>NC_029774.3:90154106-90161569 GCF_000817695.3 Arachis duranensis | reverse complement strand
TACAAGGTTGTAAAGTTCCTTTTCCTCTCCTTTGTTTCCAGCACTCTAAATTGCATGATTGTCTTTATCTCTCTGTTTGCATGTGTAGTATGACTAAGCATAGCTTGAATTTTGATTTGTAACATGTTGTTGTGGCATTATGACTACCAACTTGAGTTTTGTGAGTTTAAAAGCAATAAAGCATCATGATCATAAACAAACAAGGAATTAAAGAAGATTTTAGCATGTGCATATAAGTATTGGAAAGCTAGTATGATTAATTGTTGCTCAATTGCATTGGATTTTATTTAATTGAAGTTTTCATCTAGGACATTTTGTGAAATCTTTTGAAAATCATGAAAACCTTGAAGAAGCAAATACAATTAAAGCAAGAAAAGAAAAAGGGAAAGAATGAGAAAGCTGAAGGCTCTGAGTACCAATGGCTATTTATTTGTTAAGTACTTGTGGTGTTTATGTATCAAGCCAAATGCTTGAAAACAAAACACTTAGAAGTCAAGGCTAGGCTCAAGTGCAAAAGCACTCCCTCAAAGCTCAAGGTTCTGAGCATCAATGATTAGAGAGGCAAGAAAAGAAAAGAAAAATGAACTTAATGAAGTCCTCTAATTCAAATTCTTGTGGTGCTTATGTATCAAGTGGTAATAATTGAAAACAAAGCATTTAGAATCGTAGCTTTGTTATTAACTCACAGGGGCAAAGCACCCAAAAGGAGAAGCTAATAAGAAAAATCAAAAGCTTGTTTCAAGGAAGAAATATAAGAGAAAGATTTCATAAATTGAGCTAGATAGAAGCATCAATCATTTACATCTCTTTTGTGATTGTAGCATGCATAGAAAACTAGCTAACCATGAACATTGAGTTGCTATTCTTCTTACCTTGGATTGTCAATCTTTAATGCATGATTCTTTTCTTGCTTTGGGACAAGCAAGGTTTAAGTTTGGTGTTGTGATGACATGTCACCATGTCATGTTTTTCTATGCTTATTCATACAAGAAATTGATTATTTGTGCTTAAATATTGAATGCTTTTGTGCTTAATTGGTATATTTCTTTGATCTTTTAGTTTTATAAATCTTGTAGGAAATAAGAAGAGAAAGAAGCAAAGAAGTACAAAATAAGCTAAAAAGGAGAAAAAAAGAGCTTTGGGGAACACTTTGAAGTTGGAGCACACTTTGGAGCCTTAGGCCACGTTTTTAAAAGTGTGGCCCATGACCAAATTAAAGGAGAATAGGCAATCAGCATACAATGCTCCGCTCTTGCCAAGAGCAGAGCATTACCCTGATGCAAAGATGAGCTTGGAAGCAAAATTTTGGCTAAGTTAAAATCTGGGCGCTCACAGCATGACCATTCCTCCTTCAAAGGGATATAACGTGAGCTACAGATGTCCAATTGATGTGCTTCTAGTTGCGTTGGAAAGCTGACATTCAGAGCTTTCCAACGATGTATGGCAACCCATATTTGTCATGAAATTGAGCTACGAGTGAAATGCATCTTTAAGGGCCAAAAACAAGCAAAAATAGACCAAATTGCAACCACCAAGATTCGAAGAGGGAGCCTCACTCCAAGGCAAAGAGGCGCTTCTAATAGCGCTCACTTGGAGAGCACAACACTCTCTTGGAAAGCATTGCCGTGCTCTCTTCAAAAAAATTCAAGGAAAATCTTTTCTCCAAATCCTTTCACCAAGGCTCGAACTTGGGACCTCCCCTTGGAAGCCAATGCTCAGCTCACAAGGTGAGCAGAGCGCTACTCATGAGTGCACACAAGCATGCTTGACATGGTCCAGGGAAGGAAGGCGCGCATCATGACACGGACAAGGCGCGCACAAGACATGCTCACAAGGCACCAATGCTTAGCTCCCCTTGTGAGCAGAGCATTCCCCTGGTGCTTCTCCCAGCCAAGGCACGCTACAGGGGATCTCCAACATAAGCTCCAATGCTCTGCTCCCCACTTGAGCTGAGCATCCTCCTGGGAGCAATTTTCACATGGGCCAAAAATTCAATAAAAATCCAATTTAATTCAATTCTTCTCCAAATTGAATCAAGGCCAACCAAACCCATTTCTCCTCAAATCCAGAGCAAGCAAAGCCCACATCATCACTCAAAGGCACAAGAACAAGCTAGAATTAGGATTTTCATTTAATTTGTTTTTCATTTTTCAATTTCATTTTCATTTTTTCACTTTGTAAAGCCTATATAAAGGCATCAATTCCATATCATTAGTAGGCTAGTTCCACTAGGGAGTAGTATGATTAGAGAACCCTCTCTTTAATTTTCATTTCTGTTTTAAATCTTGGATTGAAAGTGGAAGGAATTCTGTTTTCATTCTCTATCTGCAACTTCTCTTGTTCTTCTTCTGCAATTTACTTTTCCATTTTCATTTTGCAATTGTTCTTGTTGGATCAAGGAAAGATTTGAGATCTAGACTTGTTTTCTAGTCTCTTCCACTCCTAAGACCTTCAACATTCTTTTAATTGCTGTAATTTAGCACCAGTCATTTTCTGTTTTTAATTCTTCAAGCATTTTTACTTTCTGTTTCATTCCTCTTCAATTTCCTCTCCTGCATTTTGCAATTTCACATTTCTGTTCACATTTAGCTTGGTTTAATTTCCTGCACATTTATACTTTCCTGCAATTTAAATTTCCAGTTGCTTGATCTATTGCTTTCTTTAATTTCCAGCACCTACTCCCCTTTACATTTAATGCAATTTACATTTCTTGCAATTTAAGTTTCAGCTATTTTACTTTCTTGTTCTTTAAGTTACTTGCAATTTTACTTTCTACATCTTTTAAATTCCTTGCAATTTACTTTCTGTTGGGCACATTTTACACAATTCACTCAATGTTAGCTTGACTAAACTAATCACACACTAAAGTTGGTTGATCCATCAATCCCTGTGGGATCGACCTCACTCTAAGTGAGTTTTACTACTTGATACGACCCAGTACACTTGCCGGTGAGTTTTAGGTGTTTTGGAAATTCGTTTTTCTACAAAAATACCATCAGCGTTCAACTCCAGAAATAGCTCAGGCACGTGAGAAGCTTAAGTCTCAGCCCTATCACACACCAAGTGGGCCCCAGAAGTGGATTGATGCACCAATTATCATAGTTTACTCATTTTCTATAAACCTAGGTTACTAGTTTAGTATTTAAACAACTTTTAGAGACTTATTTTGGATCTCATGACATTTTTAGATCTAAATTTTATACTCTTTGATGGCATGAGTCTCTAAACTCTATTGTTGGGGGTGAGGAGCTCTGTAGCGTCTCGATGAATTAATGCAATTATTTCTGTTTCCCATTCAAACATGCTTGTTCCTATCTAAGATGTTCATTCGCGCCTCACTGTGAAGAAGGTGATGATCTGTGACACTCATCACCTTCCTCAATCCATGAACGTGTGTCTGACAACCACCTCCGTTCTACATTAGATTGAATGAATATCTCTTAGATTCCTTAATCAGAATCTTCGTGGTATATATAAGCTAGAATTGATGGCAGCATTCATGAGAATCCGGAAAGTCTAAACCTTGTCTGTGGTATTCCGAGTAGGATTCAAGGATTGAATGGCTGTGAAGAGCTTCAAACTCGCGAGTGTTGGGCATAGTGACAGACGCAAAAGGATCAATGGATGTTATTCTGACATGATCGAGAACCAACAAATGATTAGTCGTGCTGTGACAGAGCATTTGGACCATTTTCACTGAGAGGATGGGAAGTAGCCATTGACAACGATGACACCCTACATTCAGCTTGCCATGGAAGGAACTTTCCACTTTTGAAAGTGAGGAAGCATTATGTTACAGGAATTCAGAAGACAAAGCATCTCCAAAACTCCAACATATTCTCCATTATTGCACAATAAGTATTTATTTTATGCCCTTTGACTTTTTACAATTAAAACGAAAGAACCCTATTGGCATCCTGACTAAGAATAATAAGATAACCATAGCTTGCTTCAAACCAACAATCTCCGTGGGATTCGACCCTTACTCACGTAAGGTATTACTTTGATGACCCAGTGCACTTGCTGGTTAGTTATGTGGATTTTAAAAGTGTGATTGCAATTTTTGTGCACCACCAGGCCACTAGAACATAGCCTTTAGATCATGGTACATCTTAGTACTCCCAGGGTGAATAGAAAATCCGTTCTTATGTGCTTCTTTCAATATATCCTGTCGCAGGGTTCCAACATCCGGCATAATGATCCTACCCTTGAATCTCCACAATCCATCTTGATCCTCTGAAATTCTCCATTGATTCTTGATGAGCGGATATTTTATACGCTTTTTGGCATAATTTTTACATAGTTTTTAGTATAATTTAGTTACTTTTTAGTATATTTTTATTAGTTTTTAAGCAAAATTCACATTTCTGGACTTTACTACGAGTTTATGTGTTTTTCTGTGATTTCAGGTATTTTCTAGCTGAAATTGAAGGACCTAAGCAAAAATCTGATTCAGAGGCTGACAAAGGACTGCTAATGCTGTTGGATTCTGACCTCTCTGCACTTGAAATAGTATTTTTGGAGCTACAGAAGTCCAAATGGCGTGCTCTTAATTGCTTTGGAAAGTAGACATCTAGGGCTTTCTAGCAATACATAATAGTTCATACTTTGCTAAGTTTAGATGATGTAAACTGGCGTTTAACGCCAGCTTTCTGCCCTATTCTGGCGTTAAACGCCATAAACAAGTTGCAAAGCAGAATCAAACGCCAGAAACAAGTTACAAACTGGCGTTCAAATCCAAGGAAGACCTCTACATGTGAAAGCTTCAATGCTCAGTTCAAGCACACACCAAGTGGGCCCGGAAGTGGATTTCTGCGTCATTTACTCATTTCTGTACCCCTAGTAACTAGTCTAGTATAAATAGGACTTTTTACTATTGTATTTTGATCTTGGTATCTATCTTTGATCAGTTTATGTGATCTTAGACATTGGGAGCTGGCCTCACGGCCATGCCTGGACCTTCATCACTTATGTATTTTCAACAGTGGAATTTCTACACACCATAGATTAAGGGTGTGGAGCTCTGCTGTTCTTTGAGTATGAATGCAATTACTACTATTTTCTATTCAATTCATGCTTATTCTTATTCTAAGATATTCATTCGCACTTCAACCTGATGAATGTGATGATCCGTGACACTCTGATAAACCCCAATTTCGTGGTTTATCTTGTGCTTAATTTGGGGGATTTTATCACCTTTTCCAAAATCTATTCAATGAAATAGCATGGTTTTGGAATTCTTCCTTGAATTGTGCTTAAGTGTAAAAATATTCTTTTTAGGCCCTTAAATTGGTGATTTTAACTCACTTTAATTCCATCCGATGCCTTGATATGTTTGTTGAGTGATTTCAGGTTCATAGGGCAAGTATTGGATGGAAGGAATGAGAAGAAAAGCATACAAAGTGGAGAATGCATGAAGAAACCAGGATTGGGAATGCATCAATGGGCGCGCACGCGTACAAGGCATGCAAGCGCAAAAGTGAGTTCGCCTAAGGACGCACATGCATACCTGTCGCATCCGCACGGATGAAGAATTAGCCAATCGACGCGCACGCGCACATGGCGCATACGCGCCGATACTCGCACGTGACTCACTTAAGGGCAAAACGCTGAATGCCATTTCTGAGCAGCTCAGGCCCAATTCCAACATGTTTCTGAGTGTATTTCATGCAGAATTGAAGCCCAAGCAAAGGGGGAGCAACTAATTGTAGCATTAGCATCATGTAGTGTAGTTTCTAGACAGAGAAGCTCCCTCTTCTCTCTAGAATTAAGGTAGATTAGGTTAATTTCATCTTAGATCTAATTCCAATTTCATGTTCTCATCTTGTTTTCTCTACAATTTCATGTTTCTATTCTTGATTCCTCTTAGTTTTCATGTTAATTTCTCGTTTTTGTTCATGAATGCTCTTGTTGGATTTGATTTACTTTTAGTACAATTTAATGTTTGATATTCTTTTATTGTTGATTTGAGTTGTGATTTTATCTTTCCTTGTAATTGGTAGTTGTTAGATTTTACTTTTTCTTGTCATTTATTATGCTTTCCATTTGTACCCACCAAGTGTTTGACAAAATGCTTGGTTTGGATTTAGAGTAGAATTTTATGCTCTTGACATGGGAAGGTAACTTAGGAACTCTTGAGTTGCTAATGTCCAAGTGATTGATGATTGGGAGCCATTAACCTTAGATCTCACTAATTGAATTGGTGGAGAACTAGGACTTATGGATTTGGATTGACATAGCTCATTTGACTCTCCTTTATTAGTTCGAGGATGACTTAATGAGGTTGATCTTTGCCAATTCTCATGTTGTGGTTAGTGATAAGGATAGAGATCCTTGACCACTAATTCTTGCCAAGGCCTTTGTGTTATTTGAATTTTCTTATCATTTACTTTTCATGTCTCTTATTCCAAAAATCCCAAAATACTCTTTCATAGCCAATAATTGACCACTTCATTGCGATCCTCGTGAGATGACCCGGAGTCCAAATACTCTGGTTAATTCTTATTTGGGGTTTGTACACGTGACAACTCAAAATTTTTGATTGGGAGAATTATTTGTTGCTTTGGAGCTATGCTTGCAACGAAGTAATTCTTTTCTATGAGAAGAAAATCTAGACCATCGAGCAAATCTCTTAAATCAAAATGGCACCATTGCTGGGGATTGCAATGGTGTTATGTTATTGGATATTGTATATATTGTGGATAGCTTGATTTTTGATTTTTTTGTTAGTTTTTGCTAGTTGTAGGATTTTGTTCTCTTTGTTTATTGTTAGCTTTTGTTTTTATTTTCTCTTTCACTATGAATTCTCACGACTTTGGTTATGAGTTTGGTTCTAACTATGTTGTAGGAGATGGAAATTACAATGACAACATGCATCAAGGGTTTAGAGATCAAAGGTGGGAGGAGCCCCAAGCTTATGGACAACCTTCTTGGCAACAACTTCCTAGGGCTTCTTATGGGTATAATTCAAATCTTGATGCATACTGGTGGACGAAATTGTGATCACTACAACTCCAATAATCCCCGGTAATGAATCCAAAAACTCGGTGTTCAATACCATGGCATAAACACAACTTCGCACAACTAACCAGCAAGTGTACTGGGTCGTCCAAGTAATAAACCTTACGCGAGTAAGGGTCGATCCCACAGAGATTGTTGGTATGAAGCAAGCTATGGTCACCTTGTAAATCTTAGTCAGGCAAACTCAAATGATTATGAATGATGAATAAAACATAAAGATAAAGATAGAGATACTTATGTAATTCATTGGTGGGAATTTCAGATAAGCGTATGAAGATGCTTGGTCCCTTCCGTCTCTCTGCTTTCCTACTGTCTTCATCCAATCCTTCTTACTCCTTTCCATGGCAAGCTGTATGCAAGGGTTTCACCGTTGTCAGTGGCTACCTCCCATCCTCTCAGTGGAAATGTTCAACGCACCCTGTCACAGCACGGCTATCCATCTG
>NC_029774.3:90150905-90153050 GCF_000817695.3 Arachis duranensis | reverse complement strand
GATACATACATGCCACAGACACATAACTGGGTGAACCTTTTCAGATTGTGACTCAACTTTGCTAGAGTCCTCAATTAGAGGTGTCCAGGGTTCTTAAGCACGCTATTTTTGCCTTGGATCACATCTTTATTTCTTTCTTTTTCTCTCTTTTTTTTCGTTTTCTTTTCTTCTCTCTTTTTTTTCTTCTTTTTTTTGTATTCACTGCTTTTTCTTGCTTCAAGAATCATTTTTATGATTTTTCAGATCCTCAGTAACATGTCTCCTTTTTCATCATTCTTTCAAGAGCCAACATTCATGAACAACAAATTCAAAAGACATATGCACTGTTCAAGCATATATTCAGAAAACAAAAGTATTGCCACCACATCAAAATAATTAATCTGTTATAAAATTCAAAATTCATGCAATTCTTCTCTTTTTCAATTAAGAACATTTTTCTTTTAAGAAAGGTGATGGATTCATAGGACATTCATAACTTTAAGGCATAGACACTAAGACACTAATGATCACAAGACATAAACATAGATAAACATAAGCATGATTTTTTCGAAAAAACAGGAAAATAAGGAACAAGGAGATTAAAGAACGGGTCCACCTCAGTGATGGCGGCTTGCTCTTCCTCTTGAAGATCCTATGGAGTGCTTGAGCTCCTCAATGTCTCTTCCTTGCCATTGTTGCTCCTCTCTCATGATTCTTTGATCTTCTCTAATTTCATGGAGGAGAATGGAATGTTCTTGGTGCTCCACCCTTAGTTGTCCCATGTTGGAACTCAATTCTCCTAGGGAGTTGTTTAGTTGCTCCCAATAGTTTTGTGGAGGAAAGTGCACCCCTTGAGGCATCTCAGAGATTTGATGATGAGAGGGGTCTCTTGTTTGCTCCATCCTCTTCTTAGTGATGGGTTTGTCCTCATCAATGGGGATGTCTCCCTCTATGTCAATTCCAACTGAATAACAGAGGTGACAAATGAGATGAGGAAAGGCTAACCTTGCCAAGGTAGAGGACTTGTCCGCCACCTTATAAAGTTCTTGGGATATAACCTCATGAACTTCTATTTCTTCTTCAATCATGATGTTATGAATCATGATAGCCCGGTCTATAGTAACTTCGGACCGGTTGCTAGTGGGAATGATTGAGCGTTGGATAAACTCCAACCATCCCCTAGCCACAGGCTTGAGGTCATGCCTTCTCAGTTGAACCGGCTTCCCTCTTGAATCTCTCTTCCATTGGGCGCCCTCTTCACAAATGACTATGAGGACTTGGTCCAACCTTTGATCAAAGTTGACCCTTCTAGTGTAAGGATGTTCATCTCCTTGCATCATGGGCAAGTTGAATGCCAACCTTACAATTTCCGGACTAAAATCCAAGTATTTCCCCCGAACCATAGTAAGCTAATTCTTTGGGTCCGGGTTCACACTTTGATCATGGTTCTTGGTGATCCATGCATTGGCATAGAACTCTTGAACCATTAAGATTCTGACTTGTTGAATGGGGTTGGTAAGAACTTCCCAACCTCTTCTTCGGATCTCATGTCGGATCTCCGGATATTCACTCTTTTTGGGTTTAAAAGGGACCTCGGGGATCACCTTCTTCAAGGCCACAACTTTATAGAAGTGGTCTTGATGCACCCTTGAGATGAATCTCTCCATCTCCCATGACTCGGAGGTGAAAGCTTTTGCCTTCCCTTTCCTCTTTCTAGAGGTTTCTCCGGCCTTGGATGCCATAAATGGTTAACAAAAAGCAATGCTTTTACCACACCAAACTTAAAAGGTTTGCTCGTCCTCGAGCAAAAGAAGAAAGAAGAGAGTAGAAGAAGAAGAAGTGAAGGAGATGAGATGGCTTTATGGTTTGGCCAAAGGGGGAGAAGTAGTGTTTAGGTTGTGTGAAAATGAAGGAGTGAAGATGGGTTTATATAGGGGTGAAGAGAGGGGTAGGGTTCGGCTATGGGAGGGTGGGTTTGGGTGAGAAAGTGGTTTGAATTTGAATGGTGAGGTAGGTGGGGTTTTATGAAGGATGGATGTGAGTGGTGAAGAGAAAGATGGGATTTGATAGGTGAAGGGTTTTTGTGGAAGAGGTGTTGAGGTGATTGGTGAATGGGTGAAGAAGAGAGAGAGTGGTGGGGTAGGTGGGGATCCTGTGGGGTCCACA
>NC_029774.3:90149254-90150825 GCF_000817695.3 Arachis duranensis | reverse complement strand
TGCCCCTTTCTGGCGTTAAACGCCCAGAATGGTGCCAGACTGGGCGTTAAACGCCCATCTGCTAGCCTTACTGGCGTTTAAACGCCAGCAAGATCTTCCTCCAGGGTGTGCTATTTTTCTTTCTGTTTTTCATTCTGTTTTTGCTTTTTCAATTGATTTTGTGACTTCTCATGATCATCGACCTACAGAAAACATAAAATAACAAAGGAAAATAGATAAAATATAACATTGGGTTGCCACCCAACAAGCGCTTCTTTAATGTCAGTAGCTTGACAGAGGGCTCTCATGGAGCCTCAGAGATGCTCAGAGCAATGTTGGAACCTCCCAACACCAAACTTAGAGTTTGAATGTGGGGGTTCAACACCAAACTTAGAATTTAGTTGTGGCCTCCCAACACCAAACTTAGAGTTTGACTGTGGGGGCTCTGTTTGACTCTGTTTTGAGATAAGCTCTTCATGCTTCCTCTCCATGGTGACAGAGGGATATCCTTGAGTCTTAAACACAAAGGATTCTTCATTCACTTGAATGATCAATTCTCCTCTATCAACATCAATCACAGCCTTTGTTGTGGCTAGGAAGGGTCTGCCAAGGATGATGGATTCATCCATGCACTTCCCAGTCTCTAGGACTATGAAATCAGCAGGGTGTAATGGTCTTCAACTTTTACCAGAACATCCTCTACAAGTCCATAAGCTTGTTTTCTTGAATTGTCTGCCATTTCTAGTGAGATTTTTGCAGCTTGCACCTCAAAGATCCCTAGCCTCTCCATTACAGAGAGAGGCATGAGGTTTACACTTGACCCTAAGTCACACAAGGCATTCTTGAAGGTCATGGTGCCTATGGCACAAGGTATTGAGAACTTTCCAGGATCTTGTCTCTTTTGAGGTAGTTTCTGCCTAGACAAGTCATCCAGTTCTTTGGTGAGCAAAGGGGGTTCATCCTCCCAAGTCTCATTACCAAATAACTTGTCATTTAGCTTCATGATTGCTCCAAGGTATTTAGCAACTTGCTCTTCAGTGACATACTCATCCTCTTCAGAGGAAGAATACTCATCAGAGCTCATGAATGGCAGAAGTAAGTCCAATGGAATCTCTATGGTTTCATTTTGAGCCTCAGATTCCCATGGTTCCTCATTGGGGAACTCATTGGAGGCTAGTGGACGTCCATTGAGGTCTTCCTCAGTGGCATTCAAAGTATCAATCTCAAGAACTCCTTTCTTCTGATTAGTCCCATCGTTCACAGGATTCCTTTCAGAAGTGTACATGAATTGGTTATTTGCAACCATTTCAATTAGTTCTTGAGCTTCTGTAGGCGTCTTCTTCAGATGAAGAGATCCTCCAGTAGAGCTATCCAAAGACATCTTGGATAGTTCAGACAGACTATCATAGAAAATACATATGATGCTCCATTCAGAAAGCATATCAGAGGGACACTTTCTGATTAATTGTTTGTATCTTTTCCAAGCTTCATAGAGAGATTTACCTTCCTTCTGTCTGAAGGTTTGGACTTCCACTCTAAGCTTACTCAATTTTTGAGGTGGAAAGAACTTTGCCAAGAAGGCATTGACTAGC
>NC_029774.3:90143440-90147178 GCF_000817695.3 Arachis duranensis | reverse complement strand
ACACAATCGCAAGTTTGAAGCTCGTCACAGTCATTCAATCATTGAATCCTACTCAGAATACCACAGACAAGGTTTAGATCTTCCGGATTCTCTTGAATGCCGCCATCAGTTCTAGCTTATACCACGAAGATTCCGGTTAAAGAATCCTAGAGATATCCACCCAATCTAAGGTAGAACGGAGGTGGTTGTCAGGCACACGTTCATCGGTGAGAATGCTGATGAGTGTCACGGATCATCACATTCATCAAGTTGAAGAACAAGTGATATCTTAGAACAAGAACAAGCGAAATTGAATAGAAGAACAATAGTAATTGCATTAATACTCGAGGTACAGCAGAGCTCCACACCTTAATCTATGGTGTGTAGAAACTCCACCGTTGAAAATACATAAGAACAAGGTCTAGGCATGGCCGAATGGCCAGCCTCCCAAAGAGGGTTCAATCATAAAAACATGATCAAAAGATTGGAAGTACAATAGCAAAAGGTCTTATTTATATAGAACTAGTAGCCTAGGGTTTACAGAGATGAGTAAATGACATAAAAATCCACTTTCGGGCCCACTTGGTGTGTGCTTGGCTGAGCATTGAAGCATTTTCGTGTAGAGACTTCTCTTGGAGTTAAATGCCAGCTTTTGTGCCAGTTTGGGCGTTTAACTCCCATTCTTGTGCCAGTTCCGGCGTTTAACGCTGGGAATTCTGATGGTGACTTTGAACGCCGGTTTGGGCCATCAAATCTTGAGCAAAGTATGGACTATTATATATTGCTGGAAAGCCCAGGATGTCTACTTTCCAACTCCGTTGAGAGCGCGCCAATTGGGCTTCTGTAGCTCCAGAAAATCCACTTCGAGTGCAGGGAGGTCAGAATCCAACAGCATCTGCAGTCCTTTTCAGTCTCTGAATCAGATTTTTGCTCAAGTCCCTCAATTTCAGCCAGAAAATACCTGAAATCACAGAAAAACACACAAACTCATAGTAAAGTCCAGAAAAGTGAATTTTAACTAAAAACTAATAAAAATATACTAAAAATTAACTATAACATACTAAAAACATACTAAAAATAATGCCAACAAGTGTATAAATTATCCGCTCATCACATACCAATCTAATGTATGTGATGACCCTTATTGTGGTTGTCAACCACAATCATTATATGCATATGAACCCCTTCCTCAATATAGCCCTCCACCACACTCACAAGCCTCATACCACCATTCACCTCCATATGATCCCAACCCATATCCACTATACCAGCCACCATATGAACCATACATAGAGCCACCACCATTCCAACACCAATACTCCTATGAACCACAAAGTCCATACACACCACGTCAAGAATTTCACCAATATGAACCACCTTCCAACTACAATACCCTTCCCTCAAATAATGAACCCTCTCTTCCACCATCGCCTCCCGATGAAGCCCCCATGCTATAATTGAGAGATCTTGAATCTCATCTCTTAAGGCGACAAGAGGAGGATGAAAAGAAGTTTGCGGAGTTAAGAGCAAAAATGGCTATCATGGCAGAAGCCATTGGTAACATAGTCTCATCCCGCCTAAGCTTATGCGATCAAAGCACTCCCATTGTTGAATATGGAGAGGCAACCAAAGAGCTTAGTGAGGGAGTGAACTTGAAGCTCCAAGGTGAAGAAGATGAGTCAAAGCAAGAAGTGCAAAAAGAGGAGAAGGTAGAGATAATTGAACCAAAGGAAGTAGTGGTTGGCACCTTAGGATATGTTGAGTACATAGAGGAATCGCAAATTGAAGAGCCTTCTTCCATGGAATTTGAAGTTGATGTTGAGGAGGAGAGTGCACAACCTCCAAGGTACAATGTGATTGAAGAATTGGAAGAAGTGACCCAAGAAATAGGTCCTCCTATTTATGATGATTCCGCATCAACATATAATCCTTTTGAGTTTGAAGAGCCCTTCCCCACTATACTTGGAATTGATGATGAGGTAGATTTTACTAAACCTCTTATCTATAATTTGAGTGACGGGAAAGAGCTAGAGGACATTGATGAAGAAGAACTTGAACTTGAGGAAGCTTGGCAAGAGGTTAAGCTTGAAGAACCTTGCCAAGTGGTGGAAGCCTCTAGAAGAGGATGGACGGGAGTAAAGTGTGCCTTGTCAAGATCATTGGGAACTCCTCCACCTAGGTTGTCATCTAATCCTTCATTTGAGTGGGTAAAACTTCTAACTCTTAGCTTTATTATCCCACTTGAATTTGGTTTGCTTGAGACAGATGGCCAACTTAGGGTGCTTTGTGGAATTAAGTGTAAGAGCAGGATGTTTAGTGGTTGGCGTTGTAAGTCTAGGCTCATTATGGTTGGAAGCTCAAAATTGAGGAGCATAGATTGGACTGGTGCTCAATTGGATGGGTCTGGGAAGATAGTTTGGTTCTTCTATGAGAATTCATCCCTCTTGCCACCCGGAGAAAATCACCATGATCAACTCAAGGACGGGTGTGAGAACAAAGTGTGGGATCCCAGATCGCACAAGGAAGATCAACTTTGGGAGCCTATGGTTTGTGAAGAACTCCATCAAAGCTTGGAATTATTAACTTTGAATGATGAATCACAATGGAAGTCCAAGCATTGGTGGATGTTCAAGGATGGATTCAAGCACAAGCCACCTTGATGGATAGCTCCCCATAAGTCCAACTTAAGGACAATAAACAAAAGTGCTAGGTGGGAGACACCCCACCATGGTAACATCTTTCCTTTTTTTCTTTTTGTAAATATTTCTAATAATTAGTTTAATTTTATGTTTTGTTTGGTTACATATGTTTATTTAGGAGTTTAGTATGTTAAATAAGGTTTTGTGATGTTTTGGTAGTGGTTTGGAGGTTTAGAATGCTTGGTTTGGTGCAAAAATATAGAAAAATATTTTGAAAAATAGAGCACCAGCCATGCGCATGCGCACTCTACACGTACACGTGACCCAAGTAATTTCAACCATCCACGCACACGCGACATGCACGCGCACGCGTGGATTGAAGTTTTTCACTTCCCAAACATTAACCCTAGAGTTGTGCCTGAAGTGTGCCAACTTTTTACCCAATACACGCGTACGCGCACTTCACGCGTATGCGTCGTTTGCAAAATAACCCATCGACGCGCACGCATACCTTGTGCGTACGTGTCGCTACCATTTCATCAATCCACGCTTACGCGCACATGACGCGCACGCGTGGATTGCCTTGTTTCACCCACCTTCTTTTCTTCTCCTCCTTCCATTTATTTCCTTCTTATCTTTTCTTTCCACCCTTCAAACATCATCCAACACTACCAAATATCATGTAACACCACTTCTTTTAGTTAGTTAGTTAGCTAAATTTTTGTTTTCCATTATAAGTGTTGGATTACTAATCTTGTCTACTATTTATTGCTGCTTGATGACAAGTCATCATATACCCATTTTTCAAGCTAATTTCACTTGTTTTATTAGTCTTTATGCACTTTCTTGCATCCTAAGTAAGTGATTTGGAGTGAAAATGCATAACTTCTTTAAATCAAACAACCACCATGAAATTAATATTAACTCATGAGGTTTAAGCTAATTTTAATTGAATTTTAATTGATTTATAAGCCTTGTGAATTCAGTGATACTTGGAGTGGTTGTTTTGGTTTAATGTAGGTGAAGAAAAGAATAAAAGAGAAAAGCGTGGCCTAAGAAAGCGTGACCAAAGGAGAAGAAAACGTGGTCAAAGGAAGGAGAAGTGTGCCGCATGTAAAGA
>NC_029774.3:90142364-90142879 GCF_000817695.3 Arachis duranensis | reverse complement strand
AAGAATTGAGGAAATTCTATCTCAATCTCCACTCAAGAACTCTTAAGCTTCTTTTCTGCATAATTGAATCCATTTACATTTCCTTTACTGCTTCTTCTTCTATTTCTTGTCAATTGCTTTGAGAACTTGGATCTAGGAAGGCAATTGAGATCTAGGCTCTGCTACCTAGTCTCTTGAGTCCTGAGATCCCAATTTCCTTTTGGTTCTTCTGTGAACCCTGCTGCATTTTACTTTCAATTTATGTTTGAGTTCTCATTACTCCCAATTCAATTTCTACTTTATTAATTGTGGCAATTCAATTTTTCTTTGTTTAGATTCTGCAATCCCAGTCCTCGAATCCCTTTTATGTTCAAGCAATTTACATTCCTTGCCATTTAAGTTACTGCAATTTACATTTCTTGCACTTTAAGTTTCAGTCATTTACTTTCTTGTCCTTTAAGATTCAGTCTATTTTACTTTCCTGTCCTTTAATTTACTGCAATTCTCCCCTCTCCCTTTACATTCCAAGCAATTTA
>NC_029774.3:90141054-90141596 GCF_000817695.3 Arachis duranensis | reverse complement strand
CAAATGCTAGACACTGTGGAAGTAGCATTCTTCCTCCTAATGTCAATGCAAACAATTTTGAACTAAAGCCACAACTTATCACTTTGGTTCAAAACAACTGTTCTTTTGGAGGAGGGCCTTTGGAGGACCCAAATCAACATTTATCTACCTTCTTGAGAATCTGTGACACTGTGAAAACCAATGGTGTGCCTCCTGACAGCTACAAGTTGTTGCTCTTTCAATTTTCTCTCAAAGATAAAGCCACTCAATGGCTAGAGACCTTTCCAAAAGAAAGCATCAACACTTGGGATGACTTGGTAAGCAAGTTTCTTGCCAAATTTTATCCCTCTCAAAGAATCCTAAGATTGAAGACTGAGGTGCAGACATTCACTCAAATGGAGGCTGAAAACTTATATGAAGCATGGGAAAGATATAAGGCACTATTGAGGAAATGTCCACCAAAGATATTCACTGAGTGGGACAAGTTGCAGAACTTCTATGAGGGACTCACTCTTAAGGCTCAAGAAGCACTTGATCATTCAGCTGGAGGCTCTTTGCAACTC
>NC_029774.3:90138105-90140599 GCF_000817695.3 Arachis duranensis | reverse complement strand
CAACCAATTTCACAAGAATCCCAGAGGATCATTAATTTAGAGCTGCTCATGGAGAAAATGATGAAGAACCAAGAATTGACAACAAAGAACCAAGAAGCTTCCATGAAGAACTTAGAAAGGCAAATTGGGCAAATCTCCAAACAAATTTCTGTTGAAAAACC
The DNA here is from genome assembly GCF_000817695.3 of Arachis duranensis. Lineage (NCBI taxonomy): Eukaryota > Viridiplantae > Streptophyta > Magnoliopsida > Fabales > Fabaceae > Arachis > Arachis duranensis. The sequence continues at coordinate 90,140,438 of NC_029774.3, read as the reverse complement.
ATCAAGCTCACTACCAAGTGACACCATTCCCAACCCAAAGGAAGAATGCAAGGCCGTGCAACTAAGAAGTGGAAAAATGTTAGTGGATGGTAACCAAGGGGCAACCAAGAATAATGACAATGAGCCAACAAAGAATGATGAAGCCACCAACAAGGACATGTTAAGCAAGAATGTCCCAGAAAAACTCATAGAGGAAAACAACGAACCACAGAATCTAAAGAAAGGAAAGCAGATCATGGAAGAACCAAATCCAAAACAACATCAAGTGGAGAAGAGCTCAACACCACCACTGCCGTATCCACAAAGATTCCACAAAGAGACAAAGGATCAGCATTTTCACAAATTTCTTGAGACTTTCAAGAAGTTGGAAATCAACATACCTTTAGCTGAGGCATTGGAGCAAATGCCTCTGTATGCCAAGTTCTTGAAGGAGCTCATCAATAAGAAAAGAGATTGGAATGAGAAGGAAACGGTGATGCTTAGTGAAGAATGCAGCGCCGTGCTCCAAAAAGGAATCCCACCAAAGCTTAAGGATCCAGGGAGTTTTGTAGTGTCATGCACCATAGGCAAACTATCCTTGGACAAAGCTCTATGTGATCTTGGAGCTAGCATCAACTTAATGCCCTTGTCCATGATGAAGAAGCTTGCCATAGAAGAACTCAAATCCACCAGGATGTCACTAGTCATGGCCGACAGATCAATCAAGACACCAAATGGAATTGTGGAAAATTTGCTAGTAAAGGTTGGAGAGTTTATCTTCCCTGCGGACTTTGTAATCCTAGATACTGACGAGGAAGGCAACAATTCAATCATCTTGGGCAGACCATTTCTAGCAACTGCAAGAGCCATTATAGATGTGGAAAAAGGAGAAATGATTTTCAGAGTACATGGTGCACGAAATTGTGATCAATACTTTTCACAACTCAAATAATCCCCGGTAATGAATCCAAAAACTTGGTGTTCAATACCATGGCATAAACACAACTTCGCACAACTAACCAGCAAGACCTGGTGGAAGAAATGTTAGACATTGATCAGCATGAGCAAGAAAAAGACAATCAAAAAACAATAGAGGAACATGTAGCTGAGGCTTCCATAGACAAAGAAGTGGAACCAAGCAAGAAAGAAGAGGTGCAAAAGCAAGAACTGAAGCCATTACCTTCTCATCTCAAATATGCATTTCTTGGCACTTCAGAGAGCTTCCCAGTGATCATCAATTCATCCTTGACAAAGAAAGAAGAAGGAGAGCTTCTTGATGTTCTCAGAGCTCACAAGGATGCCTTAGGATGGACCATTGATGACCTGAAAGGCATCAGCCCTACAGTATGCATGCATAAGATTCTTTTGGAGGACAATTCCAAAGCAGTAATTCAACCGCAGAGAAGACTAAATCCTGCAATGAAGGAAGTCGTCCAGAAGGAAGTAATGAAATTATGGAATGCAGGAATCATATATCCTATTTCCGATAGCTCATGGATAAGTCCAGTCCAAGTGGTACCAAAGAAAGGTGGGATGACAGTCATTATTAATGAGAGGAGTGAACTCATTCCCACCAGAACTGTGACAGGGTGGAGGATGTGTATTGACTATAGAAGGTTGAATGATGCCACACACAAAGATCACTTCCCACTTCCCTTCATTGATCAAATGCTTGAAAGGTTGGCTGGCCATGCTTATTATTGCTTCTTGGATGGCTATTCTGGGTATAATCAGATAGTGGTAGATCCAAAGGACCAAGAAAAGACTTCATTCACATGCCCAGTTGGAGTTTTTGCCTATAGAAGAATGCCATTTGGATTATGCAATGCCCCAGCCACTTTTCAAAGGTGTATGCTCTCCATTTTCTCAGATATGGTTGAAAAATTTTTGGAGGTTTTCATGGATGACTTCTCTGTTTTTGGTGATAGTTTCAACACTTGCCTAAGCCATCTAACTCTTGTCTTGAAACGGTGCCAAGAAACTAATTTAGTTTTGAACTGGGAGAAGTGCCATTTCATGGTGCCTGAGGGGATTGTTCTTGGTCATAAAGTTTCAAGAAAAGGGATAGAGGTTGACAAGGCAAAAGTGGAAATAATAGAAAAACTCCCTCCACCAACTAATGTGAAATCTGTTAGAAGTTTCTTGGGGCATGCAGGATTTTTTAGAAGGTTTATCAAAGATTTTTCTAAAATAGCCAAACCTTTGAGTAACCTTTTAATGATTGATCAACCTTTTGTTTTTGATGAAAATTGCCAGCATGCTTTTGAAACTTCAAAACATAAACTCACAACAGCACCAATTATCACACCCCCGGATTGGAACTTACCATTTGAACTCATGTGTGATGCAAGTGA
>NC_029774.3:90136480-90137955 GCF_000817695.3 Arachis duranensis | reverse complement strand
AGAAACAATTCAAAAGGCCTCATTACCTGTGAATGAAAGCTTCCCAGATGAACATCTTATGCTGATCCAACAAACACCATGGTTCGCTGATATAGCAAACTACAAAGTAGGGAGGAAGATACCTCAAGAATTCACCAAGCAACAAGTGAAGAAACTAATCAATGAAGCAAGGAAGTTCTTGTGGGATGAACCCTATCTGTTCAGAAGGTGCTCTGATGGAATAATCAGGAGATGTATTCCTGAAAGTGAAATAAAAGATATATTATGGCATTGCCATGGCTTAGCTTATGGTGGACACTTTGGTCTAGAAAGAACAGCAGCAAAAATATTACAAAGTGGTTTCTATTGGCCAACCATCTTCAAAGATGCCAGGGAGTTTGTCCACCAATGCAGAGAGCTGGAGGATTAACAAGAAGGAATGAGATGCCACAGAACTTCATTTTGGAGGTAGAATTATTTGATCTATGGGGCATTGATTTCATGGGACCCTTTCCCCCTTCTTATTCGTTCAGATATATTTTGGTAGCAGTGGAGTATGTTTCAAAATGGGTGGAAGCCATAGCCACAACTACCTGTGATGCACAGATTATCCTTCAATTCCTAAAAAAGCACATCTTTACTAGATATGGAGTACCCAAGGGTCTCATCAGTAATGGTGGTGGTCATTTTTGTAACAAACAAATGGAGAAACTTCTCCACAAATATGGAGTTATTCATAAGGTAGCCACACCATATCACCCTCAGACTAATGGGCAGGCGGAATTAGCAAACAGGGAACTGAAGAAAATTCTGGAAAAAATAGTAGGTAGCACAAGAAAGGATTGGGCTAGGAAGTTGGAAGATGCACTTTGGGCATACATAACAGCTTTCAAAACTCCTATTGGGAAGTCCCCATTTCAGCTGTTATATGGCAAATCTTGTCATCTCCCTGTAGAGCTTGAGCACAAAGCTTTTTGGGCTACTAAGTTTCTAAACCTGGATTCTGAGGCAGCAGGGGAGAAAAGGTTGTTGCAGCTGAATGAGCTAGATGAGTTTAGGCTAGAAGCCTATGAAAATACCAAGATATACAAGGAGAAAGCCAAGAGATGGCATGACAGGAAGATTTTGAAGAAAGAATTCAAACCTGGACAACAAGTACTCTTGTACAACTCACGCCTCAAGATATTCCCTGGCAAGCTTAAGTCTAAGTGGACTGGTCCATACTTGGTAACTAAGGTCTTTCTTTATGGGAGTATTGAATTGCTAGACGAAGCAACAAAGAGTCGGTTTACAGCAAATGGTCATAGAGCAAAACTGTACCTAGGGGGACAATGGAACAAGGAAAAAGAGGTCCAGAACCTAAATCCTCCTTGAAGTAAAAATAGAAGATGTCAAGCTAGTGACAATAAAAGAGCGCTTGTTGGGAGGCAACCCAACCTGAGGTAGTTTTCTTTTCATGCTTTTTCAATAAAAATGTTGAATAATTGGTATGCATT
>NC_029774.3:90135739-90136343 GCF_000817695.3 Arachis duranensis | reverse complement strand
TCACCTCTTGCATGATGCTAGCTCCAAGCAACCAAACACATTATTTGACTGTTTAATTGCTTTCTAGTTTTAATTTCATTAACCTTTAGCAAGGACACAAGGTTTCACATATGGTTAACATTGTTGCATAAGAGGCAGTGGCAAACAATTAAGTTTGGTGTTCACACACCAAAACAATTCCAAGAACCACACTCAGTTTATGCATACTAACCATATAATTAAGGGCTTGAGAAGCAAGCAACTTTGAGAATTATGCAGGACATAAGTCAACACTTGAAGACATTATGCATCTTAACTCAAAGAGAACACAACAGAAGGAAGAATCAAAGGGCTGCAACTTCAAAGGTTGTATCTAAACTTAATCCTTGCTGCTGTGAAATGTTTAGAATCTGGAAACCATTGTATGTCTTGCTAAAGTGTTTATCTAGTTGCAAGTGAAATTGTTTGTTAAAAATGCTAAATCTGCATAATGCTTGTTATCCCTCACTTAGCTTGAAATTTTGTTTTGTTTCCCACATACTTGAATAAAAGAGATTTGTTTGAATTAAAAAGTGAAATATCCAATGTTGCATAAGTAAGAATGGAAGTTAGTGGTGGTATATGT
>NC_029774.3:90135053-90135704 GCF_000817695.3 Arachis duranensis | reverse complement strand
ATATGTGTTTGATTAAATGCATAACTCATGAAATAAGTGTTGTATAATATCATTTTCATCCAATTGTGAGTTAGCTTGCTGTTATAAAAACTCCTATCAATAATGAAACAACCCTTGGTAACAAAAACAGAAGAAAAGGGAGAAGAAAAAGCCAAAATGGCAAGAAAAACAAAGAATAAAGGTTGGACACCAATAGCTTGGACCCTAGGACATATGCCTGTGATGTTCTTGTACTAAGATATGCTTGGATGAGTAAATTCTAAGGGGTATTTTAAAACCCGGTCACTTAGATCAACTGATTTGGGATGGCCAATTGAAAGTCCACAATAAAGAGCAACTTAGATACAGAACATTTAGTTATCCAAAGAGATGCTGGGCATCAATGATCCTAGGAAGAATTAATGAGCTAAGTGTCTGTGGTGGAAAGATGTTGAGCAAAAAGAAAAGAAAATAAAGCCAAAGGCTATGCTGCATCATTTGACACCCAACCTATAAAAGAATAATAAGCTTGTTTAAGCTTTGTAAGCCAAGAAAAGTTAGCAAGGGAATAATTAAAAAGTGAGTCTTATAACAACAAGTTTAGCAAGCCTTTGAAGAAAGATGTACATTATGTAACAGCAACAATAACTGAGTTATCATTGTCTGCATAAA
>NC_029774.3:90110874-90133679 GCF_000817695.3 Arachis duranensis | reverse complement strand
TTCTTCTGTGAACCTTGCTGCACTTTAATTTCAATTTCTGTTTGAATTCTAGTTGTTTCCAATTCAATTTCTGCTCTATTAATTGTGGTGATTCAATTTATCTTTTTGTTTAGATTCTGCAAATCCCAGTCCTCAAATCCCTTTTATATTCAAGCAATTTACATTCCTTGCCATTTAAGTTACTGCAATTTACATTTCTTGCACTTTAAGTTTCAGTCATTTACTTTCTTGTCCTTTAAGATTCAGTCTATTTTACTTTCCTGTCCTTTAATTTACTGCAATTCTCCCATTTCCCTTTACATTCCAAGCAATTTAGCTTCTGTTAAATACAACCCACTCAACCAAAACTTGATTAGCTTGACTAAATCAACCACTAAACTAAAATTGCTCAATCCTTCAATCCCTGTGGGATCGACCTCACTCATGTGAGTTATTATTACTTGATGCGACCCGGTACACTTGCCGGTGAGTTTTGTGTTGGATCGTTTTCCACACATCACTGCTCATTATTAATAGGATGTTATCTTAACATCATTGTTTTTAATTTTCATTGTTGGATTTCTTTGTTGAGGTTATATTTTGTCACTTGGTTTTGAGTTTTCATGTTTAACATTTGTGAGCACCAAGTGAATGTTACATTGCCTTTAAGCTTCTTAACTCTTTTGAATTGCATGTTTTGGCCATCATGCATTTGTCATCTATTGTTAGACAATTGTATATTATCATTGCATTTTTTTAGGTGATGCTTGTTTATGGTTTATCCTTATTCACGTCACTTATTTCATGCATTGAGATCGTAGAATTGTGAAATTAGATCGAAAGCTTACCTAGTGACATATTTTTTAGCTTTCTTAGCTTTGTGGACCATGCTTGCTATGTGATTGATTTCTACTTCTATCTTCCTTTTCCTAAGCTCCATAGCATCCATGTGTCTCACCTCTATGTCACTTAGGTGTTGTAACAACTTTAATATGTGTCATTGATTGTTATGTAAGTTTCATATACCATTTTGTTCACTAAGTCTACTTATACATCAATCAATGGCCATGCATTATCCAATCTCACAATTGCTTGATTAATTGCTTGAATGCTTCCATGCATCTTCACTACTTGTTTGATTGGCTTAACTTACAAGTCTCTTAAAGTACTTCAAGCACACTAGAATAAGTGAAGTGCATACTTCTTTTGTGTAATTGTGACATGGCTTTTAAATACTAGGGTGTGTGTTCTAAACCGCATGCAAGTTAGGACCCACACGCCTATTTTTCATCAATGTCACATTAACTCACTCACTCAATTCTAGTGAATTACCTCATTCCAACAATCTATGCTCCCTTTTGCTTGTGCATTTACTTATCTTATTATCTCCTATTTTCTATTTTTAGGATAAGTCATCATAAGCAACAATGGAAGCAGGAAAAAGACATGCAGCAACCGGTTGACCCACCAGTTGGAGGTGGCAACTAGGAAGGTCATCGTACCCTCTTGCTCATCTTTGAGTGCACCGAGGACGGTGCAAAATTTTAAGTGTGGGGAGGTCGTCCGACCACTCGGCATTTTTGGATAACAAGTTTCTAATCTCAACACTTTTGCATTTCACTTTTAGGTCTCTTAGGATTTTTGGTTGCATTGCATATGTATATATTAAGCTTAGTCAAAATAATAAAATTTTTCAAGAATTTTATTTATAGGGCACCCCAATTTATTGGAAAAAAGTTTTTTAGAACTTGCTTGAATTATACAATTGTGGATCATGTTTTTGAGATAAGAACACAAGCATGTGAGATTTGAGCCTGATTGTGTGATTACATCATATAACCACTTATTTTCACTCTTGTGTGCATTATTCTCTCTCTATGATTGTGATCTTTGATTTGTCTGATTCTATATGTCTATTATTTTATGTATACATGCACTTACATGATTGAGGCCATTGTTTCAAATTGCTCACTTACCTATATAGCCTACCTTTTATCTTCCATTGTTAACCAACTTTGAGCCTATGCTAAACCCACTTGTCCTTAATCTTAGCACATTACAAGTCTGAAGTGAAAAAACAATAAATGTCCCTTGTTTAGATCTTTGATTAGCTTAGGTTAGTGAGAGTGCTTATCACTCATGTTTGGGAGAGTTGGGAACATTGTTTGGGATGAAAGTGTATTTTTGTATTTTTGTCAAAATTTTGGGAATTGGGTAAATACTCATGCATTGAATGTAAAACCATATGCATTGATACTTTTGTATATACTTTATTGAAAAGAAAAATAATACAAAATAAAGAAAGAAAAATACAAGCAATAAAAAGGGAACAAAATACCCCAAGTAAATCTCAATAAAAAAATCAATGCGTATGTGTAATGACCAAAAATGGAATGCATGAGTGTTTGAAAAAGTGAAGAATGGGCAGTTAGGTTAGCTTTGAATTGTATAGGTTGTTATATAGGTTAGGTGGGAAGCTTAGGTTAATCAAAGATTCAAATTCTAGTCCACTTGACCATATGCATCCTTACCTTAACCCTAGCCCCATTACAACCTATGGGAAAGCCCTCATGATATTTGTATGCATGCATAAAGTAATTGTTGATTGTTAGATAAAAAACAAATCTTGGAAAGCATGATTAGGGGAGAATTGAGTGAATCAACCCCACACACTTGAGTGCCTAGAGTGGATACACATCCGGTGAGGGTTCGATCGCTCAATTACATGTCTCCACCCATGATCATCTTTTCTTGCAAGTTTGTAAAATCTTTCGATGATTCAATTCAATTGTGGATTGATTTGGTTGCTATTGCCTTAGCCCTTGTACTTATATATGTATTCTTGGAAATTGACTTGTTTTGACCAAGTGGATGCATTCATATAGATAGATTGCATATAGATAGGTTGCATTTAGTTAGTTTGCATTGAATAAATGTTGATACCCCTATGCTTCTTTCTTAATTTTAGCATGAGGACATGCTTAGTTTAAGGGTGGGGAGATTTGATAAACCCCAATTTCGTGGTTTATCTTGTGCTTAATTTGGGGAATTTTATCACCTTTTCCCACATTTATTCAATGAAATAGCATGGTTTTGTAATTCTCCCTTGAATTGTTCTTAAGTGTAAAAACATGCTTTTTAGAGCCTTAAATTGGTGATTTTAACTCACTTTAATTCCATCCGATGCCTTGATATGTTTGTTGAGTGATTTCAGGTTCATAGGGCAAGTATTGCATGGAAGAAATGAGAAGAAAAGCATACAAATTGGAGAATTCATGAAGAAACCAAGATTGGGAATGCATCAATGGGCACGCACGCAAAAGTGAGTTCGCCTAAGGACGCGCATGCATACCTGCCACGTCCGCGCGGATGAAGAATTAGCCAATCGACGCGCACGCGCACATGGCGCGTACGCGCCGATACTCGCACGTGACTCACTTAAGGGCATAATGCTGGAGGCGATTTCTGAGCAGCTCAGGCCCAATTCCAACATGTTTCTGAGTGTATTTCATTAAGAATTAAAGCCCACGCAAAGTGGGGGAGCAATTGATTGTAGCATTAGCATCATGTAGTGTAGTTTCTAGAGAGAGAAGCTCCCTATTCTCTCTAGAATTAGGGTAGATTAGGTTAATTTCATCTTAGATCCAGTTCCAATTTCATGTTCTCATCTTGTTTTCTCTACAATTTCATGTTTTTATTCTTGATTCCTCATAGTTTTCATGTTAATTTCTCTTGTATGTTCATGGATGCTCTTGTTGGATTTGATTTACTTTTAGTGCAATTTAATGTTTGATGTTCTTTTATTGTTGATTTGAGTTGTGATTTTATCTTTCCTTGTAATTGGTAGTTGTTAGATTTTACTATTTCTTGTCATTTATTATGCTTTTCATTTGTACCCACCAAGTGTTTGACAAAATGCTTAGTTGGGTTTTAGAGTAGAATTTTATGCTCTTGGCTTGGGAAGATAACTTAGGAACTCTTGAGCTGCTAATGTCCAAGTGATTGATGATTCGGAGCCATTAACCTTAGATCTCACTAATTGAATTGGTGGAGAACTAGGACTTATGGACTTTGATTGACATAGCTCATTTGACTCTTCTTTATTAGTTAGAAGATGACTTAATGGGGTTGATCTTTGCCAATTCTCATGTTGTGGTTAGTGATAAGGATAGAGATCCTTGACCACCAATTCTTGCCAAGGACTTTTTGTTATTTGAATTTCCTTATCATTTATTTTTCATATCTCTTATTCCAAAAACCCCAAAATACTCGTTCATAGCCAATAATTGACCACTTCATTGCGATCCTCGTGAGACAACCCAGAGTCCAAATACACCAGTTAATTCTTATTTGGGGTTTGTACACGTGACAACTCAAAATTTTTTATTGGGAGAATTGTTTGTTGGTTTGGAGCTATGCTTGCAACGAAGTAATTCTTTTCTATAAGAAGAAAATGTAGACCATCGAGCAAATCTCTTAAATCAAAATGGCGCGTTGCCAGAGATTGCAATGGTGTTATGTTATTGGATATTGTATATATTGTGAATAGCTTGATTTTTGATTTGTTTGTAAGTTTTTGCTAGTTGTAGGATTTTGTTCTCTTTGTTTCTTGTTAGCTTTTGTTTTTATTTTCTCTTTCACTATGAATTCTCACGACTTTGGCTATGAGTTTGGTTCTAACTATGTTGTAGGAGATGGAAATTACAATGACGACATGCATCAAGGGTTTGGAGATCAAAGGTGGGAGGAGCCCCAATCTTATGGACAACCTTCTTGGAAACAACCTCTTACGACTTCTTATGGGTTTAATTCAAATCTTGATGCATACCAATCTAATGTATGTGATGACCTTTATTGTGGTTGTCAACCGCAATCTAACAATCGAGAACCAACAGCTGATTAGCCATACGGGAAACTGTAGAGGACCTTTTTCACTCAGAGGATGGGAAGTAGCCATTGACAACGGTGACGCCCTATATACAGCTTGCCATGGAAAGGAGTATGAAGGATTGGATGAAGGCAGTAGGAAAGCAAAGATTCGGAAGGAACAACGCACCTCCATACACTTATCTGAAATTCCCACCAATGATTTACATAAGTATCTCTATCTTTATTTTACGTTTTATTTATCTTTTAATTATTAAAACTCCATAACCATTTGAATCCGCCTGACTGAGATTTACAAGATGACCATAGCTTGCTTCAAGCCGACAATCTTCGTGGTATCGACCTTTACTCACGTAAGGTTTATTACTTGGACGACCCAGTGCACTTGCTAGTTAGTTATGTGAAGTTGTGAAAAAGAGTGATATTACAATTGTGCGCACCAAGTTGTTGGCGCCATTGAGATCACAATTTCGTGTACCACTTCCCTTGCTCAATGGCTGGCAACACCTTCGGTAAGACGTCATCGTTTTGATGAGCCTTCAAGAGTTCGGATTTGAAATCGCTTGAGATCTGTAATTGGCTCAAACACACAATTCCAGACACTTCTTGAACACCAACTTTTAGCCTCTCGAATGCCTTAAGCAACTCCTCTTCTCGAAGCATCATCCAAGAAGCATACAGCGATTTCTGACTTAGCGCATCTGCTACAACATTCGCTTTTCCCGGATGGTAATTCAACTCAAAGTCATAGTCTTTTAGTAACTCCATCCACCTCCTCTGTCGCATATTGAATTCTTTCTGATCAAAGAGGTATTTCAAGCTCTTGTGATCAGAGAAAACTCTGAACTTAACTCCATAGAGGTAATGCCTCCACACTTTCAGCGCAAATGCAACCGCAGCAAGTTCTAGGTCGTGTGTTGGGTAATTGACTTCGTAAGGTCTCAACTGTTGTGAGGCATAAGCCACCACATTCTGGTGTTGCATCAGCATGCACCCCAAGCCCTTTAGTGAGGCATCACAATACACTTTGAATAGTTCATTTGTTTCAGGCAACACCAACACAAGCGCAGTAGTCAATTTTTGTTTTCAACGCTTGAAAGCTCTCTTCACACTCAGAAGTCCAAATGAATGGTGCATCTTTGCGGGTTAACTTTGTCAATGGCAAAGCCGATTGCGAGAAACCTTTGACGAACCTCCAATAGTAGCGAGCTAAACCTAAAAAACTCCGCATCTCAGTAACTGAGGTCGGTTGCTTCCATTCAATCACTACTTCAACCTTGGCAGGATCTACTACTATCCCCTTTTTACTCACTACGTCGCCCAGAAACTTCACCTCACATTTCCAGAATACGCATTTAGATAGTTTCACATAGAGCTTCTTTTCCTTTAGTACTTGCAACACAGTCCTCAAGTGTTCTACATGCTCTTCCTCAGTCTTGGGATAAATCAGAATGTCAGCAATGAAGACAACGACGAATTTGTCCAGAAATAGACGGAAAATCCTGTTCATATAATCCATAAACACTGCAGGAGCGTTTGTCAACCCAAAAGACATCACAGTGTACTCGTAATGAATGTAACAAATTCTGAAAGCAGTCTTAGGGATATCCTCCTCTCTCACTCTTATCTGGTGATAACCGGATCGCAAATCGATCTTGGAGAAAACTCCGGCTCCTTGTAACTGATCCATGAGATCGTCAATCCTCAGTAGTGGATACTTATTCTTTATTGTGACCTTGTTCAGTTGTCTGTAGTCCACACAAAGCCGCATACTTCCGTCTTTCTTCTGTACTAATAACGCCGGTGCTCCCCACAGAGAAACACTTGGTCAGATAAAGTTCTTACCCAAAAAATCTTCTAGTTGAGTTTTCAGCTTGGCCATTTCTATCGGTGACATCCTATAAGGAGTAATCGAGATTGGACCTGTTCCTGGCACCAACTCAATCGTAAATTCAACCTCTCAGCTAGGAGGAAATTCCTCAATGGCATTAAGAAATACTTTAGGAAACTCACATACAACCGGGATTTGTTCTAGGTTATGATTATCACCCGAGACACCCACGGTTAATAACAAAATACCCTGACATTCAGCCCCAGAATAATTCACCATCATAGATTTCAAGTAATAGCTATTTACCACCACCGGCCCTTCTGTATCTTCTGGCATAAAACACATTGACTTCACAGAACAGTCGAGTAGAACATGGTTCTTGGATAACCAGTCCAACCCCAAAAATAAGATCAAGACCGATCATTGGCAAACCAATCAAATCATGCACAAAGTCACGTTGCTTGACCCTAAAAGAAACTTGCGGATATCCTAGCCTAGTTACCATGGCTTCATGGGTGGCATTATACACCTTTAGGTCATAACCTATGACCACAATCTTCAATCCTAACTCACTAGCCTTCTCAAATGCAATGAATAAATGTGATGCTCCAGAATCAAACAAGGCATTTAAAACTTGACCAGCCATTTCACATTTACCTCTGATAAGTGCCTCAGACCCCTCGACACCTATAGCTGAAGTAGTAAACACCCGTCCAGGCTACCTTGCTCTCCCGGTGCCCTGTTTCTGCTTCTCTGGACAGTTGGAGGCTCGGTGCCCTGGCTTCCCACATGAGTAGCATAAACCCCAACCGGCCTTGCACGGAACACCAGGATGGTAACCCCCACATCTAGTGCAAGCTTACTCATTCAAGGGATGCTTCCCAAATCTCCTCCCCGAAGCATTGTTGTTGTTGTTGGGCCTTCTGAAGTTATTTTGACCTAGAGTTATTTGTGGTGCAAAACCTCCCCACTTGAAGGGCGGACCTCTAGGAGCAAAACTCTTCCCTCGGTTCAGTGGGAATAATCCCCTCTAGCTCCCTCTTTCTGTAGCTGCCTTCTTCACACATTCCTTGGCAACTCTGCTCTTGTTTACCGATTCGGAGAAAGTCCTGATCTCCATAGGTCCTATTGAGTTGTAGATGTCGCTTCGGAGCCCTCCTTCATACTTGATGCATTTCCACTCTTCAAAGTCTCCCGGAGCTCCTTGACACATGCAAGAGAATCTGAACAACTCCTCAAACTTGTCTGTGTACTCAGATACAGACATAATTTCCTACTTCAGCTGCAGTAACTCCAGTTCTTTGGCCATCCTAGCGGAGTTCAGAAATTACTTCTTGTAGAATTCCTCCTGGAAGGTATCCCATGTGATAGGGTCATCGCCCTGCTGTATGAGATGTCGTGTTTCCTGCCACCAATGTAACGCTTCCCCAGTGAGCAGATAAGTAGCAAACTCGATGCATTATTCCTCAGGCACTAACTGCGCTTACAGTGCGCATTCCATAGCTTGGAACCAAGTGTCAGCTTCCGTCGGGTTGGTGGTTCCCTTAAACATTGGCGAATTAACCTTAGGAAGGTCACCAACGTCATCTGACCTTGAGTCCCGTTTCTACCATTTTCCTCATTATGATTATTGTTGTTCATCTGCTGTCCAAGTGCCTCAGCAGTGATCTACATAGTAGCAGCCATGTTCTGTAGTGCAGCCATGAAGTTCACGGGGTCATTTTGATTGGTTTCTGGCCCATGAGTACCGGCACGTCCTCTCCCACGGCTCCGACCGCATCCACGAGGCGCCATCTGGTTCCTATACACACCATACAATCAATATCAAGTTGATCCATCTCAATATCAGAAGTCTAGTGCTCAAAGTCCCAAATTCATTCTCATGAATGTTTATGCCAGTTATATCAGTCAAATATACTAATAGCACATAAACAATAACACAGAGAATGCACAAAAGCATAGTCAGTTCGTCCCTCAGGCTCTACAGGAATGAACTGCTCTGATACCATAATGTAACACCCTACCACACAGAGTCTTATGCTTAAGTCATAAAACAGAGGTGGCGAGGTATTACAACCTCTAAAAATAAAATTTAGTACGTATAGTAGTGCAAAAATGTTTATAACTAGGAGCCTTTGAAGAAAAGTGGGTAAATCAAAACCGATTAAATCGAAAAGCGCAACACTCTGGTCGATAATGTAAACAAAACAAGGGTAAAATGAGCTAACACTGTAAGATATACAAAAGAGAGCCAATGATACATATATCAAGGCTCAGGACTCGGTTTGCGAAGGTAACCGGTACGATCATATAAGGTATACATACATATATAAGGACTTCCCAAAAGACAACCCACAAGACAAAATACAGAACCTATTTCTCCAAAATACCCTCTAAGAAGAGTTAATACAAAATACATATACAGTAGAGAATATAGTGTCTAAACAGGTATATAATAACAAAAATAAAAATCCCAAGATACAAGGATCTCTGCCAAAAGAAAGTCTTCAGCATGCCTCAGCAAGGAGCTTCACGTTCTGCATCTAAAAACCACAAAATTCGCATGGGTAAGAATTGGAGGTTCTCAGCATGGTAATAGTGCCCAAATATCTAACATGTAATGTCCTGGGAAAGCTGAAGGCAGTCCTAGAACTTTCAGATTATAATCAAAGTGTATAAACATGCTAAACCGTAAGATATGTAAATAGGCGACTAACTTAAGGATCTTCAGACTAAGTATCCCTTTTCTAAATCCTGTAAACCTGCCAACCGTCAACAGTAATTTAAATGCAAGCACAAGTATATCAAGCAAGAAAATGCACAGGTAGGAAGCAGATAAGAAAATTAAGCAAGTAGCAAGTAATGATGCAGTCAATTAGGCAATCCAGACAATTTACGTATAATGCATATGATGCATGCCTCTCCTAGTGGCAGATGAGTCTCATCTGTTAGTTATAAAGCCAACCCGACAAGTCCTGGTAGCTAACCATTGGATTGTCCCTCTGTCGTGCATTCCCAACTCGAGTTATCTCATAACATCAACATAATATATAATCCAACACCCTCACTGGTGTATATTTATGGGGGCGAGCTCATCCGGAACTTTCACAGTGTCCATCCACACTTACGACATAGGGTCAGCAGAGTATCGAGTCTCCACCTGGAGCATGTGGTGGCTAGCCATTGCTTTCACCCAGAGAAACTCGTATCTCAGATAGGTGGAGTGCAACAGCACAATACTCAACAATCCAGCATATATGCATTTAAATCACACCCATACATTAGCATTTATCTCAGCCATCTGGCGTACAAGTCATAATTCATACTCAGCCATAATCATCATCATACACGGCCATTCGGCTCATATCATATACAGCACTCCACCATCCTCCTCAATAACTCATATCATCATCCTTCATCATACTCATCATAATATCCCTTTTCTTCACCCAAAAGTTACCCTCTCCCCCAGCTTTCTCTCAATCACTAGGCATTCTAAACCAATTTAAGATTTAAGGGATGATTTTGGGGGTTTATAAGTGTGAAATAACATCTCGGAAGGTTACGATCTCGTTGGGAATGTGAAGAGCTTGAAAACAAAGCCTTAGAAAGGAATTGGGTTGCGTGCGTGCGCACAGGGGTGTGCGTGCGCCTGCCCAGGAATATTTTTAAATGTGTGCGTATGCACAGGTCTGTGTGTACGCACAAAAAGTGAAATCTTTATGGTGGGGCACACGCACAACGCGTGCTAGCGCCGCCACCAGTGCGTCATTCCCAGCGTGTGCGTGCGCACAGGCCTGCACGTACGTACAGCTTGAAATCCTTCGTTGGTTGTGTGTGCGCACATGGCGTGCTAGTGCTGCCACCAGTAGCCCTGTCTCTGCGTGTGCGTATGCACAAGGCTGTGTGTGCGCACAGGACCAAATTCTCACATAGTGTGCGTGCACACACAAACCAGAAATTACAAATTATGCAAAACTTGCAAAATTCATATTTTTAACCCGAACTTCCAATGGTCATATCTCCTTTCACAAAATTCATATTTCCACCAAACTTAAACCATTTTAAAGCTTATAAAATTCTCTTTCTGTTGATATAAAAATGATCAAATTTCGAAAACAATTGCACAAGATATGATCCGTTGAAGTTTATCAAAATTTCAATTTTTACCAAAACTTATAAACTCCCCTTTTTAAAACATACGCCTACCAAAATCATTCAAAAACCAGCCAAACTCAATTATTCAAAACCAAATACTTGCATCCACTCATCCAATCATCAACCCACCAATTCCACCATATTTAGCCTAATCTCATATCATAATCAACGTTTCATAACTCAATTCAATAGTCATTCTTTCCCCTTCTCAATTTCCAAAACAACAATCAATTTCATCAATCACCATATATTTTCACATATCAGTATCATACTCCAAAAACATGCTCATCAACAAGAGCTTTAACTTTTTCATCGACCAAACACATCAATCCATATATCCATCATAATCCAACTCATTCATCAAATATATCAACATGTTACAAGCCACTAAGTTCATACATTATCAACCAATACAACCACTCACAACTATTTCCATCATCATTCATACATTATCAACTCAATCCAAATTATCCAACAATTACATCTACATTCCAAAGTCCTATCCTAGGGTCACTAGCCTATGTTTTCACAACCACATTATATTTTAGATACAGGAAACCAAAACCATACCTTGGCCGATTTTCGTTCCACCCGGGACACTCTCAAATTCAACCTCCAAGGTTTTCAAAGCCTCACCAATAGATTTTCAAGCACAAGCTCCACTCCAAGGCTTGCCAAAATCACCAATCAAGCTCGAATACACACATATATATAAACCTAAGACACAATATCACACCCAAACATAATAACTCAATACCCAACACCTCAAATTCAACATATTCACTAGGGTTTAAGAATATCACCTTACCCAAAGATTAAGGGAGCTAGAGAAAGCCTACCCTTCAAGTTAATTTGAGCCTACAACACAAAGAGCTCACAAATTTCAATATTTTTGCCCATGAAACTCGAAACTAAGGGATGGGATTCGAAGAAGAGATTGTGGCTTACCTCAAGAATAGTTTTATGGGTTTTGTAAAGCTCAATGGCGCGGTCACGTGGTCATAAACAATGCATCAATCGGAGCTCCGGATCAAAAGATATGATCAATTGAAGTTGGAGCAAGGGTTTGTGTTTTCCTCCCCCTTTCCCGTCTAAATCTTAGCGTGAATGTGTTCTTGAGGAAGGGAGAGAGCTGAGCTTCATTAATTAAATGAAGCTTGGCTGGGCCATGGGCCCAACTTGGGTCCAGTTGGCCCAGTTTGGCCCGTTCGGCCCAATCTTGGGCCGATTTCTTTAAAATTGGTGTCGAAATTCTCGTTTTAAATTTATCTACCACATCAAACCATAAAAACCTCATTTCTCTCTTTCTAGAATATATTTTAATTTATGGGTTAATTAGCCATTAATTTACCGGGTTTTACAGGATGCATCTTGAGTATTGACAGCTGAGACTTGCATCCCCGTTAAGTGCTGAGAGATCGTACTAATCTGTTGAGACATGATTTTGAGCTAAGATGGCTGATAAACTGAATTTTTAGGATTTATCTTGTGTTGAGTTTAGAGGGTTTTGTCAACTTGTCTCCCATTTATTCACTAAAATAGCATGGTTTTATAAATTCTCCTTTAATTGTGCTTGAATGTGAGAACATGATTTTTAGGTCTTAAGATAGCTAAATTTAATTCACCTTGATTCCATTATATGCCTTGGTATGTTTTTTAAGTGATTTCAGCTTTAGGAGGCAAAGATTGGATTGAAGGAATGAAGAAAAAGCATGTAGAAATGGGGAACTCATGAAGAAATGAAGAAATCGCAAAAGCTGTCAAGCCCGACCTCTTCGCACTTAATCGATCATAACTTGAGCTACAGAGGTCCAAATGATGCAGTTCTAGTTACGTTGGAAAGCTAACATCCGGGGCTTCAAAATGATATAAGATTTTGCATAGCTGTCGTGTGTCTAGGGGCGCGTACGTGCACTGTACGCGTACGATGCTGCACGTGACTTTTTAAAGTGCAACTCGTGGCCAGCAATTTCTGAAGCATTGTGGGCCCAATCCAACTCATTTCTGATGCTACTTAAGCCAAGGATTGAAGGAGAATCAACATAATTTCGATCATTAGTCATAGTTTAGTTTTAGAAGTAGTTAGAGTTAGTTTCTAGAGACTTCTCTCTAGAATTAGGATTAGGTTTAGGTCAATAATCTTAGATCTAGGTTTTAATTCCAGCTTTCATCTACTTCTACCTTTGAATTCTTTGTTTTTACATTCATCATTCTTCCATTTTTTGTTGTAATTTCTTTTATGTTGTTCCTATACTTTGTTGTAGATCTACTTTTGTTCCTTCTATTTCCTTTTAATTCAATTTGAAGTAATTCATGATAATTGTGCTTTCTTTAGTTTTCTATTGTTGATCTCTTGCTTTTGTAGTTGTAGTTCTCTTTAACCCTTGCAATTTATGTTGTTTAACTTTATTGCCTTTTCGGTGTTTGTTGAAATGCCTCTTCTAGATATGAGTTAGATTTTTTTCCTCTTGGCCTAGGTAGAGTAATTAGTGACACTTGAGTTATCAAACTCTTTTGTTGATTGATAATTAGAGATTGCTAATTGACTTAGATACCACTAAAGCTAGTCTTTTCTTAGGAGTTGGCTAGGACTTGTGGAATCAAGTTAATTCATCCACTTGACTTTCCTCCATGGTTAGAGGTTAACTAAGTGGGAACAATGAACAATCCTCATCACAATTGATAAGGATAACAAGGATGGGATTTCTAGATCTCATACATTGCCAAGAGCTTTATTAGTTGTAGTTTATTTCTTTTGCAATTTACATTCCTTGTTCCTCAACTCGAAAACCCCAAACATGCTTCAAAGCCAATAAAAAGAACACTTTATTGCCATTCCTAGGGAGAATGACCCGAGATTTGAATACTTCGGTTATCTTTATAGGGGTTTGTACTAGTGACAACCAAATTTTTGTATGAAAGGATTATTGTTGGTTTAGAAACTATACTTTACAACGAGGTTTGATTAGTGAAATTCTAAACCATCAAAAAATCCAATCATCAATGCCATCTAGTGTGTCCACCTCCATGACTCATTTCTTTTTAGTAGTCCCAATATTCACAGGGTTCCTCTCAGAAGTGTAAAGATACTGGTTGTTGGCAACCATCTCAATAAGCTCATTTGCCTCTTCAGTCGTCTTCTTCATGTGCAGGGAACTACCTGCAGAGTTGTTCAGTGACATCCTGGCCATCTCAGAGAGGCCATCATAAAAGATATGTAGCCTGGTCCATTCAGAAAACATGCCCTCTTGATCATCAGTTTGTATCTATCCTAGGCCTCATAGAGGTACTGTTCATCTTTCTATCTGAAGGTTTGGACATCCACCCTAAGTTTAGTATGCTTCTGAGGTGGAAAACATTTGGTCAGAAATCTAGTAACCACCTTGTCCCACGTGTCCAGGCTCTCCTTGGGCTGAAAATCAAGCCACTGCTTTGCTTTATCCCTCACAGCAAATGGAAAGAGCATGAGCTTGTAGACCTCAGGATTCACTCCATTCGTCTTCACAGTATCGCAGATCTGTAGGAAGTTAGAGATAAATAAGTTTGGATCTTCCTATGGGAGCCCATAAAACTAGCAATTCTACTGCACCAGAGTGATCAGTTGAAACTTTAGCTCAAAATTATTGGTACCAATGGCAGGTACAGCTAAACTACGCCCACAGATGTTGGGTGTGGGTGTAGTGTATGAGCTAAGCGTTCTCCTTGCATGCTCATTAGCGTTCGGGTTTCCACCATTAGCATCCATAGCTTCCTTCTCAAAAGTTTTCTTGAGATTCTCTCCGACTTTGTAAGCTCTAGCTTGTTGCAAATGCCACCTCAAGGTCCTCTTAGGTCTAGAATCAAACTCAAGAAGGAGTTCTTTATCCTTGTTCCTACTCATAAACAAACAAGAGATAAAGAAAGGGAGAGTCTCTATGTCAAAGTATAGAGAGCTCCCAGTGAGATATCTAAAAAATAAGAAATAAAATAAATTATAGCAAGCAATGAAACAAAAAAATTTCGAAAATACGAATGAGAAAACAACTTAAAACTTTCGAAAACTAAAAAGAGAAAAAGTAAAAATTTTGAACATAAAAAAAGGAAAAAATACTAAAGGGACACCAAACTTAAAATAAAAAATTAAAGAAAATAAATAAAACAAAAATAAAAAATTAAAGGAAAAATAAAATAAACAAAACTAAGAAAATACGTATTCTAAGCTACCAGACAACTAGTAGTTGTCAATCACAAACAATCCCCGGAAACGGCGCCAAAACCTTGGTGCCCGAATCAAGATTTCGCACAGCTTAACCGGCAAGTGCACCGGGTCATCCAAGTAATACCTCAGGTGAGTGAGGATCGATCCCACGAGAATTGTCGGATTGAGCAACAATGGTTAAGTAATTGGCTTAGTCAGGCAGACAGAAAAATGGTTGTTTTGATGGTTGAAATCGCATAGAATAGTAAATAAGAGGGTAAAGAAAGAAAGTAATTGGTTTGGTGTGAAAATAGTAAGAGAAAACAGTTAAGGCTTCGGAAATATTTACTTTTCCGAATTAAAAGTTCTTACCAATTATTTTAACAATGCATGATTCATTCCATAGAAAACTGTAATTGAATAAACCCTAATCTCTTAGTGATTTAGCCTCCTCTAACCTTCATTAACTGCCACTCTCTTGGTCACTTAATTCCGATTAGAGGGTTAAGTTCAAAAACTAGTTTATGGCCACAAAAACCCTAATTACCTAAAGCTAATAGGATTATATGTCACTTATCTCGATTAGTTCATGTAATTAGCAATTTAGGATGAATTTGTTTTCAAGCTGTTGTTCAAGCGAGATAACTATCTCGAGAATCACAAGAACTCAAGTAGAATAAGTGTTATACTCTCGTTCCACCCAGATTCATAAGTTTAAGAATGAAAACAATCCTTGAAACTGAATCAATACATTAGTTAACATAGAAAAATGATAGTCTTAATCGATAGAAATAAACAAAGCTCCTACCTTAACCAAGAGGTTTCATTGCTCATGACTTACACATAAACTAGGTTTCTGAAAACACGCGGCAGTCTGATCCCCTAGAAAGGGTTGATCTTATTCCTTTTATACTAACCTAATTTGATTCGGAAATAAAATAAAATAATAAATTCTATTACTAAAAGATGTTATTTGTAAATTAAAAGAAAAAAGGAAAAGATCTGCAACAAGTTTCTAATAAATGAATGTATAGCAGCTAGAGACTCTACCTGCCAAGTTGAATTAACCCAAACATCTTCCAAAAAAAGGAAAAGATCTACAATGTGAACGTAAAGGAAAGGTGATGAGTCCATATTTTCCGATATAATTTTGCTTGATTAGGATGGATTCTAGCACATAGACCTACATTTAAGCACCAAATAGCATACTTTTGTGTTTTCTCCTTAATTTGATCTCAAATGTAAAAACATGCATTTTTTGCTTTAATTGAGCAATTTAATTCCACTTTTATGCCATTCGATGTCGTGGTATGTTTCGTGAGTGATTTTAGGGCATAGAAGGCAAGAATGGATGGCCAAAAGTGGAAGGAAGCATGTACAAAAGGAGAAAACATGAAGAAAACAAGGAGAAAGCACACAGCCATGCGTGCGTGCGCACAACCCTCTGTGCATACGCACAAGAAGGAAATCAGCGCGCGTGCGTGCGCACAACCCTCTGTGCGTACGTTCAAGTGGAAATTCGGTGAAGTGTGCGGACGCACACATCTGTGCATACGCACAGGTACCAGCTCATGCCTACATTAAAAAGTCACGTGCTGCGCGGTTTTGGGGGTCTCTAGGCCCATTTTTGAAGTATTGAAGGCTTGTTTGGGAGGCTATATTAAGGGCATATCAACACATATGAAGGGGAGCTATCTTAGAATAGGAAAAACACATAGTAGGAGTAGGAGTAGGGTAGTATAGAAAATTCTCTCTTAGGGTTTTTATTAGGGTTTTGTAGAATTTTATGCTTCAAGTTTTGATTTGGGATTATAGCAATTTTTATTGTAAGTATTTCTTTAATTCTCTCTTTTATTATACCACTTGTTCTACACTTGCTTTTATTTTCATCTCATTTGTCAACATTTACATTGTCTTGAAATTTTGATTCCTACTTGTTTAATTTGATGTTTGATGGCTTTTATATGTTTGTTGAGTTACTTTTATTGATTTTGATCATTTATGGTTCATAGCTTTTATCATTTTTCTAATTTTGCCGTGTTTTATGTTTATGCCCTATATGTGTTTGATTAAATGCCAATTTTGATTATGGGGTAATTTCCACCCCTTGGCTTGGAAAAAATGAGTTTATGGATTACTAGAGCCATAATGTCCAACAGTTAGTGATGATTCTTGGGTTGTTAGTTGTTATTGTTTCTACTAACGCTAGCTGTTTACCAATTAATTTGCTAAGTTAGCTAGGATTTGTGGATTAATGACAATTATGCTCACTTGACCTATCTGGTACACGAAATCATGAGTTCACACTTTCCTCACAACTCCGCGCAGCGGACCAGCAAGTGCAATGGGTCGTCCAAGTAATACCTTACGTGAGTAAGGGTCGATCCCACGGAGATTGTCGGCTTGAAGCAAGCTATGGTCATCTTGTAAATCTCAGTTAGGCAGATTCAAATGGTTATGGGATTTTGATAATTAAAAGATAGATAAAACAAAAAATAGGATAGAGATACTTATGTAATTCATTGGTAGGAATTTCAGATAAGCATATGGAGATGCTTTGTTCCTTTTGAATCCCTTCTTTCCTACTGCTTTCATCCAGTCATGCGTACTCCTTTCCATGGCAAGCTGTATGTTGGGGGATCACCGTTGTCAATGGCTACCGTTCGTCCTCTCAGAGAAAATGGTTCGGCTACGGGTTACGTAGGGCTAATCATCTGTCCGTTCTCACTTGTGTTGGAATAAGATCCAATTATCCTTTTGCGCACTGTCACTGCGCCCAGCACTCACGTGTTTGAAGCTTGTCACAGTCATCCCATCCCAGATCCTACTCGGAATACCACAGACAAGGTTTAGACTTTCCAAATCTCAAGAATGCTGCCAATTGATTCTAGCTTATACCACGAAGACTCTGATCTCACGGAATGGAAGGCTCTGTTGTCAGGAGAGGCAACCATGCGTCGTGGACCAGGAGGCCAAGAGATATACATTCAAGCTTGTTTTCGGGTAGAACAGAAGTGGTTGTCAGGCACGCGTTCATAAGTGAGAATGGTGATGAGTGTCACATTCATCATGTTGAAGTGCGAATGAATATCTTAGAACACGAATAGGCTTGAATTGAATAGAAAACAGTAGTAATGGCATTAATTCATGAGGAATAGCAGAGATCCACACCTTAATCTATGAGGTGTAGAAACTCTACCATTGAAAATACATAAGTGATGAAGGTCCAAGCATGGCCGAATGGCCAGCCCCCTAAACATGATCAAGAGATCAATAATGATACAAAGATAGCCTCAAAAATAATCTAAAGATCTCTCTATATAAAAATACAATAGAAAAAGGTCCTATTTATAATGAACTAGTAACCTAGGGTTTACAAAAATAAGTAAATGATGCAGAAATCCACTTTCGGGACCCACTTGGTGTGTGCTTGGGCTGAGCATTGAAGCTTTCATGCTCATAGGCTTTTCTCGGAGTTAAACGCCAGCTCTGGTGCCAGTTTGGGCGTTTAACGCCAGAAAATGGTAGAAAGTTGGCGTTAAAACGCCAGTTTGCATTATCAAAACTCGGGCAAAGTATGAACTATTATATATTGCTGGAAAGCCCAAGATGTCTACTTTCCAACGCAATTAAAAGAGCACCAATTGGGCTTCTGTAGCTCCAAAAAATCTATTTCGAGTGCAGGAAGGTTAGAATCCAACAACATCTGCAGTCCTTTTTCACCCTCTGAATCAGATTTTTGCTCTGGCCCTTCAATTTCAGCCAAAAAATACCTGAAATCACAAAAAAACACACAAACTCATAGTAAAGTCCAGAAATGTGATTTTTGCATAAAAACTAATAATTATGTACCAAAAACAAACTAAATCATACTAAAAACTACCTAAAAATAATGCCAAAAAGCGTATAAATTATCCGCTCATCACTATCCTTCGATGCTAAAGGTTGACTTAGTGAGATTAATCCATCATAATTATCATATTTATGGTTATGGCAAGGAAGGAATTCCATAGCTCATCCCAAATCAAGGTTTCATTTATGTTTCAAACCACTTTTCCATCAATTTTGAGTCTTGCTCATATATTACATACATAGTTCTTTTGTTCTTTCATTAGTTTATTAATTGCAAATTTTGTCTTGTTCTTTTATTTCTTTATTGCTTCCTTATCATTAAAACCCCTTGCTTCTTACTACCAAAATTGTACGCGCTTGTTGGCTCTAGTTCCTAGGAAAGACGACCCGGGAGTTTAAATACTCTCAATTTATATTTGCTTTGATTTGTGACATCTTTAGGATTATAATTTGATTGATGATCAATGGTTGGGTTTGGACTATACTTGCAACGTTAATCCTATCTTTAGTGTGAAAATTCAAACATACGCCTTTGGCCATCATCAAATTTTGGCGCTGTTGCCAGGGAGCTAGCGTCATGAAAGCTATATTTTGGTTGTTGTAAATATGTCCATAGTGTAAATAGCTTACTATTTGGTTATTTGGTTGTTTTTCTAATATTTAGGTGTTTGTTTTCTTGTTTTATTGAGGTCTTCTGCTTTTATTTTCTATTTTCTCTATGAGTTATCACCCTTGTTATTTGGAGCTTGGTTGTGAGTTTTTTGTAGGGTATGATGAATTTAAATTGGGATTTGCCTCACGGAGTGGGAGAATCAATTAAGAGAGGAACCAATTGTGTGTGAGCAACACTCATGGCAAACACCTCCCTCATACTACAACGAGCCAAACTCTCCCCTGTATGAATATCAAACCCAAAGTTATGAAGGATACCCCATACACAACCCTCAATCACCAAACCTTCAAGCACCATATCATACACCTCCATAGAATCAAAATGTCTATACACCTTGCTACCAACCATATGAACCATCACCCCTTTATACAACACCTCAATATCCCCACCCACATGAACTACCTCCCACATATACAACCTTTCTCCCAACCTTTGAACCTTCTTTTTCACCTCAATGTGAAGTTTTCCAATCCTTTCCCCAAGAGGAACAAGACCTTCAAGCATTCTTCCAAGAGCAAGAAGGGTTCCGAAGGAAGTAAGGGGAGTTCATGGACACCATAACCGAAGCGGTGAACCGCTTGACCTTGCTACACTCAAGCAATCAGGACATCCCCCTCGAGGGATGTGGAGGATCGATAAAGGAGTGTAGTGAGGAGGAAAACATGGAGGCTCAACGGAAAGAAGAAGGGGAGCCAAGGCTTGAGCAAAAAGAAGAGGAAAGTAGAACTAGTAGACCAGAAGATGTAAATAGAGAATTGAGAGAGTTTGATCAAAAAGTGGATTGCATTGATCGTGAGCATCTTTCCTATCTTTTCCTAGTGATTTTGCATCTAATTTATTGAGTTTAATAAAGAATTAATTATCTTTCAGCCAATATGGACGCTACTTTGAGTCTTTTGCAATTTTGTTTATTTTAGGTAGCATTCGGCTGGATTTGATAGATTTTCTGTAGCACAAGAATCAAAGGAGATGGAAGTGAGGAGGGACACGTACACATGACTGATGCGTGCACATGATTTAGAGGTTTCCATGGCAACGCGTATGCATGACTTGCGAAAAAGACTATCGACGCGTACGCGTGACATGCGCCACGTGCAGAAAACGCAAAAAACGCTGGGAGAGATTTCTGGGCTGTTTTGACCCAGTTTTCAGCACAAAAAACACATATTAGAAGCTGCAGAATGGACAAAACATGTGGTCCCCACCCATCAACTGAAGACCTGCTATTTATTCTGAATTAAATTCAAATCTTGTTTTTAGGAATATATATTATTCTTAATTTTAGATAATTAGATTTTAAATTTATTAGGATTAGTTATAAAAAGGGATTCCATTAGTTAACTTTAAATGGCATCAGATTGAAACTCTGTACATTTTATGAGAATCCTATTTTTCTCTGAATCATGAGCAACTAATCCTCCATTGTTAAGGTTAGGAGCTCTGTCTATTTGTATGGATTGATTTTATTGCTTTTTCTATTTTAATTCATGTATGGATTTATAATTTAAGAATTGTTTTCGCTCTTTATTTTATGAATTTGGGTGGAACGAAAGTATGACCCTCTTTCTATTTGAGTTCTTGTAAAACTTGGAAAAGTTCTTTACTTGAACAACAGCTTGAAAACATATTCTCCTAAATTTTAATTATTTGGATTTAACAGGATACAGACATATAATCCTTTTATTTTTGGATAAATGGAATTTTTGTGGTATATAAACTAGAATTTGAACTTTACCCTCTAATTGGAATTAATTGACCAAGGCATTGGCAATTGATGAATTTTAGAGGAGACTAGAAAGGTCTAAGGAATTAGGGTCTAGTCACATATAGTTTGCCATAAATTAAATCCTACATAATTAAAATAGTTAGTAAGAAAAGATAATCCAGAAAAATAGATAACTCTGAAGCCTTAACTGTTTTTCCAATATTTTATTTTCATTTTATTTACTTGCATGCCTGCCTTCTGATATTTTCAATTTAAATCTTTTGAATATTACAAAACCATTTTCTGCCTGCCTAACTGAGTCAATCACGCAATCATTGTTGCTTAATCCAGCAATCCTCGTGGGATCGACCCTCACTTACCTGAGGTATTACTTGATACGACCCGGTGCACTTGCTGGTTAATTTGTGGTTGTAAAATCACCGCACCAAGTTTTTGGCGCCGTTGCCAGAGATTGACCGTGATTAACAACTATTATTTGTTTGATTGCTTAGATTAGGCGTTTTAGTTTTAATTTTATTCAAATTTTATTAAAAAAATATCAAAAAAAATTTAATAAATAAATAGCACCAATATTTTTCTTAATTTCTTAAATTAAGTTTGGTGTTTCCTAGTTAGTTTTATTTTTATTTTTCTTATCTTAATTCTTAGAATTCTATTCTTTCTTCTTTGCTTTCCTGTTTACCACATGGTGCGTTTAATCCTTTTTGGTATTTTGTGCTAAGGAAAAATAATGGAGAGAGATCACATGGGTTACTACTCACACCCAAGTAGTGATTCATATTATGGTGGATGGAGGAACTATCCAAATTTTGGTTGGCAAAGTCAAAAATAAAGAAACCTCAATGCTCCATGTTCCAACTATCAAGAGCCACCACCTCCATATATATATCAAGAACCACCATCTCCATATTCATACCAAGAACCACCACATCACTATCCATATCAAGAATCATCCTCTTTCTACCCATATCAAGAGCCACCATCTCCTTATGCATCTCAAATACCATCAGATGTTGAGCTTCTCATGAAAGAATGCCTACATGATATAAAGACAAGTGTAAAAAAGTAGAGAAATATGTGCAGAAGATGATTGATGAGCGGATAATTTGTACGCTTTTTGGCATTGTTTTTAGTATGTTTTTGGTATGATATAGTTAGTTTTTAGTATATTTTTATTAGTTTTTAGTTAAAATTCACTTTTCTGGACTTTACTATGAGTTTGTGTGTTTTTCTGTGATTTCAGGTATTTTCTGGCTGAAATTGAAGGACCTGAGCAAAAATCTGATTCAGAGACTAAAAAGGACTGCAGATGCTGTTGGATTCTGACCTCCCTGCACTCGAAGTGGATTTTCTGGAGCTACAGAAGCCCAATTGGCGCGCTCTCAACGGAGTTGGAAAGTAGACATCCTGGTCTTTCCAGAAATATATGATAGTCCATACTTTGCCTAAGATTTGATGGCCCAAACCGGCGTTCAAAGTCACCCTCAGAATTCCCAGCGTTAAACGCCGGAACTGGCACAAG
>NC_029774.3:90108606-90109700 GCF_000817695.3 Arachis duranensis | reverse complement strand
GGGGATTGTTGAGTTTGGACAACTGACGGTTCATCTTGTTGCTTAGATTAGGTATTTTTTTTTCTTCAGAGTTCTTAAGAATGAATTCTATTGTTTCAAGGTGATGTTCTTATCATCACCAAAGCTGATTGATCTTCATCAATTTAGCTCTTGAATGCAATGTTCTGCTGAAGCTTGGCTGACCATGTCTAATTCCTTTAGACTGAAGCTTTAGACTAACATTGCATGATTCCTGGAATTCTTATTAAAAATTTTGAATCTCTTTATTTTCTTTTTCCACATAATTTTCGAAAAATCCAAAAAATTACAAAATCATCATAAAATCCAAAAATTTCTTGTTTGAGTCTAGTGTCTCATTTTAAGTTTGGTGTCAATTGCATGCATTCATTCATGTGTCTTAGTGATCTTCAAGTAATTCTTGATGATTTCTTACTCTGATCTTTGAATTCTCTTGACTTGAGTGTTTTGTGTGTCTCATATGCATTTTCATTAGTGTCAGTAGTATACAAACTGCTAAGTTCGGTGTCTTGCATGCATTGTTATTTGATTCTTGTTGCATTTTGATTTTTCCTTATTATTAAAAATCCAAAAATATTTTTAATTTGTGTCTTCTCAAGTCAATAATACAGATAATTGAAGATTCAGAACATACAGCAGAGGAATTGCACAGAAAAAGCTGGGCGTTCAAAACGACCAGTGAAGAAGGACAGACTGGCGTTTAAACGCCAGCCAGGGTACCTGGTTGGGCGTTTAATGCCCAAAAAGGTATAGTTTTGGGCGTTAAACGCCAGAATGTGCACCATTCTGGGCGCTTAACGCCAGGATGGCACAAGGGGGAAGATTCTGTTTTTCAATGCAAATTTTTTTCAGGTTTTCAAAGTTTTTCAAAATCAAATCTTTTTCAAATCATATCTTTTCAATCATATGTTTTCAAAATTGATTTCTTTCTATCTTTAAAGATACTTGCTACCAATTAATGATTTGATTCAACAATTCAAGTATGTTGCCTTTTATGTTGAGAAAGGTTTAATGTTTGAATCATATCTTTTCTTGTTAGCCAAGTTTTTAATTTTCAAAATCAAATCTTTTTAAAA
>NC_029774.3:90108205-90108454 GCF_000817695.3 Arachis duranensis | reverse complement strand
ATTTTTCAAAAATCACTTCACTTCTTTCCCACTTTCATTTTCGAAAATTAAGTAATGTTTTTCAAAAATGTTTTCAAAATTTTTACTTAATTTTCGAAAATCACTCCCCTTCTTCTCACATCCTTCTATTTATGGACTAACACTATTCCTTAATGCAAAATTCGAACACCATCTCCTTTGATAAGTTCGAATTTTCTACTTCTGTCTTCTACTCTTCTTTTCCTCTGACACTTCAAGGAATCTCTATAC
>NC_029774.3:90104460-90105069 GCF_000817695.3 Arachis duranensis | reverse complement strand
TTTTAATTTTGGTGTGGTAAAAGCATTGCTTTTTGTTTTTCCATAACCATTTATGGCATCCAAGGCCGGAGAAACCTCTAGAAAGAGGAAAGGGAAGGCAAAAGCTTCCACCTCCGAGTCATGGGAGATAGAAAGATTCATCTCAAGGATGCATCAAGACCACTTCTATGAAGTTGTGGCCTTGAAGAAGGTGATCCCCGAGGTCCCTTTTTCACTCAAAAAGAGTGAATATCCGGAGATCCGACATGAGACCCGAAGAAGAGGTGGGGAAGTTCTTACCAACCCCATTCAACAAGTCGGAATCTTAATGGTTCAAGAGTTCTATGCCAATGCATGGATCACCAAGAACCATGATCAAAGTGTGAACCCGGATCCAAAGAATTATCTTACTATGTGTTCATACCCTGACCGAGGTCCTCCATCTCGGGAAAATCCGCAAGAGGTCCGACCTTGTCCTAAAGCTCACATCTAAAGGTCGGACCTCGGACAAAGAACAAGAAAGGCCCATCAAAAGGATAAGATAAGATAGAAAAGGCCTAGAAAAGGCGGTTCCACAAAGATAGAGATAAAACTCCCAAAAGATAAGATAAGATAAGAATATCTTATCCA
>NC_029774.3:90103804-90104260 GCF_000817695.3 Arachis duranensis | reverse complement strand
CCCTACCTCGGGCCTCTCCAGACGACCGAGCTGCACGTTTCAGGTAAACCCTCGGAACATTGGCGCCGTTGCCGGGGAACCTGGAAGTCATCCCTCTACCATGGCGGACAACCCTCTCAACGATGACCACGCTGCATCTGAACAAGAGGACGAAATTGACACCGGAGAACGACCGGACAGCCCTCTATCACCACGCACTCCAGGAGGAAACAAACAGAATCGCCCAAAAACATCACCCCCAAACAAGGATCCACAAAATCCCAAAAGAGAGAAGAGCTCGGAAATTCTAGAAGCAGTCCGGGCACAACAAGACCGACTGAAACAACTCGAAGACGACATAAAGAAGCAGAAAGAAACTGAACAAGATTTGAGAAGGGAGACTCGAAAGCGCAGAGAATTAGAAGAAAAACTGCGGAAAATAGAGGCCAACCTGAAAGACCGGACAGAACGCGGCAC
>NC_029774.3:90100386-90102229 GCF_000817695.3 Arachis duranensis | reverse complement strand
TAGGAGCAAACCTCGAAGCAGGCCTAAGGGAGGAACTCATAACCCTCTTAAGGGAGAATTCTGACCTCTTCGCCTGGAAAGCCTCCGACATGCCAGGCATAAGCCCCGACCTGATGTGCCATAAGCTATCAGTTTACCCGGGATCCCGACCTGTCCAACAAAGACGCCGGAAGCTCGGGCCTGAGCGCATGCAAGCAATAGAAGAACAAGTACAGGCACTGCTAGATGCAGGGTTCATTAGGGAAGTAAAATACCCCCTATGGCTTGCAAACGTGGTCCTGGTAAAAAAGCCCAACGGGAAATGGAGGATGTGCGTCGATTACATAGATCTCAACAAAGCCTGCCCCAAAGACCCATATCCACTACCAAACATCGACGCATTAGTAGACGCAGCCTCAGGCTATAGATATCTCTCCTTCATGGACGCATACTCAGGATACAATCAAATCCTGATGTACGGACCCGACCAAGAAAAAACCTCGTTCATAACCCCAAGGGCAAACTACTGCTACGTAGTAATGCCCTTCGGGCTGAAGAACGCAGGGGCAACCTACCAGAGGCTAATGAACAAAGTGTTCTCAGAGCACATCGGACTACAGCTGGAGGTGTACGTCAACGACATGCTGGTAAAGACTCAAGAAGACAGAAACTTGCTGACCGACCTCACCAGTATCTTCGGCACCCTCAGAAAACACAACATGAGACTCAACCCGACGAAGTGCACCTTCGCCGCAGAAGCCGGAAAATTCTTAGGCTTCATGCTGACTCAAAGGGGCATCGAAGCAAACCCGGACAAATGCCAAGCGATACTCAATATGAAAAGCCCGACCTGTGTCAAAGAAGTACAACAGCTGAATGGAAGGCTGGCCGCCCTATCAAAATTCTTGGCAGGATCAGCAATAAAATCACTACCTCTCTACTCACTCCTAAAGAAAGGGAAACCCTTCTCATGGACCCCGGAGTGCGAAAAAGCCTTTCAAGAATTCAAGGAATTCCTCGGGCAGCCACCAATCCTAACCCGACCTTTAAAAGGAGAAGAACTCGTACTATACCTCTCGGTTGGAAATCGAGCAGTCGCTTCAGCGCTAATACGAGAAAATGACCGAGGACAACACCCCATATACTTTGTAAGCAAGGCACTACAAGGGGCCGAATTAAACTATCAGAAGATAGAAAAATTCGCCTACGCCCTAGTGTTCACAGCTCGGAGGCTCCATCCCTACTTTCAAGCCCATACCATCAAAGTCCGGACAAACCAACCCATGAGACACATCCTCCAAAAAACAGACCTGGCAGGACGAATACTAAAATGGGCGGTGGAACTGTCCGAGTTCGACCTCCACTATGAAACCCGGACTGCCATAAAATCTCAATATCTAGCCGACTTCATCGCAGAATACACTGAGACCCCTGGAACACCACTCTCATGGAACCTATATGTCGACGGGTCCTCAAACAAAACTGGAAGCGGAGCCGGGGTTATACTCGAAAGCGACCAAGGAACGCGGATAGAACTATCCCTAAAATTCGAGTTCCAGGCTTCGAACAACCAAGCCGAATACGAGGCCCTACTAGCAGGTCTAAAGCTAGCCAGAGAGGTCGGAGCCCAGAAAATCACGATCTTCAGCGACTCCCAGGTCGTCATATCACAAGTAAATGGAAGCTACCAGGCCAAAGACCCAACTATGAAAAAATACCTGGACCAAACACAGGCACAACTACGCCACTTTTCAGAGATACAGATTCAGCACATACCTCGGGAACAAAACGCCCGGGCAGACGCCCTCTCGAAGCTTGCCAGCACCAAGCCCGGAGGCAACAACAGAAGCCTCCTCCAGGAAAC
>NC_029774.3:90097541-90099594 GCF_000817695.3 Arachis duranensis | reverse complement strand
TATCCGACCTAGAAGGCAATGAGCTGCCCAGGGCCTGGCACGCCTGTAATCTAAGACGGTACTACAGCTAGAAAAATTTAACCCGAGGTGTACTCTTTTTCCCTACAAGGGTTTTTTAATGAGACACCCGGTCAAGTAAGGCACCCGACCTAGTCAAGGGTAAACACTCTGTAAATATTCTTTCTTTTTTAATACTAATCAAATTTTTCTATTTTCTTTTCTTCTTCCTCGTGATGAAACAAATCCTGAAAAAAGTACCCCGCCAAGGCGCATTAATTTATGCTCGGCAAAACGCAAAAAATCATTGCCAAGAGACCACACAAGGTCGGCAAAGATAAAGCGACGAGGTTCAAATTAATGTGAGAAGTTATAAAGCAACTCTGAAAAGGCTCAAAAAGCCAAATAAAAGAGGTTACAAAAATAACTTAAAAGCCGACCAACAACAAGGTCGGACCCAACAAAGGGAAGTACTCGACCGCCCTCCCCCAAGGTCCGAGAAAAAAACCCGGATCCGAGAAAGAAACCCTAAAATGGCGAAAACAAAGATTTCGAAAAAAACGCTTACTAAAAGGTTGCTATAAACAACTAAAAAGTACAAGCGAAAAAATGAAATCAAAGGGAAGGGTGAAAACAAAGTTTTCAGAAAAGCGCTAGCTAAAAAGTTGTTATCCAAAAACAACTAAAAAGCATAAAAGCGGAACTAAACGTCAAAACGCGAACAAACACCGCATAACAAGCTAAAAAAGTTACTACAAGTAGCTAATAGCAAAAAGGTGTTCAAAGCATCCAAAAAAAAAGAGCCCACAGGCCGGGCAAAAAACCAAAAATAAAAGGATTACAGGGAACCAAGATCCTTCCCGGACTCCACATCGGCAGAAGGCTGCGGAGGAAACATAGAAATCGGGACAGCATTGACGGCACCGTCATCCCGGTTTAAAACCTCCACATCAGATCCCTCTCCGGCCAAAGGTAAAGTCGGGTCCACAACCGGAACTTTAGGGTCAGACACCGGAACCTCATCCTCATTAGGAGCAAGAACAATCTTTCCCTCCACAACAACATTATCCGTACTGAATAAACTCAGATCCAGGTCAGGAGCAAGAACCCGGACCTGAGCTTTCAAATTTTCAAACATAGCATCCATCCCCTTAGCCATGTGCCCTTCTAACTCGTAAAAATCATCCTGAGCGGATTGCAACCTCTCCTTTGTCTCCACAAGCTCGGCATATGTCCGAGTATAGTTATCCTTCGCCGCCTTCGGCATCTCCTCAGACGCATTCGCTACCGCCACAGCCGCGGTAGCTTTAGCTTTCTCCTTCTCCAAAGATGCCTCCAGCTCAGCAATCCTAGCAGCCTTCAGCTCGCTAATCCTCTCGAACTCAGACTGAGCCTTCTCAAGTCGGGAACTGGTCGCGCCAAGAGGGGATTTCTTGAACTCCCGGGCAATAGCAGCGTGAAGACTAGCCATCCGGACACAGCTCCGCGCCATATACTGAAAATGGTGCTCCATAGACACATCATCAGTAGAAATAAAGGTCTGAGGGAGAATATGCTGTTCAACCCAACCAAGAGCATCAAAATCCTTATCATTGAAATCGGCAAGCTCTTGAGAGGTCTTCTGCTTCTTGGGAGGAGGACCCGAGGACGAAGGAGGAGAAGAG
Organism: Arachis duranensis; assembly: GCF_000817695.3. Classification (NCBI taxonomy): domain Eukaryota; kingdom Viridiplantae; phylum Streptophyta; class Magnoliopsida; order Fabales; family Fabaceae; genus Arachis; species Arachis duranensis. The sequence goes on along the minus strand of NC_029774.3, from coordinate 90,097,933 downwards.
GTAGCAGGTCCAGAGGTCGGAGGATCTTGATTTATAGGTCGGAACTGGGGAGTCGGAATAGTCTTTGACCGAGTAGTGACACCCACAGTAGTCTTCTTCGGAGAAGATCGGGCAGAAACCTCCCCAGCCTCGATATTTTGAGCAGCCACAGACTTCTTCGTCCGACGAAGATACTTCATGGAATCCGCCTGAGAAGACATCTCTGCAAAAATAAGAGAAAAGGATTACCACAACAGAAATTCCACCAAAACAAGCAAAGCCAAAATACTAAAAAAGATGAATCTCGGAGAGGCCGGGAACTACCTAACTCAGAACGGAGAAGGCTTGGATCTCCCAACATTTTCTTCGTGTCCAAGTGAGGTGCCCGACCCCATAAACTGCTTACCACACCC
>NC_029774.3:90095198-90096542 GCF_000817695.3 Arachis duranensis | reverse complement strand
AAAAACCCCACGAAGAAAATGGGGCAACCCGGAACAAAAACACCAGAGAACAAAAAAGAGCCCCCCCATATACAAACAACAGCAATGGCGGCGCCTCTTTTTGGGGCAACCCAGGCATAAAGAAAAAGAAACAAACAAGAGCCACACAAAGAGCAGAAGCATATGATCACAAGAAAAGAGAAGCATGGGAACAAACCTGGAAGAAAAAAACGAAGACGAAGAGCTCCGAAGCAAGGAGAACAAAACGACGGCACAGAGGAAACCTCGGAAAAACACACAGAAAGATTCGGGAAAGCAGAACAAAGAGAAAAGAAGAAGCGGCGCTCGTAAAAGCATAAAGAAAAACAAAAACGCGGAAAGGAGGAAAGGGGCAAAAAATAAAGCCTTCACGAGATCCCGAACGGAAATCGAGGAAAAACGGTAAAATGCAATAAATGCAGGTAACGGCCATTTTTTGAAATTTTGAAAAACAGACTACTATGCCCGAGCACGACCTCCCAAAGAGGACGAACTCGAGCAGGGGCACTGTTCATACCCTGACCGAGGTCCTCCATCTCGGGAAAATCCGCAAGAGGTCCGACCTTGTCCTAAAGCTCACATCTAAAGGTCGGACCTCGGACAAAGAACAAGGAAGGCCCATCAAAAGGAACGCAGCCCAAACCTAAAGGCCGAAAAGGCCTAGAAAAGGCGGTTCCACAAAGATAGAGATAAAACTCCCAAAAGATAAGATAAGATAAGAATATCTTATCCAGGGAAGATCACTGCCAAACTACTATAAATACACTGGAGCACCCAGGTATGGCATTCATTCCAAATCTACACACATATCTGCTTGGACCCATGCTAACTTAAGCATCGGAGTGTCATTGCAGGTACAACCACCAACCATTCCTCATATCAAGCTCGGGTCACCAAACCCCTACCTCGGGCCTCTCCAGACGACCGAGCTGCACGTTTCAGGTAAACCCTCGGAACACTATGGTTCGGGAGAAATACTTGGATTTTAGTCCGGAAAGTGTGAGGGTGGCGTTCAACTTGCCCATGATGCAAGGAGATGAACATCCTTACACTAGAAGGGTCAACTTTGATCAAAGGTTGGACCAAGTCCTCACAGTCATATGTGAAGAGGGCGCCCAATGGAAGAGAGATTCAAGAGGGAAGCCGGTTCAATTGAGAAGGCATGACCTCAAACCTATGGCTAGGGGATGGTTGGAGTTTATTCAACGCTCAATCATTCCCACTAGCAACCGGTCCGAAGTTACCATAGACCGGGCTATCATGATTCATAGCATCATGATTGGAGAAGAAATAGAAGTTCATGAGGAAAGGGAAGGCAAAAGCTTC
>NC_029774.3:90086385-90092876 GCF_000817695.3 Arachis duranensis | reverse complement strand
AGCTTGCCATGGAAAGGAGTAAGAAGGATTGGATGAAGACAGTAGGAAAGCAGAGAGACGGAAGGGAAGGCATCTTCATGCGCTTATCTGAAGTTCCTACCAATGAATTACATAAGTACCTCTATCTTTATCTTTATGTTTTTATGCGTTCATCACCATATCCATTTGAGTTTGCCTGACTAAGATTTACAAGATGACCATAGCTTGCTTCATACTAACAATCTCCGTGGGATCGACCCTTACTCGCGTAAGGTTTATTACTTGGACGACCCAGTGCACTTGCTGGTTAGTTGTGCGAAGTTGTGTAATGCCATGGTACTGAGCTACCAAGTTTTTGGGGTTCATGACCGGGGATTATGAGAGTTGTGAAAAGTATTGTTCACAATTTCGCGCACCAATGATCAAGAACCAGGAAGAGGAACAAGCAAATTCTTTTCCAAGAGATACAATGCAAGATCCTATGGAAGAAAGTGAGGAAACCAATCAAAGGAGTTTATACTCCAGTGAATTAGAGAACTTTCCACCTTCACATATGAAATAAGAGGAAGATGCACAACCTCCCATGCCCTTGGTAAGCAATGAAGAAGAGATTGAATTAGAAGAAAGCTACCAAGAGGAAGAGGTTGAAATTGAGGAAGCTTGCAAAGAGGTAGAAGAATTCAAAGAAGAACACAAGGGAGTGGAGCTTGCAAGACCTTTTCCAAAGCCGTCACCATTCAATACAACATTCAAGTGGGTAAAATTCCTATCCTTAACCCTTACTTTCCTACTTGAATATGGGCTACTCGAGACGGATGGTCAACTTAGAGCTCTTTGTGGCATTAAGAGTAAGAGGAAGATGGTTAGTGGTAAGAGTTGTCAAGCAAGGTTCAATATGGTTGCATGCTCCAAATTAAAGTGCAAAGATTGGTGTAGAGTTCAAATGAATTGGTCTAGAAGGTTGTTCGGATGACTCTGTAAGAATTCAGATTGCTTGCCACCCGGTGGGAACAATGGCGATCCACAAGAAGACGGGTGTAAAAGTAAGGTTTAGGACCCTGGAATTCATTCCCACAATCAACACTCTTGGGGCCTTGTCACTTGCTTCAACTTGCTCGAAGGCGTTATGCGCCTAGTTTGGAATCCCGGTGGCCATTGGAATTACAAAAATTGGTGAAGATTCCTGGATCAGTACAAGCACAAGCCACCATGACAAGGAGCTCACCACATGTCCAACTTAAGGACTTTAACTAAAAGTGCTTGATGAGAGACAACCCACCATGGTATGATTGCTCCTTTTCATTCTTAGTTATTTTTCGTAGTAGTAGTTTTCTTACTTATTTGATTTTTATTGAGTTTTCACTATTTTTTTGATCATGCAGCTATTTTCGAACAGGAACCAGACAGTTTATGAGAATCCTATTTTTCTCTGAACCATGAGCAACTAATCCTCCATTGTTTAAGGTTAGGAGCTCTGTCTATTTGTATGGATTGATTTTATTGCTTTTTCTATTTTAATTCATGTATGGATTTATAATTTAAGAATTGTTTTCACTATTTATTTTATGAATTTGGGTGGAACGGAAGTATGACCCTCTTTCTATTTGAGTTCTTGTAAAACTTGGAAAAGTTCTTTACTTGAACAACAGCTTGAAAACATATTCTCCTAAATTTTAATTATTTAGATTTAACAGGATACGTGACATATAATCCTCTAATTTTTGGGTAATTAGAATTTTTGTGGCATATAAACTGGAATTTGAACTTCACCCTCTAATTGGAATTAATTGACCAAGGCATTGGCAGTCGATGCATTTTAGAGGAGACTAGAATGGTCTAAGGAATTAAGGTCTAGTTACATATAGTTTGCCATAAATTAAATCCTACATGATTAAAATAGTTAGTAGGAAAAGTTAATCTGGAAAAATAGACTCTGAAGCCTTAACTGTTTCTCCAATATTTTATTTTCAACTTATTTACTTGCATGCCTGCCTTCTGATATTTTAAATTTAAACTTTTTGAATATCTCAAAACCCTTTTCTGCCTGCCTAACTGAGCCAATCACTCAATCATTGTTGCTTAGTCCATCAATCCTCATGTGATCGATCCTCACTCACCTGAGGTATTACTTGGTACGATCCGGTGCACTTGTCGGTTAGTTTATGGTTGTAAAATCACTGTACCAAGTTTTTTCAACACCAAACTTGAATTGTTGCTTGTCCTCAAGAAACCAAAACTAATATAAGCTTAGGATGTGAATTTTCATGAGAATGAGAATTTGATTAAGCTCATGTCTCTTCTTATAGTGGGGTTTACTACTGCAATCCTGAATAGTTTTGGCATCTCACTCTCCTTTGAATTAGAAGAATGTTATTGTCATCTGGAATTAATATCTGGATAATATTATGAATTCTCTTATCTTTTGTAACTCAATTTTAATCCTTGAACACAGCAATTTTTTTCTTTGGTGCTTTGCACCTTGTGCCTAGCTGTGACTTTAAATGTTGTCTCAAGCTTTACTTGACACAGAAACACCACAAGCACTTAACTGGGGAACTCTCTTTAAGTTCTGATTTTTCTTTCAGTTACTCCCAAACTGTGGTGCTCAAAGCCTTTGGCATACTCTGTTAAACGCACTTGGTCTCCACTCTAAGTGTTCTGTCTCAAGGATTACTAGACATAATAACACCACAAGAATATGACTAGGGAAACACTCTTTGAGCTTTTAATCATGTCTGACCTCCCTAGTAATTGATGCTCGGAGCCTTGGACATTGCTTTTATAGTTTCTTTTTTTTTGCTGTTTCTTTTACTTCACAGATTAAATTTTTTATTTATTTCAGAGAAGTCATAATAATTCTCTACATTCCTATTCCTTATACATCAACATCCTTTGATTTAAATTCAAATATGCACTGTTCATGTCATGCATTCAAAATCACAAATAATACCACCACATTTAAGTAAATAAGACTACTCTTAAATATAACTCAATTTCTCATGCAATACATCACTTCTTTTTCTTTTGAATTCAAGTTTTAGTGAGAAATACATGAGAATTTTTTTTTTACTAAAAGTACTAAAGATCATGCAAGCAATCAAAGCAACAGAAAATAGAAGACAACACAATAAGAATGGAAGAGAAATAGAATGAAAGAAACTCAACCAACTCAGTTATGCTGGTGGTCATCTCATTCCTTCATGAAGCACATTCATCTCCCTTTGGTGCTAGACAGAAAAGGCATCAACACCAAACTTAAAGGTTTGCTTGTCCTCAAGCAAAGAAGAACTGCAAACAGAGAGGAATATAAAAGCAATCAATATGATGAAAAAAGATAAAAGAACAAGAGAGAGTTAGGATTTAGGAGGGGGACAATTTGAAATCAGGCACTGAGGTGGTTTAATTGGGCGTCGCATGTGACGCGTACGCGTGAGGCACGCGTATGCGTGGATCGCACGAACCTCAAGCGATGCGTACGCGTCAGGGACGCGTACGCGTGGACGGCCAGGATGGGAAAACGACGCAAACGCGTCAGGGACGCATCCGCGTGGTGGGGCTTGTGCACCCAGCATTGTTCCAGCCCCACACCAGCATAACTTTCTGGCCGAAACACCTATTATGCCGATTTCACTCATCCACGCGTGCATGCGCTTGACGCGTAGGCGTGGAGTGCCGAAATTTTAATTGACTCGCACGCGTCATGGACGCGTACACGTGATCCAATTTGTGCGCAAGGCACACTTCCTTCGCCACTCCCGCGCAACTCTCTGTTCACTTTTATTTTTCATGCACACACATATGACGCGTATGCGTCAGCGACGCTTGCGCATCATGTGCTCTTTTTTTTTGAAGTGTACAGTTCCTATTCAAAAATAGCAGCATGATCAGAAAAATAGTGAAAACTCAATAAAAATCAAATAAGTAAGAAAACTACTACTACTACGAAAAATAACTAAGAATGTAAAGGAGCGATCATACCACGGTGGGTTGTCTCCCACCAAGCACTTTTAGTTAAAGTCCATAAGTTGGACATGTGGTGAGCTCCTTGTCATGGTGGATTTTGCTTGTACTGATCCAGGAATCTCCACCAATGTTTGTAATTCCAATGGCCATCGGGATTCCAAGCTAGGCGCATAACGCCTTCGAGCAAGTTGAAGCAAGTGACAACGCCCCAAGAGTGTTGATTGTGGAAATCAATTCCAGGGTCCCAAACCTTGCTTTTACACCCGTCTTCTTGTGGATCACCGTTGTTCCCACCGGGTGGCAAGCAAGGGTTAAGGATAGGAATTTTACCCACTTGAATGTTGTATTGGATGGTGATGGCTTTGGAAGAGGTCTTGCAAGCTCCACTTCCTTGTGTTCTTCTTTGAATTCTTCTATCACTTTGTGAGCTTCCTCAATTTCAACCTCTTCCTCTTGGTAGCTTTCTTCTAATTCAATCTCTTCTTCATTGCTTACCAAGGGCATAGGAGGTTGTGCATCTTCCTCTTCTTCCATATGTGAGGGTGAAAAGTTCTCTAATTCACTGGAGTATAAACACCTTTGAGTGGTTTCCTCACTTTCATCCATAAGATCTTGCATTGTATCTCTTGGGAAGGAATTTCCTTGTTCCTCTTCCTGATTCTTGATCATCGTCTGTACATATTTCTCTACATTTTTGACACTTGTCTCTATATCATGTAGGCATTCTTTCATGAGAAGCTCAAGATCTGATGGTATTTGAGATGCATAAGGAGATGGTGGTTCTTGGTATGAGTAGGTAGATGGAGGCTCTTGATATGGGTAGAAAGATGATGGTTCTTGATATGGATAGAGAGGTGGTGGTTCTTGGTATGAATGTGGAGATGGTGGTTCTTGATAGTTGGAACATGGATCATTGAAGTTTCTTTGGTTTTGATTTTGCCAACCAAAATTTGGATAGTTCCTCCATCCACCATAATATGAATCACTACTTGGGTGAGAGTAGTAACCCATGTGATCTCTCTCCATTATTTTTCCTTAGCACAAAACAACAAAAAGGATTAAACGCACCATGTGGTAAATAGGAAAGCAAAGAAGAAAGAATAGAATTCTAAGAATTAAAATAAGAAAAATCAAAATAAAACTAACTAGGAAACACCAAACTTAATTTCAGAATTTAAGAAAAATATTGGTGCTATTTATTTATTTAAATTTTTTTAATAAAATTTAAATAAAATTAAAATTAAAACGTCTAATCTAAGCAATCAGACAACTAATAGTTGTTAATCACAGTCAATCCCTGAAAACGGCGGCAAAAACTTGGTGCGGTGATTTTACAACCATAAACTAACTGGCAACTATACCGGGTCGTACCAAGTAATACCTCAGATGAGTGAGGGTCGATCCCACGAGAATTGATGGACTAAGCAACAATGATTGAGTGATTTGCTCAGTTAGGCAGGCAGAAAAGGGTTTTGAGATATTCAAAAGGTTTAAATTGAAAATATCAGAAGGCATGCATGAAAGTAAATAAGTTGAAAATAAAATATTAGAGAAACAGTTAAGGCTTAAGAGTTATCTATTTTTTTTGGATTAACTTTTCATACTAACTATTTTAATCATGTAGGATTTAATTTATGGCAAACTATATGTGACTAGACTCTAATTCCTTAGACCTTTCTAGTCTCCTCTAAAATGCATCGACTGCCAATGCCTTGGTAAATTAATTCCAATTAGAAGGTGAAGTTCAAATTCCAGTTTATATGTGGTGGACAAAATTGTGATTCATATGTTATTGCATTTTGTAAAATTCATTGCTTTTTCTTTCCCTGGCAATGGCGTCAAAAACTTGGTGTCAATGCCATGGTTCACAACTTCGCACAACTAACCAGTAAGTGCACTGGGTCGTCCAAGTAATACCTTACGTGAGTAAAGGTCGATCCCACAGAGATTGTTGGTATGAAGCAAGCTATGGTTACCTTGTAAATCTCAGTTAGGCAGATTAAATGGTTTAGGATAAGTTCGAAAATAAATAATAAACAGAAAATAAAATAGGATCGAAATACTTATGTAAATCAATAGTGGGAATTTCAGATAGGCGTATGGAGATGCTGTGCTCCTCTTGAATCTTTACTTTCTTATTACATTCATCCAATCCTTCTTACTCCTTTCCATGGCAAGCTATATGTAAAGCATCACCGTTGTCAATGGCTACATCCCATCCTCTCAGTGAAAATGGTCCTATGCTCTGTCACAGCACGGCTAATCATCTGTTGGTTCTCAATCAGGTTGGAATAGAATCCCTTGATTCTTTTGCGTCTGTCACTAACGCCCAGCCTTCAGGAGTTTGAAGCTCGTCACAGTCATTCAATACCAGAATCCTACTCGGAATACCACAGACAAGGTTAGACTTTCCAGATTCTCTAAATCGTACTTGGAATACCACAGACAAGGTTGGACTTTCCGGACTCCCATGAATGCTGCCATCTATCTAGCTTATACCACGAAGATTCTGTTGGGGAATCTAAGAGATATGCGCCCGGCCTAAGGTA
>NC_029774.3:90085713-90086268 GCF_000817695.3 Arachis duranensis | reverse complement strand
GTGTAGAAACTCCACCATTGAAAATACATAAGTGAAAGGTTCAGGCATGGCCGAGAGGCCAGCCCCCATGATCTGAGAACTAATCGTCCCCAGATGAAATGTGGTCCCCCAAAAAAGACTGCTAATACACTAGTAAAAAGTCTTATTTATACTAAACTAGCTACTAGGGTTTACATGAGTAAGTAATTGATGCATAAATCCACTTCTGGGGCCCACTTGGTGTGTGTTTGGGCTGAGCTTGATCTATCAACGAGCTGAGGCTTTTATTGGAGTTGAACGCCGAGTTATAGCGTGTTTCTGGCGTTCAACTCCGGGTTGTGACGTGTTTCTGGCGTTTGACTCCAGACAGCAGCATGTACTTGGCGTTGAGCGCCACTTTACATCATCAATTCCCGAATAAAGTATGGACTATTATATATTGCTAGAAAGCTCTGGATGTCTACTTTCCAACGCCGTTGAGTGCGCGCCATTGGAAGTTCTGTAGCTCCAGAAAATCCATTTTGAGTGCAGGGAGGTCAGATTCCAACAGCATCAACAGTCCTTTTGTCAGCCTTT
>NC_029774.3:90085021-90085514 GCF_000817695.3 Arachis duranensis | reverse complement strand
GGCATCTCACTTTATCCTTTGAAATTCAGAATGATTGGCATCCATAGGAACTCAAAATTCAGATAGTGTTATTGATTCTCCTAGTTTAGTATGTTGAGTCTTGAACACAGCTACTTTATGAGTCTTGGCCGGGACCCTTAGCATATTGTTTTCCAGTATTACCACCGGATACATAAATGCCACAGACACATGACTGGGTGAACCTTTTCAGATTGTGACTCAGCTTTGCTAGAGTCCCCAGTTAGAGGTGTCCAGAGCTCTTAAGCACACTCTTTTGCTTTGGATCACGACTTTAACCACTCAGTCTCAAGCTTTTCACTTGGACCGGCATGACACAAGCACATGGTTAGGGACAGCTTGATTTAGCCGCTTAAGCCTGGATTTTATTTCCTTGTGCCCTCCTATCCATTGATGCTCAAAGCCTTGGATCCTTTTTACCCTTGCCTTTTGGTTTTAAGGGCTATTGGCTTTTTCTGCTTGCTTTTTCTTTTTT
>NC_029774.3:90084064-90084918 GCF_000817695.3 Arachis duranensis | reverse complement strand
AGCTTCAAGAATCAATTTCATGATTTTTCAGATTATCAATAACATTTCTCTTTGTTCATCATTCTTTCAAGAGCCAACAATTTTAACATTCATAAACAACAAGATCAAAAATATGCACTGTTCAAGCATTCATTCAGAAAACAAAAAGTATTGTCACCATATCAATATAATTGAACTAAATTCAAGGACAAATTCGAAATTCATGTACTTCTTGTTCTTTTGATTAAAAACATTTTTCATTTAAGAGAGGTGAAGGATTAATGGAATTATTCATAACTTTAAGACATAGTTACTAAACACTAATGATCATGAAGTAGAGACACAAAACATAAATGAACACAACATAAAAACTGAAAAGAAGAAAGAAATAAGAACAAGGAATGAATCCACCTTAGTGGCGTCTTCTTCTTGAAGGACCAACAATGTCCTTAAGCTCTTCTATGTCCCTTCCTTGCCTTTGTTGCTCCTCCCTCATTGCTCTTTGATCTTCTCTTATTTCATGGAGAATGATGGAGTGCTCATGATGTTCCACCCTTAATTGTTCCGCATTGTAGCTCAAATCTTCTAAGAAAGTGTTGAGTTGTTCCCAATAGTTATTGGGAGGAAAGTGCATCCCTTGAGGCATCTCAAGGATTTCTTGATGATGAGCTTCCTTATGCATCTCTTGAGATCCGTGGAGGGTCTCTCTTGCTTGCTCCATCCTCTTCTTGGTGATGGGCTTATCCTCCTCAATGGAGATGTCTCCTTCTATGATAACTCCAGTTGAGTAACAGAGATGGCAAATAAGGTGAGGAAAAGCTAGCCTTGCCATGGTGGAGGGCTTTTCGGCTATTTTGTAGATTTCATTGGAGATG
>NC_029774.3:90083280-90083835 GCF_000817695.3 Arachis duranensis | reverse complement strand
TCACATATATGTCCATTAGGACTTGGTCCAACCTTTGATTAAAGTTGACCCTTCTAGTGTAGGGGCATACATCTCCTTGCATCATGGGCAAGTGGAACGCCAACCTCACATTCTCCGGACTAAATCTAAGTATTTCCCCCGAACCATTGTGAGATAATTCTTTGGACTCGGGTTCATACTTTGAACATGGTTCCTAGTGATCCATGCATTGGCATAGAACTCTTGAACCATTAATATTCTGACTTGTTGCATGGGGTTGGTTAGGACTTCCCAACCTCTCCTTCGAATCTCATGTCGGATCTCCGGATACTCATTTTTCTTCAGCTTGAAAGGGACCTCAGGGATCACCTTCTTCTTTGCCACAACATCATAAAAGTGGCCTTGATGGCTTTTGGAGATGAATCTTTCCATCTCCCATGACTCGGAGGTGGAAGCTTTTGTCTTCCCTTTTTCTTTTCTAGAGGATTATCCGGGCTTAGGTGCCATTGATGGTAATGGAAAAACAAAAATCTTATGCTTTTACCACACCAAACTTAAAATATTGCTCGCCCTCGA
>NC_029774.3:90082421-90083219 GCF_000817695.3 Arachis duranensis | reverse complement strand
GAAGAAGAAGAAGAAGAAAATATGGATGAGAGTGAGGGATGGTGTTTCGGCCAAGGTGTAGAAGAGGGGGTTTGTGTTGTGTGAAAATGAAGTAGAATGGAAGGGTATATATAGGTAAAGGGGAGAGGGTAGGTTCGGCCATGTAGGGCGGGTTTGGGTGGGAAAGTGTTTTTGAATTTTGAAGGTAGATGGGGTTTGTGGGGAAGAGTGGATGGATGTGAGTGGTGAAGGGGGTAATTGGGAAGAGAGAGATTGAAGTTGTTGGGAAGTGTGACATGGGGAAGAGTGTTATAGGATTAGGAGGTAAGGTGGGAATATGTTAGGTGGGGATCCTGTGGGGTCCACAGATCCTGAGGTGATCCTGTGGGGTCCACAGATCCTGAGGTGTCAAGGAATTACATCCCTGCACCAAATAGGCATGCAAAATGCCTTTGCATACCATTCTGGCGTTTAAATGCCGAGGTGATGCACATTCTGGGCGTTCAACGCTAATGTGTAGCATGTTCTGGGCGTTCAACGCCCATGTGTAGCATGTTTCTGGCGTTGAACGCCAGTTCCATGCTTGTTACTGGCGTTCAGCGCCAGCTTTTCTCATGGCATATTCCTGGCGTTCAAACGCCAGAATGTTGCTTGTTTCTGGCGTTCAGCGCCAGATTCATGCTCTGTTCTGGCGTTGAACGCCAGCCAGATGCTCCTTACTGGCGTTGAACGCCAGTATGTCCTTCCTCCAGGGTGTGATTTTTCTTCTGCTGTTTTTGATTCTGTTTTTAATTTTTATATTTTTTTTCGTGACTCCAC
>NC_029774.3:90081409-90081809 GCF_000817695.3 Arachis duranensis | reverse complement strand
AAATCTCTATGGTCTCTATATGAGCCTCAGATTCCTTTGGATCCTTAATAGGAAACTCCTTCTTGCTTGAGAGACGTCCCAGGAGGTCTTCCTCACTAGGATTTTCGTCCTTCTCCTCCCTTGTGCATTCGGCCATATTGATCGCATCAATGGCCTTGCACTCTCCTTTTGGATTCTCTTCTGTATTGCTTAGGAGAATACTGGGAGGAGTTTTAATGACTTTCTTACTCAGCTGGCCCACTTGTGCCTCCAGATTTCTGATAGAGGATCTTGTTTCACTCATGAAACTGAAGGTGGCCTTTGACAGATCAGAGACCAGATTGGCTAAATTAGAAGTTTTTTGTTCAGAATTCTCTGTCTGTTGCTGAGAAGATGATGGAAAAGGCTTGCTATTGCTCAG
>NC_029774.3:90079650-90081115 GCF_000817695.3 Arachis duranensis | reverse complement strand
AACTTGCTGAGTCAACACTTTGTTCTGAGCCAATATGGCATTCAAAGCATCAATTTCAAGAACTCCCTTCCTCTGAGGCGCCCCATTACTCACAGAATTCCTCTCAGAAGTGTACATGAACTGGTTATTTGCAACCATGTCAATAAGTTCTTGAGCTTCTGCTGGTGTTTTCTTTAGGTGAATGGATCCACCTGTAGAATGGTCCAGTGACATTTTCGAAAATTCAGATAGACCATAATAGAATGTATCTAATATGGTCCATTCTGAAAACATGTCAGATGGACACCTTTTGGTCAACTGCTTGTATCTTTCCCAAGCTTCATAGAGGGATTCACCATCTTTTTGTTTGAAGGTCTGAACATCCACTCTAAGCTTGCTCAGCTTTTAAGGAGGAAAGAATTTATCCAAGAAGGTCGTGACCAGCTTCTCTCAGGAGTCCAGGCTGTCTTTAGGTTGTGAATCCAACCATATTCTAGCTCTGACTCTTACAGCAAAAGGGAAAAGCATGAGTTTGTAGACTTCAGGATCAAGTCCATTCGTCTTAACAGTCTCATAAATCTGCAAGAACTCAATTAAAAACTGGTAAGGATCTTCAGATGGAAGTCCATAAAACTTGCAGTTCTGTTGCATTAAAGCAACTAGTTGAGGCTTAAGCTCAAAATTATTGGCTCCAATGGCAGGAATGGAGATGCTTCTTCCATCAAATTTGGACGTTGGCTTTGTGAAGTCACCAAGCATTCTCCTTGCATTATTGTTGTTGGGTTCGGTTGCCATCTCCTTCTCTTGCTCTAATGTTTCCGAAAGGTTACCTTTAGATTGTTGTAATTTAGCTTCTCTTAGTTTCCTCTTCAGAGTCCTTTCAGGTTCAGGATCAATTTTAACAAGAGTGATTTTTTCCTTGTTCCTGCTCATATGAAAGAGAAGAAAACAAGAAAAGAAGAGGAATCCTCTATGTCACAGTATAGAGATTCCTTTATGTTAGTAAAAGAAGAAGAGAATAGAAGAAGGAAGAGTGAAGGATCCAAACACAGGGGGAGGAGTGAGTTCGGATTTTTGGATGAAGAGAGGTGAACAGAAGTGTTAGTAAATAAATAATTAAATAGAATAAGAAAAGAGAGGGAGAATTCAAAAATTAATTTTTGAAAAGGAGTTAGTAATTTTGAAAATTAAAGATAAGATATGATTAAGATTAAAATTTAAAACAATTAAAAAGAATTTTTGAAAAAAGGAGAGAGGTATTTTTGAAAATTAGAGAGAGAAAAGTAGTTAGGTGGTTTTGAAAAAGATAAGAAACAAACAAAAAGTCAAATAGTTAGTTGAAAAAGATATTAAAATCAAATTTGAAAAGATAAGAAGATAAGTTAGATAAGATATTTTGAAAAAGATTTTGAAAAAGATAAGATAAAAAGATAAGAAGATAAGATAAAAAGATAAGATTTTTAAGAAAAAGATATTTTGAAAAAGA
>NC_029774.3:90078032-90079511 GCF_000817695.3 Arachis duranensis | reverse complement strand
CAACTTCAAATTTTTGAATCAATCACATTAATTGTTAGCATAATTTCGAAAATATGATATAAAGATAAGAAAAAGATTTTGAAAACAAATTGAAAAAGAACTTTTTTGAATTTTTCGAAAAAGAGGAAAAATTTGGAAAAGATATGATTTTTGAAAAAGATTTTGAAAATATAAGATTTTTAAATTTTTGAAAATTTGACTTGGCTTGTAAGAAACAACTAATTTTGAAAATTTTTGACTAAGTCAACTCAAATTTTCGAAGATTATGAGAAAAATAAGGAAAAGATATTTTTTATTTTTGAAAAAGTTTTGAAAAGAAGGAAAGGATATTTTTTTATTTTTAAATTTTTAATGATGAGAGAGAAAACACAAAAGTGACCTAAAACATGAAAATGTTGGATCAAAACACAAGATGCATGCAAGAACACTATGAATGTCAAGATGAACACCAAGAACACTTTGAAGATCATGATGAACATCAAGAACATATTTTTGAAAAATTTTTAATGCAAAGAAAACATGCAAGACACCAAACTTAGAATTCTTTAATGCATGGACACTATGAATGCAAAAATGCATGTGAAAAATAATAAAAGACACAAAACAAAAAATCATCAAGATCAAACAAGAAGACTTACCAAGAACAACTTGAAGATCATGAAGAACACTATGAATGCATGGAATTTTCGAAAAAATAATGCATAAATTTTAAAAAACATGCAATTGACACCAAACTTAAAAATTGACTCAAGACTCAAGCAATAAACACAAAATATTTATGATTTTTATGATTTTATTAATTTTTTTGGATTTTTATTAATTTTTTTTCGAAAATAAAGTTTGGAAAAACGAACAAGAAAAGAAAAATTTTGAAAACGATTTTTGAAAAGAAAATTACCTAATCTGAGCAACAAGATGAACTGTCAGTTGTCCATACTCAAACAATCCCCGGCAACGGCGCCAAAAACTTGGTGTTGTTGCCGGATCAGAAAAAAACCTGGCGCTGTAGTTGCACGTAATTATAATTCAATCAATCCCCGGCAACGGCGCCAAAAACTTGGTGGACGAAATTGTGACTCATATGTTATTGCATTTTGTAAAATTCATTGCTATTTCTTTCCCTGGCAATGGCGCCAAAAACTTGGTGTCAATGCCATGGTTCACAACTTCGCACAACTAACCAGCAAGTGCACTGGGTCGTCCAAGTAATACCTTACGTGAGTAAGGGTCGATCCCACAGAGATTGTTGGTATGAAGCAAGTTATGGTTACCTTGTAAATCTCAGTTAGGCAGATTAAATGGTTTATGATAAGTTCAAAAATAAATAATAAACAGAAAATAAAATAGGATCGAAATACTTATGTAAATCAATAGTGGGAATTTCAGATAGGCGTATGGAGATGCTATGCTCCTCTTGAATCTCTACTTTCTTATTACATTCATCCAATCCTTCTTACTCCTTTCCATGGCAAGCTGTAT
>NC_029774.3:90077595-90077961 GCF_000817695.3 Arachis duranensis | reverse complement strand
AGTGAAAATGGTCCAGATGCTCTGTCACAGCACGGCTAATCAGCTGTTGGTTCTCGATCATGTTGGAATAGGATCCATTGATCCTTTTGAGTTTGTCATCACGCCCAGCAATCGCGAGTTTGATGCTCGTCACAGCCATTCAATACTGGAATCCTACTCGGAATACCAGAGACAAGGTTAGACTTTCCGGATTCCCATGAATGCCGCCATCTATCTAGCTTATACCACGAAGATTCTGTTGGGGAATCTAAGAGATATGCGCCGGGCCTAAGGTAGAACGGAAGCGGTTGTCAGTCACGCGCGTTCATAGGTGAGAATGATGATGAGTGTCACGGATCATCACATTCATCAAGTTGAAGTGCAACG
>NC_029774.3:90043235-90077501 GCF_000817695.3 Arachis duranensis | reverse complement strand
AAACTTGAGGTACAGCAGAGCTCCACACCCTTAATCTATGGTGTGTAGAAACTCCACCGTTGAAAATACATAAGTGAAAGGTTCAGGCATGGCCGAGAGGCCAGCCCCCGTGATCTGCGAACTAATCGTCCCCAGATGAAACGTGGTCCCCCAAAAAAGACTACTAATACACTAGTAAAAAGTCTTATTTATACTAAACTAGCTACTAGGGTTTACATGAGTAAGTAATTGATGCATAAATCCACTTCTGGAGCCCACTTGGTGTGTGTTTGGGCTGAGCTTGATCTATCCACGAGCTGAGGCTTTTATTGGAGTTGAATGACGAGATGAGGCTTTTCTTGGAGTTGAACGCCAAGTTGTAACGTGTTTTGGGCGTTCAACTCCGGGTCGTGACGTGTTTCTGGCGTTTTACTCCATACAGCAACATGGAATTGGCGTTGAGCGCCACTTTACGTCGTCAATTCCCAAATAAAGTAAGGACTATTATATATTTCTGGAAATCTCTAGATGTCTACTTTCCAACTCCGTTGAGAGCGCGCCATTTGGAGTTCTGTAGCTCCAGAAAATCCATTTTGAGTGCAGGGAGGTCAGATTCTAACAGCATCAGCAGTCCTTTTGTCAGCCTTTTTCAGAGTCTTGCTCAAGTCCCTCAATTTCAGCCAGAAATTACCTGAAATTATAGAAAAACACAAAAACTCATAGTAAAGTCCAGAAATGTGAATTTAACATAAAAACTAATGAAAACATCCCTAAAAGTAGCTTGAACTTACTAAAAACTACCTAAAAACAATGCCAAAAAGCGTATAAATTATCCGCTCATCAATATGCCACAAAAATTATCCGGATAACCCAATAATAAGAGGATTATATGTCACATATCCTGTTAAATCCAAATAATTAAAATTTAGGAGAATATGTTTTCAAGCTGTTGTTCAAGTAAAGAGCTTTTCCAAGTTTTACAAGAACTCAAATAGAAAGAGGGTCATACTTCTGTTCCACCCAAATTCATAAAATAAAGAGCAAAAACAATTCTTAAATTATAAATCCATACATGAATTAAAATAGAAAAAGTAATAAAATCAATCCGTACAAATAGACAAAGCTCCTAACCTTAGCAATGGAGGATTAGTTGCTCATGATTCAGAGATAAATAGGATTCTCATAAAATGTACAGAGTACCAATTTGATGGCATCCCCCAGAATCCCCTTAAAAAAGAAAAGTTTCTCCTTTTTATAACTAATCCTAAATAATTTAAAATCTAATATCTAAAATTAAGATAATATTTTTTCCTCTTTTTAAATTCAAATTTGAATTAGAATCAATTAAATAATCTATGCCTTGTAACGTGGGGACCACTTGGCTTTACTGGATCCGCGCCTAACTTGGTAGAGAGTTGTGCCTTACTTGAGTGCCAAAATGGGGCCCAGAAATTGCCCCCAGCATTTTCTGCTTTCTTTGCACGTCGCGCATGTCACACGTACGAGTCTGTCACGCGTACGCGTCGGTGGTCTTCTTCGCAAGTCACGCGGACGCATCGGCCACACGCACGAGTCGCTGTGCAATTCTTCAAATCACGCGTACGCATCAGTCACGCGCACGCGTCGCCATGGAAAGCTCTAAATTACGTGCACGCGTCACTCACGCATACGCGTCGCTCCTCGCTGCCATCTCCTTCGATTCTTGTGCTGTAGAAACTCCATCAAATCCAGCCGAATGCTACCTAAAATAAACAAAATTGCAAAAGACTCAAAGTAGCGTCCATATTGGCTAAAAGATAATTAATTCTTTGTTAAACTCAATAAATTAGATGCAAATTCACTAGGAAGAGATAGGAAAGATGCTCACGCATCATGCATCATCAATGATTTTTTGTCCACCTTGTTCAACTCCCTCAATGACCTTGAGGAATCCTTCCCCTTGGAGTTTGAGAAAGGTTGGGAAGAGCTAGAAAAGAGTGGTAAAGAGGAGGTAGACACCCAAGAAGTGTGAGCTATTATGCAAGAGCTTAATGGAATAACTCCGGCCCAAGGACAAATTGAGTGGGTAACAATTTCCTCCAAGAGCTTCATAGGCCCACATCAATTTTCTCTTTTGGAAATGAATTATCAACTTAAGGTGCTTTTTGGAGCAGTACATGGTGAAGGATTGGGTGTTAGTTGCCAAAGGAGTTCAAAGTATAAGTCGTGCAAGGGTAATTTGGAGGAGTCCAACATTCAAGTGGGTGCTTCAAAGGTGCTTGGAGAGGTTGTTCATCCAAGGGCACAAGTGAGAGGCAACAAGAGGATGATAGGAAAACCAAAATATGGGATCTGAGCATACATCTCTACAACCAACAATTTTGGATTCCAATAGTTTTCTTGAAGTTGCTTGAGAGTTTAATGTATTTCGTTTGGGATCCCAGAGGATTTTGGAAGAGCAAGCATGGTTGGCAACTCAAGGATGAGTGGAAGCACAAGCCTCCTTGATGTGAGCTTCAACCAAAAGTCCAACTTAAGGACTTAAAACCAAAGTGCTAGGTGGGAGACACCCCAGCATGGTAATATCTTTTCAACCCTTCTTTCTTTTAGCTTTTGTTTATTGAATTTTGCCTCTCTGATTAGCTTAGTTTGATTAGATGCTAGGTTTAATTTAGTTGAATTTTATGTTTGATCATGTGTTTTTGAAGAATGATGTGTTTTGGGGCTTGAAAACCTTTGATTGATATCATGGTTGGTGCCTTAGAGGCTTTAAAAATGTTGCATAAGAGTTCTGTGCGTACGCACAACCTTGTGCGTATGCACACTTGCCCTATTTTTCCCCTTCTGTGCGTGTTGTGTGCGCACGCACACCTATTTGCACATGTTCTGTTTGCAGCGCTCGCACCCTCTATGCATGCGCACCCCACCACATTTTCATTCTGTGTGTGCGCACGCGTTACTGTGCATATGCACACATGGTCATTTTACCTGACTCTAAAAAAAAGAGTGTTCTGTGCGCACGCACACTTCTTGACACCCCCTTCGCCAGCAGCGCTCGCACGTCCTGTGCGTGTGAACGCCCCCAAATTTCTGTTGTGGTGCGTACGCAAAGGTCACATTCTGGGCGTTAATGAGAAAGGATGCCATGTTCAGCCAGTAGTCTTCCTCTCTCTTCTCCTTGCTGCTGCTCCTCACCTACCCCAACCCAACCCCTCCTTCTTTTGGCAACCCCACCTTTCTTCTCTTTTCTTCTTCCTCTTCTCCTTCTTCTTTCTTTTATTTCTTCTTCCTTCTTTCTTTTTCTACTCTCTTTCTTCTCTTCTCCGGCGAAACCCCGCCGCCGTGAGCCTCGCAGTGGCTATCACAAATGCCACTATTATCTATCCCTTTCTTTTCTATTCTTCATCTTTTCAATTTTCTTGTTCTAATCTTCTTTGTTATGTTTAGTTGCTTCCTTAATTTATGTTTTCTTTATTTAACTTTGGTAATTTATCTTAAGTTTGGCTAATTGTTTGTTTGCTGCATTGCAAGTGTTCAATCTTTTGCTTTGTCGGTTGTTGATGGTTTAACTTTTTGGCTTGAATTTGTTGAATATGTGCACTGCACTCCATGTGTTTGACAAAATGCCTAGATGAACATTTTGTTTAATGCATGTGTTGTCGCGACCATATGTGTTAGACTATATCCTTCTTTGGCATTCTAATCAAGAATGGTGCACTTTTAAATGATTATGATGTTATTTTGGGATTGGAATTTCAATAATATACTTGTTCATTGTCTTGAGTTACTAGCACCAAATTGATTTAGAAATTGACTTTTTGTCTCTTATTTGGTGCAATTTTTAATAAGAACATATTGAATTTAGTGAATTGAATGGAATTGCTTGTTCATCATGGTTTTTAAGTCAATATAATCACATCACAAGGTATTTGCTCCTTGTTAATGCTTTGCATTTGTTTGAGTTGACTTGACTTGATTCTTATCAAGACTTGTCATTTTTTTGTAGCAAGCACCTTCCCATGTGACTATTGCCTTATTATTTAGGATGAATAGGTAGTTTCTCTTCATCATTGCATTGGTTATTGTGTGTTTTGCTATTTTATATCAGTCTTGCTCTTTCACTTGCCCAACTTCAATATTCAATAATTCCTAAACTCAATTCACTCTTGTGGTAGTTGCCTAAGTTTGCTTGTCCTTAATTGATTCTCATCTATTGCTTGCAACTTAGGCCATTTAATTGAGGAACTCATGCTTACTTTTTGATTGTGTGGATGCCGTTTTAACTGGCCGTTGTGTATGTTCCAACCGAGCACTTAATTGGAATGCACACATGGCTAATTTTTATCATGCCACACCATTATAAAAACCTCCTCAATTAAATGCTTGTTTGTTTTCTTTTTGCTCCAAGCATACAATATATTTGCTTCCTCTTTTACCTTTTTTTTTTGTGTGCTACTTGCCCTATGATTCCTAACTATACCTTATTCCCTCCTTTTGAGGGTGAGCCATGAAGGCAAGGAGCCGAGAGAGGAGGAGGACGCCGATGAGGGAGATGCCAAGAATGCATGGAGCTTGGCAAGTTTACTACAACCCAAGCCCCCGCATCCGCCAACCGAAGGTGGAGCTCTTGAGAGACATTCTCCCCTGATCGTGTTCGTGCACGGAGGACCATGCAACGTGTAAGTGTGGGGGAGGATTCACCATTCTTTGGGGCGTTTCTTTCCGAACGCTTGTAGAGATTTGGAGTGTTTTTGCATTGCACTTTTAGAAGTTGTGATTGGATGATGTGAATAGTATAACACCTAGTTCAAGTTTGTTCCTAATTGTTCATGTTAGTTTGTTGCAATGTTGAAAATTAGGAATAGAACTTGGAAAGAGTTTGAAAATTTTTGTATCCATCACAACACACATACATATAGGAAATAATTTTGGTGAAAAATAACAAGGATTTCCAAAGAATTTTGTTTCAAGGGCATTCTAAAGAATTGATTTAGAAAATTATTTTTTTAAGCTTGCTTGAATGATTTTTATGGAACATAGAAGAGGAAAGAACAAAGCAACCTTGTGAGTTATTGAGGCTTTAATGAGTGGTTACACATTATAACCACAAATTTTGTTCATTGTGTGCTATGCTCCTTCTATGATTGTAATCTTGATTTTGCTTGATTCTTTATGTCCAATGTTTGATGTTTTGAATGCATTTAGCATGATTGAGGCTGTTTTGAATTAAACTCACTCACCCATATGGACCTACCCTTGCATCTACCTTTGTTAACCCCTTTTGAGCCTCTTAATCCCCTTTGTTTTAATTGTTAGCACATCACAACCCTAAGTGAAAAACTATGAAGTACCTTGGATTGTATCCTTGATTAGCTTAGGTTGAGGAGTGTGCTTTATTTAAGTGTTGGGGAATTTTGGGAAGCATTGGTAGAGAAAATATTTAATTTGGGTATTTCATTGAAAATTTTGGAAATGGGTGCATTCATGTATGAACTAATAAACCATATGCAAAAAAAAAAACATCACCATAAAAAGGGGAATGAAAGTTACCCCAAAGAAAAGAAAACTGAATAAGGATTCAATCGAAAAAGTCGACTTGGCCATATATATCCCACCTTTACCCCAACCCCATTACAACCACATGAAGTCCCCATGATAATTGCATTCATGCATCACTTGTTTATTGATTGTTAGATAAAAAGCAAATCCTTGAAAGCATGATTAGGAAGAGACTTGAGTGATTAAACCCTTAGACACCGAGTGATTAGAGTGTATACACACCTAGTGAGGGTTTAATTACTCAATTCTATGTTTCCACTTCTTATCATGAGTTCTTGCAAGTTGCTTCATTTTGAAATCTAAATCAATTCCTTAGATGTTTGATTGCATTGAATTAATTCCTTGCTTGACCCTATTTGTCCATACTCTTGCTTGGGAATTTGATTGTTTGTTTTCACCAATCATATAGGAAACTATAGATATATAGATATAGATAATATATAGTATACTTGCATGCATATAAATAGTTGCATTTAGTAAGTTGATTATCCCTTTTATCATTCTCCTTGTTTGGTTTAGCATGAGAACATGCTATTGTTTAAGTGTGGGGAAATTGATGAGCTCATATTTTTCGATATATTTTGGCTTGATTTGGATGGATTCTAGCTCATAAACCTACACTTAAGCACCCAAATAGCATACTTTTGTGTTTTCTCCCTAATTTGATCTTAAATGTGAAAACATGCATTTTTATGCTTTAATTGAGCAATTTAATTCCACTTTTATGCCATTCGATGCCGTGGTATGTTTCGTGAGTGATTTTAGGGCATAGAAGGCAAGAATGGATGGCCAAACGTGGAAGGAAGCATGTACAAAGGGAGAAAACATGAAGAAAACAAGGAGAAAGCACACAGCCATGTGTGCGTGCGCATAACCCTCTGTGCGTACGCTCAAGTGGAAATTCGGCGAAGTGTGCGAAAGCACACATCTGTGCGTACGCACAGGTACCAGCTCATGCCTCCATTAAAAGTCACGTGATGCGCGGTTTTGGGGGTCTCTAGGCCCATTTCTGAAGTGCTGAAGGCTGGTTTGGGAGGCTATATTAAGGGCATATCAACAAATATGAAGGGGAGCCATCTTCGAATAGGAAAAACACATAGTAAGAGTAGGAGTATGGTAGTATAGAAAATTCTCTCTTAGGGTTTTCATTAGGGTTTTGTAGAATTTTATGCTTCAAGTTTTGATTAGGGATTATAGCAATTTTTATTGTAAGTATTTCTTTAATTCTCTCTTTTATTATACCACTTGTTCTATACTTGCTTTTATTTTCATCTCATTTGTCAACATTTACATTGTCTTGAAATTTTGATTCTTAGTTGTTTAATTTGATGTTTGATGGCTTTTATATATTTGTTGAGTTGCTTTTATTGATTTTGATCATTTATGGTTCATAGCTTTTATCATTTTTCCAATTTTGCCATGTTTTATGTTTATGCCCTCTATGTGTTTGATGAAATGCCAATTTTGATTATGGGGTAATTTCCATCCCTTGGCGTGGGGAAAATGAGTTTATAGATTACTAGAGCCATAATGTCCAATATTTAGTGATATTTCTTGGGTTGTTAGTTGTTATTGTTTCCACTAACACTAGCTTTTTACCAATTAATTTGCTAAGTTAGCTAGGATTTGTGGATTAATGACAATTATGCTCACTTGACCTATCTTTCTATGTTAAGGGTTGACTTAGTGAGATTAATCCATCATAATTATCATAGTTGTGGTTATGGCAAGGAAAGAATTCCATAGCTCATCCCAAGTCAATGTTTCATTTATGTTTTAAACCACTTTTCCATCAATTTTGAGTCTTACTTATTTATATTACATACATAGTTCTTTTGTTCTTTCATTAGTTTATTAATTGCAAATTTTGTCTTGTTCTTTTATTTCTTTATTGCTTCCTTATCATTGAAATCCCTTGCTTCTCACAACCAAAATTGTACGCGCTTGTTGGCACTAGTTCCTAGGAAGACAACCCGGGAGTATAAATACTCTTGGTTTATATTTGCTTTGATTTGTGACATCTTTAGGATTATAATTTGATTGATGAACAATGGTTGGGTTTGGACTATACTTGCAACATCAATCCTATCTTTAGTGTGAAAATCCAAACCTACGCCTTTGGCCATCATCACAAGGCTTCACCAATATTACCAATTGGTCTCCAAGAAGCGTGACAAAAGAATTGGTTAAGAAAACCAACACACTACAAAAATTCATCATTCAAAGAATTAAGAGCTAACAAACTACACCGCCAACAGTTTGATGCATTCTTAGGAATTTTAAAATCCAAGCTAAAATAGCGTTCTAGGTATTTTCCCACCAAAATTTGGACCCAAAGCTTGTTGTTGCAACTATGGATTTTCCAAATCAACTTTCTAATGAGAGTCCAAGTCACAGATTGAGCAACTCTGACCCCAAGACCTCCATCTTTCTTAGAAGTGATTAATGTTTTCTATTTCACAAGAGGAAAACTTTTACCATTTCTTTGTTCCTTCTATAAATATTGGTGAGTAATAGAATTAAAATTTCTCACAAGCATAAGCAGGAAAAAGAGCCACTTGTATTTGATAGACAGAACTAGAAGCAATCATAACCTTTATATAAAACAAATTTTACTAGCTTTATTCAGAAGCCAACCTTTCCAACTAGCCAATCTCTGCTGAATTTTCTCAATAACATCTTGGACCCTCGTCAAGAGATGTGAGAATGGCTCAAATTTATCCCCAGATACTTGCCCAAATTTTAACCAAAGCGGATGCTAGAGACATGATTTTTGACGGTTTAGAATTCACAAATGAAATCTCGTTGCAAGTATAGTTTCTAAACCAACAATAATCTTTTCATACAAACATTTGTTTGTCACAAGTACAAACCCCTAAAATTAATAACTGAAGTATTTAAACCTCGGGTCGTTCTCCCTAGAAATTACAATAAAGTGTCTTGTTATTGGTTATGAGTTATGTTTGGGGTTTTTGATAAGAGACATGAAAGATAAATGGCAAGGAAGTAAACTAATGGCTAAAAAAGTCTTGACAAGGGTTGGTGGTCAAGGATCTCTATCCTAATCACTAATCACTAACCACAGCTTGAGAATTGGCAAGGATCAATCCCATTAAATCATCTTCTAACTAGTAAAGGAAAGTCAAATGAGTTATATTAATCCAAGTCCATAAGTCCTAACTCTCCACTAATTCAATTAGTGAGAGCTAGAGTCAATGGCTCCCAATCATCAATTACTTGGACATTAGTAACTCAAGAGTTCCTAAGTTATCTTTCCAAGCCAAGAGCACCAAAATCTACTCTAAAATCCAACCAAGCATTTCATCAAACACTTGGAAGGCATAAAAGAAAAGCATAGTAAAATTGCAAGGAACGTAAATCTACACTACTCAATTGTAAGGAATTAAACAACAACAAATCAAATGACAATAAAGGAACATGAAAACATGAATTGCATCAAAAGGAAAATGAAAGAACAAAAGTGCATCAACATAAAAGTAGAGAATTACAAGAATTAAATGCTAAACTAGAGAGAAGAGATGTAGAAGAAGAAGAATTACAAAAAGAAAAGTAAATCAAAGCATGAAATTAACCTAGATCTAAGAATTCCTAATCTACCTCTAACTTAATCCTAATTCTAGAGAGAAGAGAGACCTGCTCTCTCTAGAAACTAACTTTCCCTCTAAAACTAAACTAAACTAAACTAATGGTGAAAATTGTGTTGATTCCTCTTCAATCCTTGGCTTAAATAGCATCAGAAATGAGTTGGATTGGACCCACAAGGCTTCCAAAATTGCTGGCCACAAGTTGCATTTAGTGGATCATGTGCAACCATCGGTGTGTACGCATACATTGTGCATTCGCGCCCCTATGCGCAATGCAACTATGACAAAACTTATATCATTTCGAAGCCCCGGATGTTAGCTTTCCAACACAACTAGAAACGCATCATTTGGACCTTTGTAGCTCAAGTTATGGTCGATTAAGCGCGAAGAGGTCGGCTTGACAGCTTTTGCGATTCCTTCATTTCTTCATGAGTTCTCATTTCTACATGCTTTTCCTTCATTCCCTTGATCCAATCCTTGCCTCCTAAATCTGAAATCACTTAACAAACATATCAAGGCATCTAATGGAATCAAGGTGAATTAAATTTAACTATTTTAAGACCTAAAAAGCATGTTTTCACTCTTAAGCACAATTAAGGGAGAAGTTATAAAACCATGCTATTTCATTGAATAAATATGGGTAAAAGGTGATAAAATCCCCAAAAATAAATACAAGATAAACCCTACAAATAGGCTACAAATGGGGTTTATCAAGACATCAGTAAACATTTGCTTTCGAGCAAAAGCAATATATTTATAACAAAGAGCCTTAGATTTTTGCAGGTTAACCTTCATGTCTGAGGCTTTGTAAAAGATATTAAGCACATCCATAACTAATTCAACTTGGGATTTAGTTGCTTTGTAGAAAAGGAGCAAATTATCGACAAACATAAGATGAGATATTTTGGGCCCACCTTTAGAAATCGCCACTGGATGCTAGTCACCACTAAAAATTTTGTGAGCAATCAAGCAAACTAATCTCTCCATATAAAGAATAAAAATATATGAAAATATGGGATCGCGTTGTCTCAACCTACGATTAGGACAAAAACTAGGAAGCTTGCTCCCATCCATAGAAAAGAAAGGGAAGATGAGCAGACACAGCTTATGATGAGTCTAACAGTACTTGTAGGAAAGCCAAAATTAAGCAAGAAATGATTTAAGAACCTTTAATCAACTCTGTCATAAGCCTTCTCCAATAAATCTTAAAAGCCAAAACACCCTTCTTTGATTTGGTTTTCTTAATGAAATGCAAAATCGCCTGGGCTATGATAATATTATCAGTTGTATCCTGTTGTGTTTAGAAACAATATATATTATTGAATAATGACAAACATATGTATTTCATTAGGTTTGAAAATCCAAAGATTGTTTAATGTGTGTGTGCTCTTAGTACAGGTCCAAGTCAATTTGAGAAGCCCAAATAGAAACAAAGTCCAACAACATATTTCATCACATGGATAAAGATTAATGATGCAGTTGGAGCATTATCGATTTGAGTGAAGTAAATCAAAGTTAAAACTGTTTCTTTTTTCTGTTGGCACCAAAACTATTCATAAAATAAGCATTGGAGAGAAAAATCAAATAATAGAGCCAAAGACAATGTTAAAATGCTGATTTAGTTTAAAAGAAGAGTGTTATAGCTATGATAACCAAAATGTGGAAACAAAATAGCTCTTTGAAGCTACCATGAGCTGCTACAAGAATTCGAAAAAGGGAAGAAAAATGGTTTTCTTTTTTCAAATCAAAATGGAGTGTAAAAGATGAAATTTGGAGCCAAAGCTTAAGATCAGGGATGCTGATCTTTCTAGTACTTAGAAAATATCACCAACTACAAAAAGCATCAGCAAGGACTGCAAGAACAACTCAAACATCCTTGATCCTACTGCTGCAACATTATGCCTCCACCATCTCTAAAACCTCGCGCCTCCACTACCTCTGCATTTCTGCTATAATTCTATGAGAAGAAGACAAACACCACTCTGTCCTTGTTCTCAGACCTTGTCCAAAGACCACTTCAAGTTTTGGAAGCATTATCCCTATACAAATGGGATTAATCGGCCAAGAACTGAAGCTAAGGAGTGAGAACTAAAATTCTATGTTTTTCATAACTTTCAAGCTACCTTTGTCTTTTTCTTCATGTTGTTACATTGAATATTTTTTTTCTCAATTTATCTTTCTTTGTTTCTCATGATAAAAGGTATTAAGTGAGTTATTTGAAAAAGCCATAAATGACAAAGAGAGTTGAACTTGGAGAAAAATTCATTAAATATGTCAATCTCTTTTGATGTATTTTCAATTTTGTGTCATGATCCTAAGAGGATCCCCTTGCTAAGTTGGGTGAGTACTTAGTGTTAAAGGTTTAGGTTGAAGAATCTAGCTAAAATAAGCTTGGTTAGAAGCTTGTGAGTTCCTTGATAGGATTAGGAAGAATCCTAGGCAATTAGTGTTCGTAATATTTGAAAATGATAGTGAAAATTTTACCATTGTTGTGGTAGAAGATGTAAGTCACATTGCACAAAGTAGCTAAACGAGGATACATGGTGGTGCAAACTTATCTTCTCTGCTTTGTTTTCATTACGCATGTTATGATGAGTATATACCCAAATAGGTCCCTAAGGAATTTTGCGTCAGACATTTTCATCTCTAAGAAAATTTTATTATATCGAGGTCCCTGAACTTTACAAAAATAGAACATATAAGTCCTTACCTTAGTTAGATCCATTATTTTACTTGGACAACGAGGTCCTCAAAAGTGTGATGAAAAGACCTATATATCTTACTTTTATAAAGTTCAAGGACCTCTATGTATGGAGATGAAAATGTCCGATGCAAAATTTTTTAGGGTCCTATTAGGGTATATACTCAAACTAAATTGTCTCCTGCATAATCATTAAACCAGTCCACAAAATCAATATTTTATTTTTGTTTTAGTGATGAAGATTAAAAGTTTGAAAATGACCATAAATTCAACTATTATTCTCTAGGCCATTAAAAATCCTCAATTGGTATCAAGAGTCAAGGTCTCAAGCATCAAGTTTAACAACTTGGAGAAAATATCTCAATGATCAACATGGGAGCAAATGTGGTTGCTTACGCTCTCACCGAAGGATAGTTCAACAACAGACCACCATTCTTCAACGACAAAAACTACACCTACTGGAAGGAGATAATGAGAATATTCGTGCGGTCCGTGGATTACAACATCTAGAAAACAATCATGAATAGTTCGGATTTCCAACAAAAACCAATGCTGAAGGTGAAGTAGTTCCAAAGGAAGAGATCGAGTGGAATGATGAAGAAAAAAAGAAAGTTGAGCTCAATGCGAAGGCAATCAAACGCATGGACCAGGAATCCAAGAGATACACACTCTAGCTTTTGCAAGTAGAACATGAGTGTTTGTCAGGCGCGCGTTTATAAGTGAGAATGGTGATGAGTGTCACGGATCATCACATTCATCAGGTTGAAGTGCGAGTGAACATCTTAGAATAAGAATAAGCTTGAATTGAATAGAAAACAGTAGTAATTGCATTAATACTCGAGGAACAGCAGAGCTCCACACCTTAATCTATAGTGTTAGAAACTCCACCGTTGAAAATACATAAGTGATTAAGGTCCAGGCATGGCCGAATGGCCAGCCTCCCTAAATGGCATATGAATTTGAAAATAGGGAAAAAGACCTCTAGTACAATAGTAAAAAGTTCTATTTACTAAACTAGTTACTAGGGTTTACAGAAATAAGTAAATGATGCAGAAATCCACTTCCGGACCAACTTGGTGTGTGCTTGGGCTGAGCATTGAAGCTTTCATGTGTAGAGACTTTTCTTGGAGTCAAACGCCAGTTTGTAACTTGTTTCTGGCATTTGACTCTGGCTTGCAACTTGTTTCTAGCGTTTAATGCCAGAATAGGGCAGAAAGCTGGCGTTGAACACCAGTTTGCATCGTCTAAACTCGAGCAAAGTATGGACTATTATATATTGCTGGAAAGCCCTGGATGTCCACTTTCCAACGCATTTTAGAGAGTGCCATTTGGACTTCTGTAGCTCCAAAAAATTTTATTTCGAGTGCAGGGAGGTCAGAATCCAATACCATCAGCAGTCCTTTTTCAGCCTCTGAATCAGAATTTTGCTCAGGTCCCTCAATTTCAGCCAGAAAATACCTGATATCACAGAAAAATACACAAACTCATAGTAAAGTCCAGAAATGTGAATTTTTCTTAAAAACTAATAAAAATATACTAAAAAGTAGCTAGATCCTACTAAAAACTATCTAAAAATAATGCCAAAATGCGTATAAATTATCCGCTCATCACAACACCAAACTTAAATTGTTTCTTGTCCCCAAGCAACTGAAAACAAAATAGGATAAAAAGAAGAGAATACACAATGAATCCCACAATACCAATGAAACTTAGTCCTAATTAGATGAGCGGGGCTAGTAGCTTTTTGCTTCTGAACAGTTTTAGCATCTCACTTTATCCTTTGAAATTCATAATGATTGGCATCTATAAGAACTCAGAATTTTGGATAGTGTTATTGATTCTCCTAGTTCAGTATGTTGATTCTTGAACACAGCTACTTTATGAGTCTTGGTTGTGGCCCTAAGCACTTTGTTTTCCAGTATTACCACCGGATACATAAATGCCACAGACACAAAACTGGGTGAACCTTTTTAGATTGTGACTCAGCTTTGCTAAAGTCCCCAGTTAGAGGTGTCCAAAGTTCTTAAGCACACTCTTTTTGCTTTAGATCACGACTTTAACCACTCAGTTCCAAGCTTTTCACGTGGACCTTCATGCCATAAGCACATGGTTAGGAACATCTTGATTTAGCCTTTTAGGCCTGGATTTTCTTTCCTTGGGCCCTCCTATCCATTAATGCCCAAAGCCTTGGATCCTTTTTACCCTTGCCTTTTGGTTTTAAGGGCTATTAGATTTTTCTGCTTGCTTTTTCTTTTTCTTTCTAAATTATTTTTTAATGGTTATGGAAAAACAAAAAGCAATGCTTTTACCACACCAAACTTAAAAGGTTTGCTCGTCCTCGAGCAAAAGAAGAAAGAAAGAAGGGGGAGAAGAAGAAAATGGAGGAGATTGAAGGAGATAGAGGTTCGGCCAAGGGGGTAGGAGAGTGTTTGTGATGTGTGAAAATGAAGGAGTGAAGAGGTGTATTTATAGGGAAAGAGAGGGAGAGTGGCCAAATGGAATTGGCTGGATTTGGGAGGGAAAAGTGTTTGAATTTGAAAAGTGAGGTAGGTGGGTTTTTTGGGGAAGAGGGATGGAGTTGATTGGTGAAAAGAATATAGAGAAGAGAATAGGATTTGATAGGTGAGTGGTGTTTTGGATAAAGTGTTATAGAAATGTGTGATTGGTGAAGAGAATATAGGGAAGAGGATAGGATTTGATTGGTGATTGGTGTTTTAGGTAGAGTGTTATAGGGATGTGTGAGGGGGAGAGAGAGAGAGGTGGAGTAAGTGGAGATCCTGTGGGGTCTACAGATCCTGAGGTGTGAAAGATTTCTCATCCCTGCTCCATTTAGGCGTGTAAATGCCCTTAGTGTGCAATCCTGGCGTTTAACGCCATACTGTTACTTGTTTCTGGCATTAAACGCCAGCTTTTAATCCTTTCCTGAAGTTAAACGCCAAGCTGCAACCTGTTTCTAGAGTTTAACACCAATTTGTTGCTTCTTTTTGGCGTTTAACGCCATTCTGGTGCTTCTTTCTGGCGTTTAACGCCCAGAATGGTGCCAGACTGGGCGTTAAACGCCCATTCTGCTACCCTTATTGGCGTTTAAATGCCATTAAATTTCTCCTCCAGGGTGTGCTATTTTTTTCTTTAATTTTTGCAGTTATTTTTGTGACTCCACATGATCATCAACCTAAAAAAATAACATAGATAAATAAAATTTGGTTACCTCCCAATAAGCGCTTCTTTAATGTCAATAGCTTGACAGTGAGCTCTCATGGAGCTTCACAGATGTTCAGAGCATTGTTAGGACCTTTCAACACCAAACTTAGAGTTTGAATGTGGGGGTTCAACATCAAACTTAGAGTTTGGTTGTGGCCTCCTAACACCAAACTTTGAGTTTAACTGTAGGGGCTTTGTTTGACTCTGCATTGAGAGAAGCTTTTCTTGCTTCCTCCCCATGGTTACAGAGGGAGATCCTTGAGTTTTAAACAAAAGGTAGTCCTCATTCAATTGAAGGATCAACTCTCCTCTGTCCACATCAATCACAACTTTTGTTGTGGCTAGGAAGGGTCTTCCAAGAATGATGGATTCATCTTCATCCTTCCCAGTGTCTAGGATTATGAAATCAACAGGGATGTAAAGGCCTTTGACCTTTACTAGCACGTCCTCTACCTGTCCATAAGCCTTTTTCATTGATTTGTCTATCATCTCTAGTGAGATTCTTGCAGCTTGAACCTCAAAGATTCCCAGTTTCTCCATTACCGAAAGTGGCATGAGATTTATGCCTGACCCCAGATCACACAGAGCCTTCTCAAAGGTTATGGTGCCTATGGTACAAGGTATTAAGAACCTTCTGGGATCCTCTTTCTTTTGAGGTAATGTCTGCCTAATCAAGTTATTCAATTCATTGGTGAGCATTGGGGGTGCATCCACCCAAGTCTCATTACCAAATAACTTGGCATTCAGCTTCATGATTGCTCTAAGGTACTTAGCAACTTGCTCTTCAGTAATATCTTCATCCTCTTCAGAGGAGGAATAGTCATCAGAGCTCATGAATGGCAGAAGTAGGTTCAATGGAATCTCTATGGTCTCTAGATGAGCCTCAGATTCCTTAGGTTCCTCAAATGGAAACTCCTTTTTGTCCAGAGGACGTCCCATGAGGTCTTCCTCACTGGGATTCACGTCCTCCTCTTCCTCTCTAGGTTCGGCCACACCAAGTAAGGTTATGGCCTTGCACTCTCTTTTTGGATTCTTTTCTGTATTGCTTGGGAGAGTACTAGGAGGAGTTTTAGTGACTCTTTTACTCAACTGGCCCACTTGTGCCTCCAAATTTCTAATGGAAGACCTTATTTCATTCATGAAACTGAGAATGGCCTTAGATAGATCAGAGACTATGTTTGCTAAGCTAGAGGGGCTCTGCTTAGAATTCTCTATCTGTTGCTGAGAGGATGATGGAAAAGGCTTGCTATTGCTAAACCTAACTCTTCCACCATTTTTAAAGCCTTGTTGAGGCTTTTGTTGATCCTTCCATGAGAAATTTGGATGATTTCTCCATGATGGATTATAGGTGTTTCCATAGGCTTCACCCATGTAATTCACTTCTGCCATTGCAAGGTTCTCAGGATCATAAGCTTCTTCTTCAGAAGATGTTTCTTTAGTACAGTTGGATGCATTTTGCAATCCATTCAGACTCTGAGAAATCATATTGACTTGCTGAGTCAACATTTTATTCTGAGCCAATGTGGCATTCAGAGCATCAATTTTAAGAACTCACTTCCTCTGAGGCGTCCCATTACTCACAGGATTCCTTTCAGAGGTGTACATGAACTGGTTATTTGCAACCATTTCAATGAGTTCCTGAGCTTCTGCAGGCGTTTTCTTCAGGTGAATAGATCCACATGCAGAATGGTCCAATGACATCTTAGACAATTCAGACAGACCATCATAGAATATATCCAGGATGGTCCATTCTGAGAGCATGTCAGAAGGACGCTTTTTGGTCAGTTGCTTGTATCTTTCCCAAGCTTCATAGAGGGATTCACCTTCTTTCTGCCTGAAAGTTTAAACATCCACTCTAAGCTTGCTCAGCTTTTGAGGAGGAAAGAATTTGGCTAAGAAAGCCGTGACCAGCTTATCCCAAGAGTTCAGGCTATCTCTAGGTTGAGAGTCCAACCATATTCTAGCCCTGTCTCTTACAGCAAAAGGGAAAAGCATAAGCTTATAGACCTCGGGATCAACTCCATTGGTCTTAACAGTATCACAGATCTACAAGAATTCAGTTAAGAACTGAAAAGGATCTTCTGATGGAAGTCCATGAAATTTGCAATTCTGTTGCATCAGAGAAACTAATTGAGGCTTAAGCTCAAAATTATTTGCTCCAATGGTAGGGATTGAGATGCTTCTTCCATGGAAGTTAGAATTTGGTGCAGTAAAGTCACCAAGCACCTTCCTTGCATTGTTGTTGTTGGGTTCGGCTGCCATATCCTTTTCCTGTTTGAAAATTTTAGTTAGGACCTCTTCAGAGTACTGTGCTTTAGCTGCTCTTAGCTTCCTCTTCAAGGTCCTTTCAGGTTCAGTATCAGCTTTAACAAGAATGCCTCTTTCCTTGTTCCTGCTCATATGAGAGAGAAGAAAACAAAGAAAATATAGAATCCTCTATGTCACAGTATAGAGATTCCTTTATGTGAGTAGAAGAGAAGAAGAATAAGAATGAGGAAAGAAAGAGGAAATTTCAAACTCAGAGAGAGGGAGAGGGTTTGAATTTTAAGATGAAGAGAAGTGTTAGTAAATGAATAAATAAATAAAATAGAAGAAGATGAGAATGAGAGAATTTCGAAAATTATTTTTTGAAAGATAGTAAGTGAATTTCAAAAATTAAGAGAAGAAATAAAATTAAAATTAAAATTTGAAACAATTAGTTAATTAAAAGAATTTTGAAAAAGAGGAAGGTGATTTTCGAAAATTAGAAAAAGAAAAGTAGTTAGGTGGTTTTGAAAAAGATAAGAAATAGTAAAACAAACAAAAAGTCAAGTGGTTAGTTGAAAAAGATTTGAAAATCAATTTTGAAAAGATAAGAAGTTAGAAAAGATTTTTGAAATCAAAATTTAAAAATATATGATTGAAAAAGATTTGATTTTGAAAATTAAAGTTAATGACTTGACTAACAAGAAACTAAAAGATATGATTCTAGAATTTAAAGGTTGAACATTTCTTAACAAGAAAATAACAAACTTGAAATTTTTGAATCAATCCCATTAATTGTTAGTAAAGCTTTTGAAAATTTGAAATGAAATTAAGAAAAAGATTTTGAAAAATAATTTTTAAAATTTTTGAAAATAAAAAAAATAAAAAAGATTTGATTTTTTGAAAAATATTTGAAAAGATAAAGTTTTTAAATTGAAATTTTGACTTGACTCATAAGAAACAACTAAATTTTAAAAATTTTTGACTAAGTCAATCCAAAATTTCGAAAATTATGAGAAAAGTAAGGGAAATACATTTTTTATTTTTTGAATTTAATTAGGAAAGAGAAAAACCACAAAATGACTCAACACATAAAAATTTTGGATTAAAACAAATGATGCATGCAAGAACACTATGAATGTCAAGATAAACACCAAGAATACTTTGAAGGTCATAATGAACATCAAGAACTTATTTTTGAAAAATTTTTAAGAAAAGAAAAATATGCAAGACACCAAACTTAGAGATTTTTCATGTTTAGACACTATGAATTCAAAAATGCATATGAAAAACAAGAAAAGACACAAAACAAGAAAATTTTAAGATCAAACAAGGAGACTTTTCAAGAACAACTTGAAAATTATGAAGAATGCAATGCATGAATTTTTTGAAAAATGCACAAATTTTAAAAATATGCAATTGACACCAAACTTAAAAATTGACTCTAGACTGAAACAAAAAACACAAAATATTTTAGTTTTTATGATTTTATAAATTTTTTTTTATTTTTTTCGAAAATATCTTTTTGGAAAAACGAAAACAAAGAAAAAAATTTTGAAAGATTTTTTGAAAACTTTTTGAAAAGAAAATAATAGTTAAAACAAGAAAAAAATACCTAATCTGAGCAACAAGATGAACCGTCAGTTGTCCAAACTCGAACAATCCCCGGAAATGGCGCCAAAAACTTGGTGCACGAAATTGTGATCTCAATGGCGCCAACAACTTGGTACGCACAATTGTAATCTCAACTCTTTTTCACAACTTCGCACAACTAACTAGCAAGTGCACTGGGTCGTCTAAATAATAAACCTTACGTGAGTAAGAGTCGATCCCACGGAGATTGTCGGCTTGAAACAACCTATGGTCATCTTGTAAATCTCAGTCAGGTGGATTCGGATGGTTATAGAGTTTTGATAATTAAAATATAAATAAACATAAAATAAAGATAGAGATACTTATGTAATTCATTGGTGGGAATTTCAGATAAGCGTATGGAGATGCTTTATCCCTTTTGAATCTCTACTTTTCTACTGCCTTCATCCAATCCTTCATGCTCCTTTCTATGGCAAGCTGTATGTAGAGGGATCACCGTTGTCAATGGTTACCGTCCATCCTCTCAGTGAAAATGGTCCAGCTACGGGTTACGTAGGGCTAATCATCTGTCGGTTCTCACTTGTGTTGGAATAGGATCCAGTGATCCTTTTGTGTCTGTCACTACTCCCAACAGTCATGACTTTGAAGCTCGTCACAGTCATCCCATCCTAGATACTACTCGGAATACCACAGACAATGTTTAGACTTTCCGGTTCTCAAGAATGCTGCCAATTGATTCTAGCTTATACCACGAAGACTTTGATCTCAAGGAATTGAAGGCTCTATTGTCAGGAGAGGCAATCAAACGCATGGACCAGGAATCCAAGAGATACACACTCTAGCTTTTGCAGGTAGAACATAAGTGTTTGTCAGGCACACGTTCATAAGTGAGAATGGTGATGAGTGTCACGGATCATCACATTCATCATGTTGAAGTGCGAGTGAACATCTTAGAATAAGAATAAGCTTGAATTGAATAGAAAACAGTAGTAATTGTATTCATACTAGAGGAACAGCAGAGCTCTACACCTTAATCTATGGTGTGTAGAAATTCTACCGTTGAAAATACATAAGTGATGAAGGTCCAGGCATGGCCGAATGGCCAGCCTCCCTAAATGGCATATGAATTCGAAAATAGGGAAAAAGATCCCTAGTACAATAGTAAAAAGTTCTATTTATACTAAACTAGTTACTAGGGTTTACAGAAATAAGTAAATGATGCAGAAATCCACTTCTGGGCCCACTTGGTGTGTGCTTGGGCTGAGCATTGAAGCTTTCATGTGTAGAGACTTTTTGTGGAGTTAAACACCAGTTTGTAACTTGTTTCTGGCGTTTGACTCTGGCTTGCAACTTGTTTCTGGCGTTTAACGCCAGAATATGGCAGAACATCTAAACTCGGGTAAAGTATGGACTATTATATATTGCTGGAAAATCCTGAATGTCTACTTTTCAACGCAATTGAGAGCGCGCCATTTAGACTTCTGTAGCTCCAAAAAAATCCATTTTGAGTGCAGGGAGGTCAGAATCCAACAGCATCAGCAGTCCTTTTTCAGCCTCTGAATCAGATTTTTGCTCAGGTCCCTCAATTTCATCCAGAAAATACTTAAAATCACAGAAAAACACACAAACTCATAGTAAAGTCCAGAAATGTAAATTTTGCTTAAAAACTAATAAAAATATACTAAAAAGTAGCTAGATCCTACAAAAAACTATCTAAAAACAATGCCAAAAAGCGTATAAATTATCCGCTCATCAGTGGGGATACGATAATTCTATTTTAATTTCATTGAATTTGAGCTTTGAGTATTAAATTGGATATATATGTGTTATAAATGTGCATTAGATTGTGAATAAATAATTAGAGTTTGAAATTGTGAATACTGAAACTTGGAGGAAGCTGATTAGTTGATGTTTTGAGGGCTGTGTTCTTTAGGAAAATTGTCTTGGAATAATACTTGGGAATCGGCTAAGGTATGATTTAGGTTTCTTCTATTTAATATATAATGTTCTGTGAAAACTTAGGCTAGATGACCATAGAATAAGTTGGAATACAGGTGTATATTTAATGTTTAGTAATGGGTTGATGAATATGCTTGGTTTGGTTTGGTGATTTGTTTGTAAGATGATATTGGTTGCTAGTTGGATCTTTAAAAGGATATATGATTGAATTGTTGATTATATGGCTATATTTTGGTTTGGTTGAATGATGATTGATGAAAAGATATGGAACTTGTTGAGGATTATTGTTTGCAATTTGGATTGGTGGTAATAGGTTTGAAAAAAATTGGTATGAAAATTTCGAATGAAAAATGAGGTATTTTGTGTTAAAAGCCTAGGATTTGTGAACTCTGATTCTTAGTTGAATTTTGGTTGTTGAATTTGAATATTATATGAGTATAATTGTTGATCTGAGGTAGATTTATTGTAGTAATTGTTATAATGAAGAGGAAAGGTATGTTAAATTGAAAAGAATGCAAGTTTGGACCCGAAAAGGGTGGCAAAGTCCGAATTTTGGAGGAGATACTGTCGAAATTTTATAAAAATTAGAGATTTTGTTTATATGATTATTTAAAAAAATTTAGATTCAAAAGTTATATGGTTTGATTTTTATTTATTAAGAAAATGAGCATATTTTAAGTTTGATTCATTTAGAAAAGAATGAATTATATTTTGAATTAGAACTATTGATGGATGAAATAGGAGGTGTGATAATGAAAGATAAGGATTGAATATGATTGATGTATGATGATGAGTGAGATGCGATTGAGAATGATGTGGATGTTGATGAATTATAATTGAATTATTTATATGGTTTATGAATTTGAATTATCTTAAATACGAGATTCCCTGGATTAAGTATCGTGACTCGCCACCATGTGTACCAGGTTGAGAACTCGATACTCTGTTGACTCTATGACATAAGTGTGACCGGGCACTATATAAATTCTCGGGAATGTTACCCCCATTGAGCAATATTGATTATTTGAGATAAAGCTATGCATAGACTCTTGGAGATGCACGTCGGAGGATAGTCTAAGTACAATTCAATCTAAGTACAATTCACATATACCACTATTAAAACTTAATTTTCATAA
Source organism: Arachis duranensis (assembly GCF_000817695.3). NCBI lineage: Eukaryota > Viridiplantae > Streptophyta > Magnoliopsida > Fabales > Fabaceae > Arachis > Arachis duranensis. The sequence continues at coordinate 90,055,545 of NC_029774.3, read as the reverse complement.
ATAATTATATTTCAACAAAATATAAAAAAATATAGATCAATTTTTCAAATAAATACAAAAAAATATTCACAATATCTATATCAAAATATAGAAATTTAAAGAGACAAACTTCATAAATATATCAAATTTATGATCTAAAATCCAAATGTACATTGATAGCTTTATGGCCAATGGCTCCAATGAGCACATTATAAACTAGCAAATCAAAGAGGACAAATGTGTGAAGAGTATTACAAGAAAACAAGGGTTTTATCTTTTGAGGATAATTATTAATATTACATGCATCACCAAAGCATTGTGTACATTAATCTAGAAAGCTAGATTTTTTTCATGTTTCAACTTCCTAGGATTTACTTCTTCTAATCGACTAATAAGTGACCTGAAACAACATTAAAAATTAAAGGGCATGAAAAAATAAGTTAATGAACTATGTACTATCTTCATTATTCATTGGACGCCTGTATCCACATGCCTTTTCTAGCGTGAATCTATTAAATTATAAAATAAAACATGTGATAGATTAAAAGGAAGTGCTAAATTGAGAAAAAATAATTCAGTACCTTTTGTTAAAGCAAGTTCTCTGAGTTCTACTCCTGCTCTTTCAGCTTTCTCTTGAGCTCTTCAATTTGAATATGAAGCCGTGAACAAAGATATTAATTGTTCATTAGCACAAAAGTTTATTATTTTACTGTATAAATGTTGATTGATCATTTATTGACAAATGACGACTTCGTATTATTTTAAACTCCTGCAACTAATCTTCCAGTTTCTTTTCTACATCCTATAATTGCATCTCAAATCCTTTCTTATTGGACAAGATCTTACACTATTTAATTCACATATATGTTTTCCAAATGACAAAGATATGAGCAATTATTAGGATCAAATGTAGTAATGACCAAAACTTAGTTAATAATATTGAAAGACTAAAAATTCTGCACAAACAGGAGAGATCTAGAAATCTGTATCTCTTGATTCTTAATGACAAATATCTTGTATAAAAAATGTATATATATTAAGAACATAAAAATAGTTGCATTTTCATTAAAATAACTGCCAAATAAATTTAAATAGAAAGCTACTTCTTCAAATGTTATAGCTAGTGATCATTCAATCCATCACAATTTTTAGTTCCAACACCTAGTTTCTAAAATCAATACACAACACAATTGAGAACTATACTCAAATAAGAAACCTAGCAGAAACGAAAGAAAAAGCAAATTACTTAACCAAATCGTAATGTTCATATGAGAAATTGCATAACAAATTGCAAAACCAGAAGTTTAAAACCACCTATTTACAAATAAATTCAACAGCAAATTTAGAGTCATCTACGCATCTAACAAATTTAAAGACAAATTCAGAAGTTCACATTCTAACAAATTAGTCAAAATTAGAATACTTTTAAACATATATATTCTTGCAGCACGGTGATGATTTGCTTAACTTCAAATTTATACGTTGGTGTATAATACTATGAGGGAAGACTTCACAAACACAAAGATGAATTATGATTAGAGACAGATATAAGAAAAGAAAAGAGAGATTGCTAAAAAAGTATTCCTTTGGATTCCCTTCTCATGAAATTGCAAAAGATGCAAAATTTACAATGTCTGAACTATATTGATATAATGAAAGTTATAAATAGTAATATCTTTTCTTTTTCTTTCTATTTATTTATCTAGAGATGTCTTAATTCTCTCAATATAACTATCATGATAACAAAATAACAAGATCTAACAAGGGACAAATTATGAAGCCACATACTAATATATACACTAACAATAATTATACCATAGTTGATTTTTTCAGAAGGGTACTAAACCCCTGATGAAGCAAAGAAGCATCTAAGATTCTCAAATTAAAGCTTTCAAAAAGAATAGAATTAAAACCAGAAGAGTCCTGATAAAAAGTTACACTAGGACCATGAAATTGTAAGCATGCCTTCAAGGTTTCTCCTAACAAAACCACAAACAAGAAAGAGCATAGCAAAGAAGCAATAGCCCCAAGGAGCAAGAGAGTAGAATAATATTACAGTTATTACAGGTAGGATTTACCTCCAATGGTTTAATTTGTTCCCAAGGAGTTTAAATTCAGGTCACAATGCTTCAAGCTCATCTATTACAGCTAGTAATCTCTGTTATTAAAAAATGACATGCAAGACACAAAATTACTAAATACCAAATATATAAATTACTAAATTAAAACAGAACTAATGTGTGAAGAGAGAATAGAAAGAACAGAGAAGAAGCTTCAAGATTTTACTATGTGCAGAAAGCTAGAAAGAGATCTCAATCTTCTATTCTTGCCACTAATTAAACTAACTTCTATATAAATATGGAGCTAAATAACAAAGAGATATATTACAAATTTAAATTTCATAATAACTCAGTATATTCAAGATTTTTTTGCAGAAGAAAAAAGAACCAGAAAAACTACCGTAAGTCATTTTCGCAGGCTCGTGTGTTCTTCTAGTGAGAAAATCTAATTAGCATATTTGTGTTGGAGAAGATTCCAAAATAGATATGGTGAAAAGGTCCTAACAGAATGGATCAGAATTTGGATTAGGGAATAGAGTACCTGCTTGAACAAATTGAACAAATGGAGGTTTTTGAACAAATTGAACAAATCTATAGTAACTGTAATTTGGCTTATAGTTTATTGATAAGCTTAGTTTAAATATACCAACAGTCATTAAACTTTTTGACCGAAGATTCACAAATTAGAATGCAAACCATACAATGCTTGATTTAATTCTAAGATCTAAAACGTTTTTCAGAGGCCAATGTCTTAATTAATAGATTTAAACCCTAAATTTTGAATTCAGTGAGAAGAAATTTATCTAATCGTAAAAATATATGGTTGATGTTTAGACATTAGAGTAGCGAAATCGAAACCATAAAACATTGATGACAAGAATAAAAATCAAATACCTTGTCAGAAGCGTTTTTGTCCATCTCTGCTTTTTTCTTCTCAGCTTGCTGCTTTTGTTTCTCCGACCTCTCTCTCTCCCGTTTCTGCACAAAAAAAAAATCATCGGAATCGGGCTTCGAAGAAGGAGAAGGAGAAAGGAAAAGGGAAAGGGAAGGGGAGAGATACCTTGATATAGATGCTCTCTTTTGGCCTGCTCCTCTTTGCTGAGAATCCTACCTTTGTCGCTGTAGAAGCGAGAGAAAGCACCGCGAGATGTTGAGTTCAGAATACAACGGCGACGACGCCAAGGCTGGAGAAGACGACGATGATGGCTGGGAGTCCAGAAGACGATGGTGACAGCATCGAGAATGGAGAAGACGAAGACTGTTTGAGGGGGAGAAATGCAACTCGGTAACTGTTTGAGAAGGTGAGAATGGTGACTGGTGAGAGTGAGCTAGGGTTAGTGAGGGTAAAGTAATTGAGTAAATATTTTAAATTAGAGCAACCCGATTTAGCGACTTATTAGTTATAATATTATTATATGGTGGCCGATGGATCGCTATCTTAATTATTAACAATTGATTTAGCGACCACCAGCTTAGCAACTAAGACTAATCTTTTTCAGCTTATTTATTAGTTGCAAAATTGATTGCTAAATTAAAAAATAGCGATCAATTTTGTGACCAATAATTTTAAGTATTATCTTCTCATTTTGGTTGCTAATTCGATGCTAAATTAAAAAATAACGATCGATTTTAACGATCAACTTTATGTTTCTCATATAAAAATTATTGATTGCTAAATTGGTCACTATTAATGACCAATTTCTTTGGTCATTAAAATTGGTCGTTAATTGTAATTTAGCGACCAATATTTTTCTGTTCCTTCAAATTCCATATCCGTCACTAAATTAATCGCTATTAGCAACCAATTTTTTCGGTCATTAAAATCGGTTACTATTCTAAAGTTTTTTGTAGTCTTTTTTTTTTAAATCTAAGGCAGGTAAAACTTTTATTCAATGAATAAAAAAGAAGTTTAGGTTGATGGTGAACCTCACAAGTTGTTTCTCTTTAGTACAAGTTTTGTTTCTATTGTAACGGGAGTTCCCACCTTTACCCACTAGTGCTTTTGATTAATCTAAGACTTCTATTATGTCACATTTAGTTCTGAAATAGTCTCATGCTACTTTTCTACAGCTTCTAAGAATGGTCTCCTCTTCATTGACTTCTGTGTTAATAACGTTACTGGACACTTATCTCTCTCATTATATTGCTGAGACTGCAAAAAATATTCTTCCTTGTTCTGAGGTACGTAGTCTGTAGTCAAAAGATTCTCAGAGGTTTCTTATATCATCTTCAATAAAGTCTGGACTTAATTCAAAATTACGAAACTCCTTATTAAGGTCCCTGCAAATTACACAATGACAGTTAATTAGTTCTAATTTAAAAAAATGTCATAATAAAACGAGAGTCAGAAAGTAAAGTGGCGCCGTGGGAAAACTAATTAAATATATACTTCAAATGTGGAATTGTCATATTCCTCAATAAAGATGGATTTCGAGCCACAAATTGTTGCCACTCGTCTGGATCAATTTTACCATCTCCTTTGAGATCTGCTTCTTGAAAAGCCTATACACATATATATTTGCATGCTATGTTTTATAACATATATATACAGGAGCTGTGTGAAAGGTTTAATATGACAATTAGGCGATCTAGTAATAAATCTGAAGTTAGAGGGGGAAAAAGGAAAACGAAAGGGCAGTACAGTACATACCTTATCGATTATGAGCTGAATTATGTCATCAGAAAACACCAATTGGGACTCGCTTAGTAGTGCCACAATCATCTCTCTTACCTTCCACATTCATGATAATCAGTAATAAGTAATAACCAAGATACATGTATACAGATGTGAATGAGCTTGTTTATTATTCGGTGGTTACTTATACCGTTCGCAATATCATCTTCTCAATGAAGATATTTTCACAAAACAGCACCTTATTATTCCCTACCTCGTCGCGTTCAATAAAGCCACTTTGCCGTATATCGTGGAGCCGAAATGCAACTGCATGCCACGTGTATATTCATGAATCTTAGATAGAGAAATTAGAGAGATATATGGAGATGAAGAATAGATTAATTGATGATGTTATTGATATCATTACATACAAGCTGCTTTTTGTGGTTGGGGCGCTGCAGGATGGAACACGCTGAGTCCTCTAACAAACTCTCCAAACTCTATCACCCCATCCTTTCCCGAATCAAATAAATCAAATATCTGCATCCACATATATTGTTATTTCTACATCCTTCTATATAGGAAAGGAGCAAGTTAATTAAAGCTAATAACCGTACCCTATCGGCAAAAAGGTTTCGTTTCTTGCTGTTACCAAATAAGCCAAGTTGAAATTCCTCCTGCATCCCACAAATTCAAGAATTATTAGGTAGTCCATATACATATATATATGGTCAACGTGCATGAGTAGTATATATAGTACTACTCTATAGGTAGCTTAATTATTACTTTGCTGATGAGGCCGTCATCAACTATGGAGCTACTTAATTTCTTGAACAGCTCATACAGTGCTTCAATATCACAAATATCAACTGCAATAACTAACCATGTTAGACTAATAATAGATGTTAATATGTAACGATGATATATAAATTATAAATATACACACACACAAGGCAGGCTCACACATACAGCAGGTTTGGACAGCAAGAACTGCTGCTGGGTCTTCTTCCTGTTTATGATGCCCAATAAGCCTCTGCCGTTGTTTGCTGAAAGAACACCCCATCCAAACTAGGCTTTGATAGATGCTCCTTAATATATTTATATCTATGGTGCCGTCTAAGGTGACTTCAGTATTCATGGCTATATATGGTTATGCTCTGCCATCCAATTATATTAGATCACTTGTTCATTAGTTTGGAGTTAATTGATCTTAATATTTGACCATTATTAAGTGAATTTAATTTTGATGTATTTTTAGTATCAAGTAATTTTATATGTATATTTAATTCGTAACACCACATTATTAACAGTAACTACTATTTTTATTAATAGTGTAAATGGTTATCTAAAAAAAATGTGATTATATAATTTTATAAAATATTTTATACTATTAGTGTATCAAAATTAAACTCTTATTAAGATGGTGTAAATTTTAAAAAGTGTAAATAAAATCGTTTACCATAATAAATATATATTTTCTTTTTGAATATTTAAAATTTTAAATGCTACTTAATATTTATTATTTATTAATGTCAGGAGTGATACTTTTTTTTAAAAAGGATTTTAGGGTGATACTTAATTCACAAATAACTAACCCAAAACATTTGAAAATTTAAATTACAAGACCAATTTCAGAAAGTAAATTAAAAAATAGAATATTATCATTTTTGAAGACTAATATAACAATGAATTATAACTTAAATGGCATAATCTTTTTGTACTCATCTAAAAAATTACGAATTCGAATCTTTCTGTTTTTGGTTAAAAAAATAAAAAATAGAAAAAATATCATCTTATTCATTTTTATTGTCTTAAATCTACATGGCCCATCTCCGTTACAAACACCAAGTGCAGTTATTCAAAAAGCAACTTTCAGGTAGGTTTAAATCGACATCAACAAAAAAATACGAACAAAACAAGAAAGATTAATGATATTGTTGCATTTGGTAATATATAGCTTCCAATCTAATTACCAACACCGATAGTAAGTAACAAATTCTAGCAATAATTTTACCGATCAGATCTAAAACAATGACCATGTCCCACCACAGAAACATTGAATTCTATCTTACATCACAATAAGTATATATACGTGCATTTAAATTTTTTGTGTTTTATTCATTATCTTGTATCCTCCTGTCACACCAGACTATTGCCTCATTCGATATCAAAAAATTTCTACACTATTTACTAATAAGCGATGCCAACTTGCATTTGAGCAAAACACAACTATTTAGGAGTTTTTTATTTTTTAAAGAAATAAAAATTAACTACAAATTAATAAAAGACATCGTCTAAATAAATAACTTGATAAATTTATACATATATTAATATTTTTTATAATATTTTATTTGTGCCTGTATGGTAAAAACTGAAAGTTACCAAAATGGAATTTATTATGAGCAGTGTTTAAAAAATATAGTTAAAATTAATTACAGCTTTATTTATGAATGTTATTTTTAGATTTGAGAGTCAATATTTAGTCGGCCTTAACCATAATTTTCTTAGTCACCAGAATTGTGTTCATGTATCTAGATGTGCATGGAATGGAATAATGCAACAACTCATCTGTCACTCTTGGATTGCAAAGAAGCGAGCTAAGCTTTTGATTTTTTAAATGCTGGCCATAGACGCAATTACTTCTCCAAAATGATGATTTCGTGAGATGAGATGAGATGTGACCTTTATATTTGTTACGATGGGTAACCGGAGATTGATGGGCTGGATGGCGTTGGTTGGCCCAAACGTATGAAGGAGGAGGCTTTCAAGTGGGTCTGCAACTCGGGGGTCTCCGTCCGACTTGTGCTCGTGAAGGAATGGGGGGTGGTACCTGCAAAGACACTCCGATGCCTAAGTCAGCAAGGGTGTTAGCAGGTTTAGAATGTATTGGGACTTAGAGATACCTGAGGGGTGTCAGCGTATTTATAGTGGTGAACCAATAACCACCGTTGGAGTAGTGCCACCCTTTTAGGGTGTTAACCGTCCCTTTATCTTAGGGAGGTTAAAATATGGCTCTGTGAAGTAGTTAGAGAGATTCTTGGGACTGTTATTCATTTGAATGAGTATTTATCTGTCAGCTAACCCTCGTACCCGACTTCTTTAGAGCAAGTCGTGGTGAGTACCGACTTCATAAGACGAAGATTGGTACTGGGTGAGGCCCAACCCTTTGGATTAGACCTTTTGCTTGATCCTGGGCCTTCATTATTGGGCCAGGGTATTAACAGTGCCCCTACTCGAGCCCAATTTTCTTTTCAAAATTTGGGTTCGAGTATTCTACTCGGGGTCGTAGGCGACTTGTAGGAGGACCGACGTGATGGTCTGAAACCGACGTGACTTTTCGTAGCCTTTTGGTTCTGACAGTTACGTCTAATCCCATTATGCCCCTATCGTGCTTATAAATACTTTCTCTCTCTTTCATTGTTTCGTTTCTTCAATTTTTCAAATTTTTCCTTTCATCCATTCGTGAAGCATTTTCATATCAGTTTGTGGGACTTCTTTCGTTGAAGGCTTTCATCTTCTCCTATCTTTCTTCGGCAAAGGTTGGTTCTTTTTTCTCTCCCTTTGTTAATCGCTTTTGCTTGCATGCTTTTTATTTTCTTTGGAAAGGGAGAAGTGACGTTGTAGGCTTCTGTTAGGTTTCGTATCCCCTTAGGGGCTCTCGTTTTTTATTCTTTTTCTTTTTTCTTTGTAGGTTTTCATCATATTTTAGAAAAAATGTCTTCTGTAGAAGTTCTTGCTCAATAGGTTGATGTTACGGTCCTGGGGGAGGAACCCTTGGTTGATGCCGAGTTCATCACCCATCTTTGCACTCATCACCGCATTTGTACTTTTGAGGAGGATGAGCCCAAGTATGAGTTGGTGGCCTCGGGTCTGGAAGACCGGGTTTGTTTTGGGAGGGGTTCCGAGGAGGTCCCTCATTTTTTCTATATGTATGAGAGCATGATTACCCGTTTGGGTGTTTTTCTTCCGTTTTCTGAATTTGAAATGGCTGTTTTACGCCACTGTCGAGTTGCCCCTACCCAACTTCACCCCAATTCTTGGGGTTTTCTGAAAATTTACCAATTTATTAGTCACGTTTTGGACTTTTCAACCTCTTTGAGGATTTTCTTCTATCTTTTCCACATGACTAAGCCCTTCAGTGGGCTAAATAACAAGCAGCAATGGGTGTCTTTCCGAGCCATACAAGGTCGGAGAATTTTCATCCTTTTTGACGAATCCTTCCATGACTTCAAAAATTATTTTTTCAAAGTTCAAGTTGTAGAGGGTCACCACCCCTTTTTCTTGGATGAGAATTCTTCTCCTCGTTTTCCCCTGTATTCGTTGGAGGCCTCCCCCTGTGAGAAATACGGTCTGGACGACCTAGACGAGGTGGAGGCGGCCATTGTGGGATTTCTCCGAGAAGTGTGGGGGAGGGCCCCATACTTGGATACTAGAAAATTTCTCCAGGGATCGCCGACTTTTGTTCGGTCGCAACTAGGTAGCTTATATATATATTTCTTATTTCCGACTTGTATCTGCCGACTTTGAGGTTTGACGACTTGTTGTTTTTGCTAATTGTTTCTTTTACATATATGGCAAGGAAGAATGCTCAGGAGTCTTACCAAAGAGTCCAGGAGGCTAAGGCGAGGTCTCGGGCTAGGACTGGTGGCACCAGGGCGATCATTTCTCCTCATCCTCCTCCTCCCCAGAACACGGGGACTCCTTCCCAGCCCATTGTGATTTCTTCTTCAGCTTTGTCTCGGCCGCTCCCCTCCGCCCGACTTCTTCCTGAGCCGGAGAAGAAGAAGCGCAAGATTTTAGAGTCTGGCTCTTCTTTTGACGGTGGGGTTAAGGCGGATGCTCTTGCATTCGTCCGAAAGAACATCTATCCTCATATAAGTATGGATGATGTCTCTGTTCGGAACCACCTTACCACTCTGGCTGAGGAGAGTTTCAGGGCAGCGGGTGTTTGTGGCAAACTCTTGGATATTTTTGAGAAGACTCCTCTCAGCTCTTTGGGGTTAACCTCGAAGGTTGAGGAGCTGGAGGGAAGGCTTCTTACTTATCAAGAGCATGAGAGGGAGTTGAAGGAGGAGGTCGCTAAGCTGAGGGAGGAGAGAGATAGCCTTCGGGAGAAGGAGAGTAAGTTGCAGGCCCAATGCAACATGGAAGCGGGTTTGAGGAAAGCAGCACAGGAGAGTTACCAGAGTTTATTTCAAAATCTTGTGTCTATGAGGAAGGATTTGCTGAATTCTCGGAATGCATATGCTGAGTTGGAGGACTCTATTGCTGATGGCGCCGAGGAGGCTTGGAGGATTTTCAAGGAGCAAGTTGGAGTCATTGCTCTTGACTTGGATCTTTCTCCTTTGGATCCTGACAAAGTTGTCATTGAGGGTGCCATTGTGGATCCTCCTGCCCCCGTGATCGTTTCCGAGTCAGAATTGAAGACTCGGGGGCAGAGGATCATTGAGTCCCCTCCTTGCCCTAAGGACGCTCCGAGCTCTTCTATCGTTCCTCCAACCTCCTCTTCATCTCTTGTGGATGCCTCTCTTCCCGGTCCTGGTGGCGCTCTTCCTGACTCTGGTGGTGGTGATCCGTCTACTCCTCTAAAAAAGTAATTTTTGTTGGCTATTTGGGGGCCCGGCCTGTGGGTCCTTTTTTTTTTAAACTCTTTATTTGTGTTGACGGTGATGTTTTAAACAATTTTTTGGCCTTTTAAGGCCGTAAACAAAACACTTTATAATACCCTTTTTTGGATAAGGGTTTAAGTTACCTTTATGCGTGCATGCTTTTCTGATTTCGGAAGTTTCCTTAATCTTTTCTGAAAACTCTTGGCTTGTCTGTCTTTTTAAACCTTTTTGTTTTCAAGGATTTTTAGGACAACTTTTAGGCTTTTCTTGGGTTTTTCGATCTCTTTTGTTATTCCTAGTACTCAATTTTGATTTAATGAGTTTTCATGACTTAGGCTACTTTCGTGATTCATTTTCGTTTTACTCGAGTTTTCATTTCGACTTATGAGTCGGAATGTTTCCGAGTTCCTCATGATCAACTTCTATAACCTCTTTACACCGACTTGTACCTCGTCGTTTTATCCTGACGACCATCTAGGTCGGTTCATGGGATTTTCACGTTTTGTCGAGCTTAAGTCGGTGCGTTTCATCGAAAGAAAGAGAAAACAACAAAAAAAAGGAATTTAAGAGATATTTGTAAGATGAAAAAGATCTTTATTAATTAGGGAGATACTTTATTGCTACTAAGGGTTTTTGACAGTCTATTTCCCTTAGTCCCTACTATGACGCCTCGTTAAAAACCCTCCTCCAGAAAAAACCCTTTGATTTTGGGAAAAAATCAAGAAGTTGGGAAAAGAGTACATCAGGGAGTAGAGTTCGCTTTTAACTGTAGTACCTTTTCATATTACAAGCATGCCACGACCTTGGTAACTCGGTGCCGTTCAGGTCGGTCACTTTATAATAACCTTTTCCTAAGACCTCATTGACTTTGTATGGTCCCTTCCAATTAGCAGCGAGTTTTCCTTCCCCTGACTTGTTGACTCCAATGTCGTTTCTGATCAAGACCAAGTCATTCGGGGCAAATGTTCTTCGAATGACTTTTTTGTTGTACCTTGTAGTCATCCTTTGCTTCAACGCTGCTTCTCTTATCTGGGCTTCTTCTCGGACTTCGGGGAGCAAGTCGAGCTCCTCTTTGTGCCCCTGTATGTTCTCGATCTCGTCATGGAGAATTACCCTTGGGCTTTGTTCATTGATTTCTATTAGTATTATTGCTTCTACGCCATAGACTAGTCGGAAGGGCGTTTCTCCAGTGGCGGATTGGGGCGTTGTCCTGTAAGCCCATAGCACTTGTGGGAGCTCTTCAGCCCAGGCTCCTTTTGCCTTTTGTAATCATTTCTTTAGCCCTGCCAGTATGACTTTGTTGGCTGCCTCGGCTTGCCCATTGGCTTGCGGGTGCTCCACCGAGGTGAACTGGTATTTTATTTTCATACTGGCTACTAGGCTTCTGAAGGTAGAATCGGTGAATTGGGTTCCATTGTCTGTAGTAATGGAATAAGGTATCCCATATCTTGTGATGATATTTTTGTAGAGGAACCTCCGACTTCTTTGAGCAGTGATGGTGGCCAATGGTTCTGCTTCTATCCACTTTGTGAAGTAATCTATTCCCACGATCAGGTATTTGACTTGTCCTGGCGCTTGGGGAAAAGGACCTAACAAATCCATTCCCCATTTTGCAAAGGGCCATGGAGAAGTGATACTGATGAGCTCCTCTGGGGGAGCCACGTGGAAATTTGCATGCATCTGACATGGTTGGCACTTTTTCACAAATTCTGTGGCATCTTTCCGCAAGTGGAGTGACCATATATTTTATGGTACTCACAGTAGTCGCTACGGCTCCCCCCTTTTTTATTTTTAATGGGTCTAGGGTAGGGGTGGCAAACGGGCCTTAATCCGCCGGGCCGGCCCGTGTAACCCGCCAAAAAAGGCGGGCTGGGCTGGAAATTTGGGACCGCCGTAAGACAAAAGCCCGCCTAACCCAAACCGCTTAAACCGTGGGCTTTGGCGGGGCAGGGCGGGCTGAAGGTTTTTTTTTGGGCTAAACCCATTATCCATGAACCCAGACCCAGAACCCATGAACCCACCCCACCCCACCCGACCCGACCCAATCC
>NC_029774.3:90040194-90043222 GCF_000817695.3 Arachis duranensis | reverse complement strand
CGACCCGACCCGACCCGACCCAATCCCCATTCCCCACCCACCTAAACGGCTGAAACCCTAAATTGAATCCCCATTCGGCCATTCCCCAATCCCTAATCCCCATTGCAGCTGCCTCACTCTCACTCCTCGGTCCTCTCCTCTCAGTTCCTCGGCAGACGGCAGCGCCACCCAGGATCTCAGTCGTCTCGTCTCCACTCTCCAGTCTCCTCGACGGATCTCAGCCTCTCACTCAGTTCCTTAGTTCCTTAGTCTCAGTTCCTCAGTTCCTCAGTTCCTCACCGCCACTCTCAGTCTCTCACTCAATCATCCTAAGCTCCTCACCGTCACTCTCAGTCTCTCAATTCCATCGTCCAGCGACCTCAGCTCGAACTTCAGAGTTACGTCCTCACCTCTGTCTGTCCGTCGTCGCTGCTGCCTGCTGGTCTCGGTCCTGGGCTCCTGGGTCTTGTGAGTCGTGACTTGTCCTCTGAATCTGCTGCTCCTCGCTCTCGGTCACGGCTGCTCCACGCTCTCGGTCACGGCTACTCCACGCTCTCGGTCACGGCTGCTGCCTGCTTGTCTCCTTGATCCTTCAAGGTCTGCACAACTCTAACCTTTGCTAATGCTATTACCTGAAGTCCTGAACACATATTTGTAACTAATTCCTTGTTTTCAAATTATTAACACAAGTTGATATATGATATACTTGATGATTGTAATTTATAGTGTGTGTTGCTAAGTGAAGGTGCATGGTGTTGTTATTTATTATGTACAGAAAAAGGGTGGAGTTATCTTAAGAGAATTGAACAATTTTATTGATGAGAAGAAATATCTGAGTTATTGAGCTCACTGTCATTATAAAAAAAACAGAAGACATATTCTTTGAATTTGTCATTCTGGTGGTTAACTCATACCTATTGTACATATTCTTTCAATTCATATGCAACTAATCCTTTTTTTGTTCTGTTGTTACATCAAATGCAGATGTCTATGCAGTTGTTAGAATTTAGCTTTGATTGGATGTTGTTTTCATATAATTCAGTTCTAAATTTGTTTTAATCTCACAGTTGGGGATTATTTTTCTTTTATGATTTTTCCTCCTATTCTGTTTCAGTAAGCATTATAAATTAAAATTTTTCCCTTGCCAAGGTTTAAAATTGAATAATATTAGATGTAATAAGTGTGTAATTATAAATGTTATATGTATGAAATTATAAACATTAAGTTAAATAAGATAATTTTGAGTTATGGTTTATAAATTAAAATTTTGCCCTGGCAAAGGGTCAACTGGTTGTAATTGAGATTTGAGGGTGGTACTAGTTCTTAAGAAAAATAACAGTATTTGACTATACATTGATTGCGGGACAACAATTTATTTCGTTGTTAAAATATGCATTTAAGTTAATGTGCTAAATTGTTCTAACTAGATGAGTATTCAATTTTTAAATATACTTGATAATGGTTGATTGTTGGTTAAATGCTTGAATTTGATAATGGTTGAGTTTTGAATATACTTCATAATGGTTGAGTTTTGATTATGACTAAATACTTGCGGCTTTTTGTATGATTTGCTAATGGTTGAAAAACCTAGTTCATATAAACAATTTACATTTACTTTTATTTCAGGAAATATGAATTCTGAAACTGTGAGTAACCTTGTTACCACTGGAGTTGGTTCTGAGGCTGCTCCGGTCAAGGTTGATGAACTTAGTTCGAAAAGGCTGAGACCAGCAACCTCTGATGTTTGGAATTTTTTCAAAAAGCTCGGTCCAGATAAGGATGGAGTAGAACGTCCTGAGTGTAAAGGATGCAAGAAAGTGTTTAAAGCTGGAGGTAAGCGATATGGCACTTCTATTATAAAACGGAATCTTGATAGTTGTACTCAAATTAAGCATGAAGATATTGGTCAGACTATAGCAGAATTGCAACTTAAAATGGGTTCACTTAAGATTGATTCAGGAGTGGCTAGAGATATGTTTGCTGGGTATGTAGTTGCTGGGGGATAAGCCTTTTAATATGGTTGATGATAGGAGATTTAGAAATTGGGTGAAATATATTAGTCCAACTTTGAAACTTCCTTCTAGGAATACGGTTAAAGCTGACATAGTGAAAGTTTACAAGAGAGAAGCTGCGAATTGGAATTCAGCTTATTAAAATTGTTGGTGTAAGTATTTTTATCTACTTGATTATATGTGTTTTTTATTTTTCATGCTTTTTGATTCATATATTGTTTGTAATGCAAAGGATTTGATGTCCCGTAATCAAGAAGCTGAAGCGAAAAGTGGAAAGAACCAACTGGATATTTATTTGAGTGAGGCAACATTATTTTGCAATGATGCAATCATTGATGTTTTGCAATGGTGGAAAGACAACCATCATCATTTTCCAACACTATCACTAATGGCACGAGATTTGTTGAGCATTTCTATTACTATCGTGGCTTCAGAATATGCATTTAGCATGGGTTCTCATGTTTTGAATAAGTATAGAAGTCGTTTGTTGTCAGATAATGTTGAAGTGGTGATTTGCACCAGAAATTGGATACGTGGATATGATGATTTTGGTATATTATATTTATGACATGCATACTTGAATGATTTTGAACATTATTATGTACTATTTTGCTAATATATTTATTTACTTTTTTCTAGAGGAAGATAAAGATCAGGAAGATATTGCAAAAGGAGAAGGCTATTCTTCAGGAGTTGGTTCCAATGATGTTATTGACTTATATGAAGATGAAGATGAAAATTAAGTGTATTGAATTAGGTTTAATTTGCTTTGAAGACTATTTATAATTATGTTTTTGGACTTTGGATTATATATTTATTTTGTCTATAGGACTATTTATAACTATGACTTGAGTATTTTGGATAATTGGATTATGTTTATTTACTTTGAAGACTATTTATATCCTTTGAAGACTATTTATATTTAATATTTGTATTTATATTGATTTAAATAGAAAATATTAGATATGTTCTTCTAAAAAAAACAATTAATTAGGCGGGCTTAGCCCGATTTATATTGATTTAAATAGAAGATATTT
>NC_029774.3:90035273-90036641 GCF_000817695.3 Arachis duranensis | reverse complement strand
CTTTAAGGCATGGTTACATACTAATGATCATGAAATAAAGACACAAAACATAGATAAACACAATAATTAAAAACGAAAACAGAAAGAAATAAAGAACAAGGAATGAATCCACCTGAGTGAGGGTGGCGCCTTCTTGAAGGTCCAATGGTGCTTTTTGAGCTCCTCTATGTTTCTTCCTTGCTTCTTTTGAATGCTTCCAATATTTGAGTGGAGGACAACTTATCCCCTGAGGTATCTCAGGGATCTCTTGATTTGTAGCCACATGTTCTACCACTGAGCTATGACGGCTTATATATTTTTTTTTTTATCTCCCAAGACTCAGAGGTGGAAGCTTTTGTCTTCCCCTTGAGGTTTCTCTGGCCTTAGGTGCCATTAATGGTAATGAAAAAGCAAAAAAGCTATGCCTTTACCACACCAAACTTAGAAAATTGCTCGCCCTCGAGCAAGAGAAGAAAGAAAAGATGATGAAGAAGAAGAAGAGATGGAGGGATGTGTGTATTCGGCTATATGGGTGAGTTTGGGTGGGGAAGAGTTTTGAATTTTGAAGGTGAGTGGGGAATGAAAATTGGGAATTGTGACTTGGGGAATTCAAATCACAAAAATAGGATTAGAAGGTAAGGTGGGAATATGGTAGGTGGGGATCCTGTGGGGTCCACAGATCCTGAGGTGTCAAGAAATACCATTCCTGCACCAAATAGGCATGTAAAATGCCTTCATGCATCATTCTGGCGTTCAAACGCCCATTGGTGCATGTTCTGGGCGTTCAACGCCCATGTGATGCATGTTTCTGGCGTTGAACGCCAGTTTCATGCTTGTTTCTGGCGTTCAGCGCCAGTTTGTCCTCTCTGTGCACCATCCTGGCGTTTAACGCCAGGTTGTTGCTTGTTTTGGGCGTTCAGCGCCAGAATGGTGCTCTGTTCTGGCGTTAAACGCCGGCCAGATGCACCTTCTGGGCGTTGAACGCCAGCCCGTGCGTTCTCCAGGGTGAAAAAAATTTTCTTCTGTTTTTGACTCTGTTTTTAATTTTTTTGATTTTTTTTGTGACTCCTCATGATCATGTACCTAATTCAACACAAAAATAACACCAAAACAAAATAAAATAAAATTAGATAAATAAAATTGGGTTGCCTCCCAACAAGCGCTTCTTTAATGTCAATAGCTTGACAGTGGCTCTCGGGGAGCCACAGAGCAATCAAGTCAATGTTGTCTAGTCCCAACACCAAACTTAGAGTTTGGATATGGGGTTTGAACACCAAACTTAAAGTTTGGTTGTGGCCTCACAACACCAAACTTAGAGTCTGACTGTGTGGGTTCTTCTTGGCCTTGAACTGAGAGAAGCTCTTCATGCTTACTCTCTTTTGTCACAGA
>NC_029774.3:90034565-90035000 GCF_000817695.3 Arachis duranensis | reverse complement strand
GTCACCTCTTCATTCTCTTCAGAGGATGAATATTCTTCAGAGCTCATGAATGGCAGAAGGAGATTTAATGGAATCTCTATGGTCTCTAATTGAGCCTCAGATTCCTCATGATCCTTAATAGGAAACTCCTTCTTGCTTGAGGAACGTCCCAGGAGGTCTTCCTCACTAGGATTTTCGTTCTCCTCCTCCCCTATGCATTCGGCCACTTTGATTAAATCAATGGCCTTGCACTCTCCTTTTGGATTTTCTTCTGTATTGCTTGGGAGAGTACTGGGAGGAGTTTCAATAACTTTCTTACTCAGCTGGCCTACTTGTGCCTCCAAATTTCTAATGGAGGATCTTGTTTCACTCATGAAACTGAAAGTGGCTTTTGACAGATCAGAGACTATATTGGCTAAATTAGAATTATTTTGTTCAGAGTTCTCTGTCTGTTGC
>NC_029774.3:90031347-90031662 GCF_000817695.3 Arachis duranensis | reverse complement strand
CCAAGTAATAACCTTACGTGAGTAAGGGTCGAATCCACAGAGATTGTTGGTATGAAGCAAGCTATGGTCACCTTGCAAATCTCAGTTAGGCAGATTAAAAATGGTTTATGGGTTTTCAAATAATTAATAATAAAAAGAAGAAATAATAAAAGGGATAGAACACTTATGCAGATTTATTGGTGGGAATTTCAGATAAGCGGATGGAGATGCTGTAGAGCTCTTGGACGCCTGTTGTCCTACTCCTTCTACTCAGTCCTTCTTACTCCTTTCCATGGCAAGCTTTGTATAGGGGTTCACCATCAACTGTTGCTACTT
>NC_029774.3:90030708-90031247 GCF_000817695.3 Arachis duranensis | reverse complement strand
AAGGAATGGTTTTGAGGCCAGGTGGGATTGGCAGATAATGACTTGATATCACTTTATCTCCCAGAGAGAAACCTTCAGTGGAAATTTTCTTGTTTCTCCACCCTCTTGGCAATTTCTTTACAATTATTCCCTCTCTCTTGAGGATTTCTTCATTGACCCTTATGCCAGGAGGATCCTTCTGAGATGTTTCTATTGATTCTTGTGGCTTTAACTCTTGCAATTCTTGTTTGCCTTCCAAGGACTGTTTCAGAGTTTCAGCTGCTGGATTGCTTTCCTCCAAACACAGATGGCTACTATCATCCTTAGGTTTTTCAGGTTCTGGTTCAGGCTCAGATGCAGGTTTGAAAAGATGGAAAATGAGCTGTTCATCATGTATTCTCAAAATTAGCTCTCCTTGTTCTACATCTATGAGCGCTCTAGCAGTGGCTAGAAATGGCCTTCCCAGAATGATAGGGTGTAGGTAGCTTTCCTCCATGTCCAAAATGACAAAGTCTGTGGGGAAGAAATAATTTCCCACTTTCACCAGCACATTCTCAACT
>NC_029774.3:90028576-90029075 GCF_000817695.3 Arachis duranensis | reverse complement strand
AGCTCCATGACTCCCTTAGTGTTGTGTCTCTCTGAAGCATAGTAGTACTCATTCTCAGCCACTGTCTCAATCACTTCAATGCCTTCTTCCACAGTCTTTTTCCTGTTCAATGAACCTCTTGATGAATGGTCTACAGCCTTCCTTGATTCATAAGAAAGTCCATCATAGAAAATATGCAATTGCACCCAGTCATGGAACATGTCTGGTGGGCATTTCTTTATCAAATCCTTGAACCTCTCCCATGCCTCGTAGAGAGTTTCACCATCTTGTTGTCTAAAAGTCTGAACCTCAGATCGAAGCCTATTGACCTTTTGTGGGGGGTAGAAACGTACCAGAAACTTGCTTTCCACCTCATCCCAGGTTGTTAGGCTCCCCCTTGGAAATGATTCCAGCCACTTAGCTGCCTTGTCCCTAAGTGAAAATGGGAACAAGAGCAGTTTATAAGCATCTTCCAGGACTCCATTGGACTTCACTGTGTCACAAATTCTCAGGAATTTGG
>NC_029774.3:89985565-90026455 GCF_000817695.3 Arachis duranensis | reverse complement strand
ATCCAAACAACTGCATCAAAGTCTTGCAAAATTTCATGAGAAATCTTCCATTCATAGCATTCAAGTAATATAACTAAAAACTCATGGAATTTGCATCAAAATCATACTGTTTGGATGGTTCATTGCTTTGTTGTTCATTTAACCATTCTTGGTTACCTTAAGCTCAAGAAAATGCATAAAACAACTAAAACTAACAGAAAAATGCTAGTGAAACTAGCCTAAAATGCCTTGGCATCAGCCCGCCAGCCCGCCATTAGGCGGGGCGGGCTAGGATTTTGGGACCGCCTGAATAGGCAGGGCGGGGCGGGCCAGCTCGCCAGAGAGCGGGCTTCCGGCGGGGCGGAGCGGGGCGAGGCGGGCTTCCTCGCCTGACACCCCTAGTCTAGGGGGCGGCAGCCTCCCCCCTTTTTTATTTTTAATGGGTCTATGGGGCGGCAGCCTTTCAGTATTACAAATCTCTCTGTATACATCCACTATAGAAACTTTTAGAGGAGTATAAGAGTGGTATTTTCTTGGCCTCTCGAGACCGAGTTCTTCCTTTTTCTTGGTTTCCCTCTCCCTCTCTTTTGTTGAGGGAGGGTGCCCAGGTCGCCAACTCAAGTCTCTCAGCTTAGCGTTTTCCTCCATATTGATGTACTTTTCAGCTCTTTCCTGTACATCACTTAGAGAGACGGGGTGTCTTTTAGATATGGACTGTGAGAATGGACCTTCTCTAAGTCCATTGACTAACCCCATTATTACTGCCTCGGTGGGCAGGTCTTGAATCTCTAAACATGCTTTGTTGAACCTTTCCATATAAGCTCGTAAGGATTCTCCGACCTCCTGTTTTATTCCCAGGAGGCTCGGTGCATGTTTCACTTTGTCTTTCTGGATGGAGAACCTCATTAAAAACTTCCTTGAGAGGTCTTCAAAACTGGTGACCGACCTCGGGGGGAGGCTGTCGAACCACTTCATCGCTGCTTTCGATAGAGTGGTCGAGAAAGCTTTGCATCGCGTAGCGTCGGAAGCATCAGCTAGGTACATCCGACTTTTAAAATTGCTTAAGTGATGCTTCGGGTCCGTGGTTCCATCGTAGAGGTCCATATCGGGGCTTTTGAAGTTCCTCGGAACTTTTGCCCTCATTATGTCCTCGCTGAAAGGATCCTCCCCTCCTAGGGGCGGTTCTTCTCGCTCGTCACGGGAGTTGCGACCTTTGAGGGAGGATTCTAACTTCAAGAGTTTTCTTTCTAACTTTTTTTGTCGTTCCATCTCCTCTTTTAGGTTCTTTTCAGTCTCCTTTTGTGGTTCCCGTTCTTGTTCTAGCTGCTCCAGGCGACTGTGGACTAGTCCCATGAATTCAGTTACATGGATGGTCCCTCTTTCTCTGATTCGTGCCCTTCTGAAGAGTTCACCTTCGGATTTTTTACTCTGGAGGTACCTTCCCTGTGTTGATCATTGGTTCCCTGGTGGAGGGTCAAGTCTGCATCATTATTGCCTGTGTCCAGATTCTCTTGTTCAGAATCTGACTCCACATGACCCTCTTCGGGGGATCTGTTCGCCATCACTGGTTGATCTCTCGGGTCCCCAGCAACGGCGCCAATGTTACGATGGGTAACCGGAGATTGATGGGCTGGATGGCATTGGTTGGCCCAAACGTATGAAGGAGGAGGCTTTCAAGTGGGTCTGCAACTCGGGGGCCTCCGTCCGACTTGTGCTCGTGAAGGAATGGAGGGTGGTCCCTGCAAAGACACTCCGATGCCTAAGTCAGCAAGGGTGTTAGCAGGTTTAGAATGTATTGGGACTTAGAGATACCTGAGAGGTGTCAGCATATTTATAGTGGTGAACCAATAACCACCATTGGAGTAGTGCCACCCTTTTAGGGTGTTAACCGTCCCTTTATCTTAGGGAGGTTAAGATATGGCTCTGTGAAGTAGTTAGAGAGATTCTTGGGGCAGTTATTCATTTGAATGAGTGTTTATCTGCCAGCTAACCCTCGTACCCGACTTCTTTAGAGCAAGTCGTGGTGAGTACCGACTTCATAAGACGAAGATTGGTACTGGGTGAGGCCCAACCCTTTGGATTAGACCTTTTGCTTGATCCTGGGCCTTTATTATTGGGCCAGGATATTAACAATATTATTAATGGATGGTCCAAGAATTATGTTAGGATAAATAAATGTATGTGATGCACGTATGTCTGTGCTTTAAGACATAGTTGCTATAAAGTCATCGTTGCCTAGACGAATACATAAATTTAGAATAATTTAATCAAAATTTGATACAGAGTAAGAAGATACAGAAAAATACAAAGTAATTAATCAGTTATGTTACGCATTCAGTTTTTTTGTAATTAAATATATTTAAGTTGATTTAAATCCAACAAAAACCTATTTTATTAGTGGAGCGTGTCACATTCTAATTACGTGAAAGTTTTTGCATTTCTCTCTTTCTCATTTTTCTTCTTCTCCTTCTTCTTTGTGTTTCTCATCTTTCTTCTTCTTTTCCTCCTTTTTTTTCGCGTTTTTTCTCCTTCTTTTTCTTCAGGTTCCTTCTTCTTCTTCGCATTCCTTCTTTTTCACGTGTTTCTTTCTCATTGTCGTTCTTTTATTGTTGTTGTTGTGTTTTTTTCTTTTCCTCCTCCTCTTCCTAGTGATTTTGCATCATTATGCATTTTTTGTTTAATTTTTTTTTGTTTTTATTCTTATTAATAGAATAAATGAAAAAGTAAAACAAAAAAATGAATAAGAAAAAAAAGAAGAAGATGATAATGATGAAGAAGAAAAAGGAAGAGGAGGAGTTTTGAGTTATCATTAAGTAATTTTGGTACATTCTGGATTTAAATAAGGTGAACTTTTGGTCTGTACTTGTTTTGAATTGAGTTTGTTTGTGTATCGTCATCATTAAGTAATTTTGGTGCATTCTGGATTTGAATTTTGGTGCATTCTGGATTAAAATAAGATACACTTTTGGTCTGAACTTGTTTTGAACTGAGTTTGTTTGTGTGTCATCATCATTAAATAATAATGTTGGATTCTGGATTTAAATAAGATGTACTTGTAATCTGAACTTGTTTCAAACTGAGTTTGTTTGTGTGTCCTCATCATTAGTAAATTTCGGTGCATTCTGAATTTGAATTGTTTTACATATAAAAAGAAGCCAACAATGATGACAATAACAATAATGAAAGAGAAAAATGAGAAAAAGGGAAAAGAGAAGAAAAAATAGTAATATCATCTTCTTCAAATGTGTTAAAAGTCATCCTAATCTTTGAGATAAACGGACACAAAAAAAACCAAAAACTTATAAGTATTACACCGAAAATAATTGTATATTACACCAAATTGAGTTTTAAAATACACCGAAACTACCATTAACTGTAACATAAATAGATTCATCGAAAAAATAATTCAAAATTCCAACATTCCATTCAAATTCAAACCTTTAACCATAAATACTGATTTTTACAAAGAAAAACAAAATTATTCAACTCGTAGACAAAACAAATACACCAGCATCAACTACTAATAAACTACATTAACGAGGTTCGAACTAAATTTCATCCACTTGATTTGTTTCAAAATAATAATCTAATTTGCGCTGGTTCAATAGACAGTGTGAACTTGCATCATTTATTGTTTTCGAAAACGAAATACCTATCCAAACATGATTTCACAGTTTGATTTTTAAAAAAATTGATCTAAATCTTCAAATCAGATCAAAGAGCATTGATCGTGAACAAAAATAACACAGAGAGCGAAGAGAACATAGAGAAGAAAGAGAACACAGAAAAAGAAGTAAACACAGAAAAAGAAGAAAACATAGAGAACAGTGAAAACATTGAAAAAATTTGAAAAAGAAAAAGAAATCTGCTTAAAAAAAGACCGTTATATATAGTCACGCGTGAAGTCAAAAGGTTGTTAAAAATAGTAGCATATGTGAAGCTAAATTAAGTTATAGCAACTTGATTGAACTTAGTTGGTTAAATAACTTGGATATAGAACTTTATTAATAATTAATAACTATATAACGTCTAAATATAAACATTTTTATTAGTCAACAATTATCCAATAAAAATGTTTATATTTAGAATTTATAAAATGTAATTTTTTTATTTAGAATTTGTATAATAATTTTTTTTGTCAAACTATTAGTTATTGATTCATAAGTTTAATTTTGACATACTATATAAATTGTTTATTATAATGATTTAATTATATTTATTTTTAATGATTATTCATGCTATTAATATAAAAAATAATTATTTTTGTCCACATGCAATTATATAATTAGATGCATATAAAAAGTGCGACTTAAAATTTGATCACCGAATTAATTTAGCCTCCAAAATTTTAATTGACCTAATTTGTACCATAAAATTTTGAATCATGATTCAATTTGATCCTTCCGCTCATTTTTGTCACCAATGAGCTGGCTTAGCAATTTTAATTGATACCTGACACTACATAAACGATGTCGTATATTTGTTGCCATCCAAAATGTATTAAAACGATGTCGCGTGACATGAGAAGGGAGTTAATACACTTCATTACTAAAACCTCAATTGACCATTCTTCTTCTTTCTCCTCTCGTATACGTTGTGACAACGAAAAACTAATGTTGTCGTCGTAGGTAAAATTTGAAGTTTTTCGCACCTGTTTCGTTGGCCTATAGTAAAAACAAAGAATTTGAGAACCACCATTTGTTTAAAAACAGGTTAGTAACAAAATCATTACTCTCAACATGCAATGCTCCTCAGCATCCTTTCCAACTCACTGAAATAAGCTTTAATTTAAAATATAGCTATAATCTAAGTTTTTATGTTCAAATTTCTGAAGACTAAATTGGTGCTTATAAGATTTTTACCACATCATATAACTATTGATAGTGCCAGGTGTTAATTAAAATTGTCATATCAACTCTTCAATGACAAAAATGAACAGAATGGCTAAATTGAATCACGGCTCAAAATTTTATGGTATAAATTACAACAACAACAACAACAACAACAACAACAACAACAACAACAAATCCTTGTCCCACTAGGTGTGGTCGGCTACATAGATTAAACGACGCCATTTAGCTTTATCATGTATCATGTCCGCAGAAAGACTATTTACATATAGATCACATTTGACCACCTCATGGATGATCTTTCTAGGTCTTCCTCTACCTTTCACCCCTTGTCCATCTTCTATCTCATCCATCCTTTTGACTTGGTGCTCTGTCGGTCTTCTTCTCACATGTCCAAACCACCTAAGATGTGATTCTACCATCTTTTCCACAATAGGTGCTACTCCAACTCTCTCTCTTATATCTTCGTTCCTTATTCTATACAAACACATATTCCCACTCATCCATCTTAACATCTTCATCTCTGCCACACTTAACTTATGTTCGTGCTCCTCTTTGACCGTCCAACACTTTGTACCATAAAGCATAGCCGATCTGATAGCAGTGCGATAGAATTTGCCTTAAGTTTTGAAGGCACTTTTTTGTCATATATAAAACCAGACGCACTCTGCAATTTTTAACCAACCTACTTGGATCCTATGATTTACATCCTATTCAATCTCTCCATTATCTTGTATGATGCACCCAAGATACTTAAGACTTTTAACTTTTCATAGGATGTGTTCTCCAATCTTCACATCTGTATTAGGCTTTTATCTTCGACTATTGAACTTACATTCTATATATTCTGTCTTGCTACGGCTTATGCACAGACCATACACTTTTAGAGCTTCTATCCATAAATCCAGCTTCTTATTTAGGTATTCTCTTAATTTTCCCATAAAGACAATATCATCAGCAAAAAGTATGTACTACGGTACAGGCTCTTGGACATACTCTGTGAGTACTTCCAAAACTAATGTGAAAAGGTATGGACTTAAGGATGATCCCTGGTGTAACCCAATACTAATAGAAAATTCTTCTGTCACACCACCTTGAGTTTTTATGCTAGTTGTAGCTCCATCATACATATCTTTAATTATGTGAATATATGCGATCCTTATTATTTCCCTTTCCAAAACCTTCCATAAGACTTTTCTTGACACCCTATCGTACGCTTTTTTTAAATCAATAAATACCATATGTAGATCCTTTTTATTATTACGATACATCTCCATCATCCTTCTTAACAAGTATGTAACTTTAGTGGTGGATTTGCCTGGCATAAACCTAAATTGGTTCTCTGTTACTTGTTTCTCTTATCTCAACTTCCGTTCTTTTACACTTTCCCATAACTTCATGGTATGGCTCATGAGTTTGATCCCTCTATAGTTTTCGCAACTCTGTATATCCCCTTATTCTTATAAATAGGTACCAAGGTGCTCTTTCTGTACTCATTTGGCATCTTCTTTGACCTTAAAATCTCATTAAAAAATTTGGTTAACCAATTAATGCCTTTATCTCGAAAGCCCTCAAGATATTATCGGGTCGTACTGTCCTGCCATTTTTCATCTGCTTTAGACCCTCTTTTACCTCGAAGTCTTGAATCCTTTGATAGTAGTCGAAGTTTTGATCTTTTTCCCTCGTGCATAACCGACCAAGGCTCGGAAGAGTCTTCTGTCCTTCCTTAAATAACTCGTAGAAGTAGCTCTTTCATATTTCATTGATATTCTCATCTTGAGCTAAAACCTCTCTATCTTTATCCTTTATACACTTAACTTGATCCAAGTCTCTTGTTTTTCTTTCACGACTCTTTGCGATTCTATATATACATTTTCTTCCTTTCTTCATATTTAAAGACTAGTAGAGACCATCATATCTCTTGTTCTTGCTTCACTTATAGCCACTTTTGTCTCTTTCTTAGCCGCCTTATATTTTTTCCAATTATCTACATTGCGGCACAAAGACCATTCTTTAAAACACTCTATTGTTACCTTTATTTTATCTTGTACACTCATATTCCACCACCATGACTCCTTGTCCCTTGGTCCTATCCCTCTAGATTCACCAAAACTTTCTTTTACTATTCTTCTAATAACTTCTGTCATCTCCCTCCATATCTTCTTTGCACTTCCATCCCCTTCTCACTTTGCCTCTTCTCCTACCCGTCTTAGAAAACTTCTTTGTTCTTCACCTTTCATCCATCACCACATTATCCTTGGGTTCTTCGTATGATGTCTTTTCCTTAACTTTTGCTCAACTCAAAAATTCATGACGAGCATCCTATGTTGTGTTGTTAAACTTTCTTCCGGAATAATTTTATAATTAATGCAAAATTTTCGGTTTACTATCCTCAACAAGAAAAAGTCGATTTGAGAGCTTGTCATGCCACTCCTATAAATTATAAGATGTTCGACTTTCTTTCTAAAACATGTATTTGTGATGAGAAGGTGAAAGGTTGAGAAAAAGTCCAAAATAGCTTTACTCTTGGTATTGACTACTCCGAAACTATGACCTCCGTGAATACTTTCATACCCAATCACTTAGTCACTTCTCTTCTAACATGGCTATTTAAATATTTTCCTAAGAAAATCTTATCTCCCAAAGGTATGTTTTGGACCAAACTCTTTCCTAAATCCTCCCAAAACCTTATCTTGTGTTTTTCGTTCAAACCCACTTTCGGTGCATAGGCGTTAATCACATGAAAAGGACCTCATTACAACACAAGTTTGATAGAGATGATCCGATCATCCACCCTCTTGACATCCACTACATCCTTATTCCATTGCTTATACACGATAATACCTACTCTATTTCTGTTCTTCACCTTTCTTGTATACCAAAGTTTGAACCCTGAGGTATCTAACTCCCTAGTCCTCGCATCGACCCATTTTGTTTCTTGTTGGCACATGATGTTAATCTTCTTCCTTGTCATGGTATTCACCACCTCCATAAATTTTTCTGTTAGAGTGCTTATGTTCCATGTCCCAAATTTCAATTTTCTATTGCTCCGACCTTTATCTTTACCTCTTTTTTTTTTGTGAACTAGCTTATTTACTCTCGTCCGTTTACGAAAGTGCAGTAATCCTTGCTCACTTAACACTACACCCGGACACCGATACAACAGTTCTTACTTATTTGATACTGTACTCGAGTCATACAACGCGTAGTTTTCGGACAACGACCTAATTTTAACGTAATAACATCTTTGATCCATTTCATGAAAATTCGACTAACTTTTTATGTTAGTTGTCGAAGGTTTAACACAATCTTCCTTTTTTATTCGGATTTAAGATCGATTATGTATTGTAGATATAATATAAGCGGAATTATTTTTTAGTATAAATTAAATCAATTAAAAATTTGAAAGCTAAATTAAGTAGAAAATCAAATTTCAGGGTCATTATTCCCTATGCCACAAGCCACTTGAGGATGAATGCTATTTTGGTAGGAATATATAAAAGCGTGTTATTCTAAACATCCAGGCGGCCAGAACTCAATTACCTCCTCTACAATTTGGATTGCTTGACTTTCATGCCGCATTAGATGAACAAATTTAATTGGACAAGTAAAAATGTCTAACAGCTCTGCATATGGAAATTTGATATTAGATACAACGTAACAATAATTAATTGATACAAGATGCCGAATTTCTACCGTAGCAGCCAGCTTTTACAGTAACAAGAGTGAACTACAACATGCCTTAAGTTTTCAATTACTTCATTTTGGAATTTGGAGTTTACTATTTTGTGTTTAAGTAAATTATCAAAATGGTATTTAAAAATTTGCATTACTGAAAAAATAAACTCCAAAAATATTAATGACAAATAAGTTTTTAAAATATTTAAAAAGATAATAAAAATAATTAAATATTAAATATATATTTTAAAAAATAATTTTAGAGATTAAATTTTTATACAAATTTTTGCAAATACGATTGAAAAAATAAGATTTTTTTTATTCTTTTTACGTTTCTATATCTTTAATATTCTGCGTTTTCTTATTCGTATTTTATATTTAAGTCATGTCTACTGTAATTCAATTTAACTTGATTCCGCAAAATTTGCCATTAGAATTTGTTCTCACTTCTCAGCCCTCGCAGATGACAGGTGATGCCGATGCAGTCCTCAAATTCCATTGTAATGGTTTAGGGTTTCCCTTCCTTTAGTCCAGGATCGGAATCGAATTCCAATTCTTACATCCGTTAAATAGCTTAGATGCTCGTTCTTGTTTCTCCCCGAGCAATCTAAATAAGCGTAATAAGCATAAGCATTTGCTTCACACGTTAATACAATTATTCCTCATCTTTTGAAAGCGTTATTGTCCAGTGACTACAATTGCGTATGAAGGGCATAAAATTGTGCTCCTTGTTAGTACTAAAAACTCATCACTCGTGATCTTTTATCCCACTATTCTACTTGTGAATCACTCATCGTCAACAACTTTAGTTTGGTAGACAAAACTAATATATATATATATATATATATAAAAGTGAGTTCTACCCAACCCCTTCTATTTCAACAAGTAAATTACCCCTCGTGACGTGGTATATTTTAATTGGATGCTTAATTTTAGTTTGGTTAATTTAACTCAATAAGAGTTAATATGTTAACTAAAATAGGGTAATTTTGTAATTAAATATTTTTATAAGAGAGATAAATATATAATTTCTATAAATATTAAAAGGTAAAGTTATATTTTTATTAATCATCCCCATTCAGAGTTCAGAGCTTGAGCTTCAATGGCTACAAAGAAGCAGAACGATGATAACACCAAGAAGACGGGCTTTACTCACTAGTGCCCCCAGTCCCCAACCTTTGTTCTCACCGTCGAAGAAGCCGTACGGCTCGCCGTCGTTCTCACCTCAAGCAGCCGACTCGCTTTCGCCCTTCCCTCAACTCCCCTTTTCTAGCAAAACAGTTCTGGAATTGCCCTCCTGAGATTTTTCTGAATTTTTAATATTTTAGTAAATTACATAATCACTCATTTGGGCTATAATTTAATTACCAATAGTTTAATCATAGTTAACATAGCAACCAATTAAAAGATGACATGTCACAAAGGGTAAATTACATGTTATTATAAGAAGGGTAGGCTAGAATTTACCATATATATATATATTTCAATTTAAGCATCAAATGTCAGACAGATCGATACCTCTTAGAATCTGTTGTGTAGAAAATAAGATTATAAATTCTGTAGAAATGTGAGTATAGTATAGTAGTATGGCATTGTTGGGAAAACCTTCATTAGAAATTAAATACATTTATCAAACAATATTATATAGTGCCAGAGTTCACAAAATCAGTTTATTATGCATGCTTTTATTTAACATGGTTAGTTACACATTCTATAAAGGAGCTTTCAGGTGATATTTTGGTTCCACAGTGCATTTTTGGTTAGCAGTGTTCCACTTCAGTGCGCAAAACAAAGCTAGGAAATGCCAGAGTTATATCCCTAACAACAACAGAAAAAGTGCCAAGTCAACATCAGCAGAGTCTACACACTCTATATGAGAATGAGATGCTATTTCATTGATTAGAAGAGAGACAAACTTTAGATATGGCAGAGTCATCATCTTCAGAAGAGAGGGATTTTTCCTCACATATTCTTTCCACTCTTTACCATCAATCTTCCCATCTCCATTTGAGTCAGCTTCCCTCATTGTCTGAAAAGTATCATATTTGAAACATAAGATTGAGGGAAATAGTAAAGAAATTAAAGGACAACAAATAAGTATATGGCTAGGAATAGGAACCTTTCCCACAATTGATTCAACAATATCATCTGGAACAGTAACATCTGATTCAGTCAGAGTTGCCAAGACCATCTCCTTCAACTTCATGTTTAACATTATGCACAAATAATAGGATACATAAGAAGGAAGTGCAAATTTGGAAAGAACAAATGACTATTAGCTCTTTTTTGGTAACTGTCTCAACACAAAAATACAAATACAGATAGATAATGAGAATACAGATAAAAACATAATTTTTATGTCCTTGTTTTTATCTATATTATCTTTGTTTATATCTGAATTTTCTATATTAGGATGCATATAAAAGAAGCACTTGCACAAGCACAATGGAAAGCTTAGAAAAGAAGGTACAAACCTCGTTGTGTCCAATGTATCCACTTTGTCTAAGGTCAAACAATCTAAATGCAACTGTAAGAAAATGTTTTTAGGACAGTCAGGTCCTCATCAATGTAATTAGTAGATCAAAAAGGCTCTAATCTAATGATAAATCCCATATATGACAATAACAAAAAACTCACACAAGTGGAAGAACGTTTGATTTCTCTGTTAAACACAAATAATTTCATATTTCATACATTCAATTTTCTTCTCTGGTGAAGTATTAGGATGAAAGATGCTCAGAGACCGAACGAACTCGGTGAACTCGATAACCCCGTTTCGCTTAATATCAAACATATCAAATACCTGCATTCAATTTTCAAAAGATACAATGACAGCATCATTGATGTATTAAATGTTTATGTTTATCAATGAACTTGTATAACTGTTTACATCCATTAAAGTTAAAAGAAGACAAATAAATTTTACTTAAGTACCGACCCTGTCTACAAATAGATTCTGCTTACTAATATTTCTAAGAAGTGCAAACTGGAACTCCTCCTGCAGATAAGATTCAAAACTAATCATCTCAGAAAGCTACTTAAATGTGAAGAAAATTCAGTAACATAAATGGCTCTTATATAAGAAAGGTGTTAATACACCTAAATGAAAATACCTTGTGAATTAAACCATCACCAATAACCGTACCACTTAGCTTTCTGTACAAATCAAGTAAAGCCTCAACCTCATTCACAGTAACTGTCAAATGGTATAGGAGGCTTCAGAGTTCTAGACATTTAATACTTAGGTCGGAAAAGTTTAGAAAATGCAATGAAAGACTTAAAATCATTTTTCAAAAGATTTTTCCCTTATCAATCAAGGAAGTAGGATTTCAAAATTAATACTAAAGTGGACAAATATGGATTGTTGTACTTACAGGATGTCTCGGAAGCAAGAATGACGAATTGGTCATGATTAGTCTTGGCGGGGTTACCTTTTCTAAAGCAAAAGCAACTCATGATAATGGACATGTAATCTCAATTCAGAGACTATGTGACAGAACGAATAAGTCTATTTAACACTATTTATTCAGTTTATAGATGCCCCCTGCCATAACAAACAGAAATAACGAGTGACTTCAAGATTCAAGAATAGTACTTGCTACTATGTATAAAGTTTAAACACAGTGTAATGCATGGGAAATACACAATTTCAATGCCACAAATAAAGTTTGCTACATACTTTAACAAGGTGGAAGTAACGTTGGAGTCATAATAACCTACCTGATAGTGCTTGCTGATATAAGAAAAGTTAGTCCTAACTCCTAACAAAATAAACTGTTTTTTTTATTAAATAATAAATAACTGCTCAATCCCAATAAGTCCTTTAAGAGTCAAAAGATGAGTTTGGTTCCTACAAAAGAAAAAACACATGCTGAAGTTGCTCGGAAGTTTGAACATATTGTTTGTTTTGGTCTTCTAATATAAAAACTTGATTTCAGAGAATTTTCCCGCCATGTTCTTTTTTCTTTCCTCAGGTAACTGTTAGTTTTCATATAACCATCGTATAATAACAAAACATTTGAGCCTTCGCATCCATGGTTTTATGGGAGAAAATTACTTGTATGGATCAAATTAGTCATGTTAGTTTTATGGTAAATTATGTCTATAATCTTAATTATTTAACTACCCTTTAGCTTTTCTAATCTGTTCTCATTATGTTCTTCCTATAATATGTCTTAAATCATGTAGCCAAAACAGGAAATTAAAGGGGATCTTGATCTTGATCATGGTAAGAGTATAAAGTCAAAGAAAAGAAATTTACAATTCGGCAAGTTTTATAAAGTTAGAAATATTCAATGAACAGAGATGAGAAATCACAATCTTTACCATTCAGTTACTGTTCTGTTGTTCATTATAAATTGAAAAAGAAAAGAAGAAGAAGAATGAAGAAAAGAGTAGGTGAAACTTCGATGATACTAGTTATAAGTTAAAACCTTCCTCAGATCGATATTGAAGAATAACAATAGTATGAGCAAAGACGTGTGTGTAGACTGTACTATTACATCAAAATATAAAAGGGACTTACAGTAACAGAAAGCAGAAAAGGGTAGATAACTCTAATACTGATGCTTCCTTCAAAGGTGCTGAAATCTTTGAGAGAGATCACATACAGGACAGTTTCGTTGGTACGGTTCAATCATCACTCTTCTCTTATTAATTCATTATATTACCAATAACAAAAAATGTATTTGAATACTAAAATCAACTACTAATATATTTGTGTATAAATACATATATAATTTAATTTATTTTCAATATGTATTTATCTTTTAACATGTATTTTATATTTTAAATTAATTTCTTCAAACAAATTAATTTTTTATTATTTTAAATGAAAATAATTTATTTTAAAGTGATATTTTTTAAATTTAATTATCTTATAATAATTAAAATTTATTAGTAATTTATTTATTTAAAATACATTATAAATTTATTGAAGACTAATTTGAATTTTTTGTTGTTTACTATTGTGTTATGTGACTTCGTCCACCTATCATTTTTATGAATTTCTCTTTATCTTTAACATTCATATTCGTATTCATTCCAAACGTCATTTTCTATAAACAAAGAGAAAAAGTTTGCCTTGAACGGCAAATTATATTTGGTCTTTAATGGACAGTTGACTTGCTATATTAGCCCCCACAGGCCACAGCATAGTTGGTACCAACCAAATGGATTCTTTCTATTTTTTTTTAACACTTACAAGAATAAAGTGTAATAATTAAGTGAGAATAAAAATAAATAAGAGAGAAAATAATGAAGAATTAGATTAAACATTTTATACTATTTAATTTTTTTCACAATACATTAATATTACAACAACCTTTCATTGTTAGGCTGATTTTTTAAGAGATGGAATAAGTGTGTGTTTTTTTAGGCTAATTTTGTTTGAAATGGGCAAATTTTTTTTATATTGTGGTATTTATTAGTGTGGATAAGTTTAGTGATTTTTTTAATGTGGAGATAAGAAATTAGAGGGTCTAATTTAATAATAAAATTTGACGAATACACGAATATAATCTTTAAATTTGTGATTTAAAAAAATAAAAAAATTATAAATACAAATCTAATCTTTAAATTTTTGAATTTTAAATTTGACTCTTAGATTTTTAATTTTTAAATTTGATCATCATATTTTTTTTTTACTTCTCTTCTACAATTTTACGATACACTTTTTATTTTCATAATACAACAAAATATACCTTCATTTTTAATATTAAAAATAAAAAGTTTATTTTATTATGGATATTTATTTTAATTATAAAATATGACCCTTAAGTTTGAGAGTTATAAAATCAATGAAAAAATATGACCTTCAAATTTTATAATAAGTGCGTTGTGAATTTTGTAGATACACAAATGAAAGGTCTGATTTGTATTAAAATTTAATAGTACAAATTTAAAAAATAGATTTATATATTTAAAAAAATAAAAAAATTTTACTATAAAAAAATACTCATTTAGTTATACTTTTTTTAAGCTATATTTGAAAACCGTAGCCTATTTTATGAATAGGTTACGCTTTTCTCCGTATTACTTTTTATAAGAGAAAATGATACACAATTGCAGCATCATTTAAAAAGTGTAGTCTTAAGTATTATAGAAATCACTTATAAAGCGTAGCCATAGCTTGATATCTATAGATTCACTTTTCATATTAAAGAGGACGTTTTTAGAGGATAGTCTATTTATTAAATTTTGGATGCATTTTAAAAATGATGCCTAATATATCTAGAATAAAAAACTGGACACTTAGTGAATTTATTTCCTCCTTTTACAGTATTATATTTAAATCCTAAATGGTTATTCTATCACAAATATTTTATAAAATTGTTATATCATTTATATATATTTTACACTAGTGCTAAAAATACCTAATTTTAACCCTAATATTACAAATCCCTATTTTGTATACTAAATCCCTAAATCTACAACCAGAAAGGGAAAGAAAGGGAACGGGGAGCTCGAGGGGAAACAGAAGGGAAGAAAGAAGGAAACGAAGAACAGAGGGAGAGGGTGAGGGAACAGAGGAAGAAGAGAGGAAGGAGGATCGCTGCGCCGTGCTGCTCCCTGCGCCGGTTGCCGTCGCTGTCGCCAGAGCCAGAGGAGAGAGAGAGAGAACGCTCACGAGGGAGAGGATAAACGCGAGGAGAAGGAGAGCTCCTGCGCGAAGGACAGCGCCGCCACTCCGTCACCATCGTTGTCGCGGCTGGAAGCATAAAGTTCGAACAGAGAGGGAGAAACCGCGAGTGAAGGGTGACGCTGGGCCTCTGTTGCTGCTGCTATCACCAAGCTCGCTTTCGTTGCCGCCGAAGGCCAAGGCCCTATCGTCGTCATCGATTCTGCCTGGAGCCGCCACCCACTTGTCACAGCGAGTTAGTTACTTTGCCGCCGCTGAATTTGCCGTGTTGAGACTGAAACTGCCACTTTGACTCTGGTTTGACCTTTTTCTTAAATACGACCCATTTACACGTTTTATTATCACTGCCATGCTTGTTCTGAATTGATTCTGGTATATGTCTTGTCTTGAAATCCCCAGGGCTGTAATTGTTCTTAATTCCCATCCAATTTGAATTCCCTGTTTTGTTATAACTATCATTACCGTTGTGGAATTGTCGCCGTTGCGAGTATGATTACAGATAGTGCCAGAATCGGATTTGCGTGGGAATTGCCACTGCTGAGTCAAAAGGAAAAGCCGCTCACAGCGTTTAATCTTACGAGTTTCGACATCGAGGTAGGGGGTTTAATTAAACAGTTTTAATTTAAGAATGCCCACAAGGTTTATTGAGTAAATTGCAAATAGGTTTAATTGCTGTGAGTGATTAATTGATGATATGGATGCTGAATTGTGCCTATGAAGTGTGACTGGAATTATTGATTAGTGATATTGATTGATTATGTGGATTGTGAACTGTTTGACGGAATGCTGAATCCTGATGGATTATGTTGGATTTGTTGCTATTGAGCTGGTTATATGATTATTGTATTGGTGATGGGTTTAGTTGATGATTGATTAGAATTGGGTTTAGAGAATGTTTAAAGGATTGAATTTGAGATGTTGAATTGCTTGCTGAAAAATTTGAGTTTTGAAATTAAATGGCAACTTTGAAAGTGAACCAGCATCTTAATAGAGATTGGAAAATTATGAGATTAAAAGCTAATCGAACCACAACAAGTATAGTTATTAATATTCAATTTTGAAGGTTTCGTATCAATTAGAGAATTAGTTATGATTTTTCAAATTTGAATTCTAAAATCTGATTTTCTGCATAATTTTAAATGAAGTCTGAAACTTTGAAAAGCTATAACTAATTATGTAATAATCGGAATCGTATGAGACCAAGTCTGGGTTAACCTTGGGAATATAAGGAACTAAACTGGAAAATTTGAGACCCTTTTGTTAAATATACAATTTATGGCGAATTTTTAAAGTTAGATGGTTAAATCTGTCCTGCAGCAGAAAAGGTCAAACAGGGCACCAACTTGTTTGTCTTGTAGCGACTTCTACGAGCTGAGTTTTGGAGCGAAACTAATTTTGTTATAAAATTTGATTAACTTGATTTATTGCTCTAAAACTTCAGAATTTTAGGAGTTGAGGATTGGGAGTTGTGTATTTTTGAATATTGGGGGTCAAAGCTGAAAAGAAACAGAATTCAGCAAGCTATGTATCAACTTCCAATGCTTGTAACTCTTAGAATTGAATAGCAATTGGGTTGCAACCAAAACACACTTGTTTCTGGATGAGCTAGGAGTTCCCAAACAAAAATTTAGCTTAATTGGAGTTTTGTAATAAAGTTATTCAAATTGGAAAGTACTAAGCTTGTTGGTTTCTAAAACAGATTCTGACTTATTTTTACTTAAATTCCAGGTTATGTAAATTTTTCATTAAAAATGGTGTTAACTCGGAACCAATTGAGAAAGGAACCTGGATGAGTGAAGTTGAACCATATTAATTTTTAAAGACATTGGATTTAACTTGGATTTTATATTGAATTTTGAATATCATATGCTGCTGCTGTTTTTCTGGTTTTATGCGCTGCAGAGCAGTCACGGTTTTTCCTTTATTCCTAAGTCTGGAGAAACCAGAAAATTATGATCTTTGGTTTGTTAGAAAGCTTATTTTAAGATGAACGCCTGGACATAAAGTTTGCGCAATTCCGAGTTTATTTTCTATATTAAAAACAGAAAAGAAGATAGAGTGTTGAGAATGTCTGAGTGAGAGTTATGAGTTCATAAAATTAAAGATGAACCTTAGCGTCATAGGGCTGATTCAATGTTGAAATTTGTTTGATTCTGATTTGATTTGATATTGGAGAAGTTGAAAAGAGTTTGATAAATTGTTTGGTTGGGACCCGTGTAAGGGTGGCTAAGTCCTATTTTTAAAGGAGATTATGTCAAAATTTTTATAAAAGTATAAGGACTTGATCAACATCAATATTTAAGGCTTATTTAATGATAATAACTTCAATGATTCTTTTAAGAAAAGATCATTTGGTATATGAGATTGTTGAGCTGGTTCTAAAATTTGATATGAGACATTATATAGTATCTGAAATTAGATTGAGGATGTGACAGACTTGGATGGTTTTTCAAATTTTTGTTTTCAGATTTCAAAAAGGTATTGATCCGGTTCGGTTTTTGAAACCGAACAGGGTTGCCGATTTTTCCAAAACCCGTAGGGGTCAAACCGGGTAAACAACCTGAGATCGGACCTCTTAGCGAATTTTGATGGCAGTTTTGAATTGAAGAAGCAAGAAATCCTGAAAAGGTTAGATGAATTTTTGCATTCAAATATGGTTACTGCTGCTGCATGAAATCTTGTTGTGCATTCAACTAGATGTGAATGAATATAGTAGTTAAGGTTAATTAATTTCTATGCAACGGTTGTGACAGATTATCATCGCCCGAGTTATCAGAAATATTGGATTTTTTTGCTTTTTGGACTTGATAAAACTATGTTCTCTTCCCTTCAAAGACCTTCCACACTTAGCTAAGCTTGTTGATACTATTGCAAAAGAACGCTCAAGCTTCATTCAGAATCTTCCCAAATTGGTAAGCTAAGCTTCAAATTCCTTGCATAGTATCTCCGATTGATGCGAATAGCGGCCATGGATCAACTCATTTTCCGAACTTAGATGTGGTATGTCCTTATCTATTCCTTGTTTTATAGTTTTTTACTTGCATTTACATTAATTGCTATGGCTGAAAATGTTTGTTGGCTTTATTAACACCAAAGTTGTATTGCTATGGCTGCAATTTGTTTGTGTAATTTTGGTTGTTGTATTTCTGATTTTGTGCACTTGGTACATATGAATTTGTCCCTATATCTAATTTAAATGTGAAAGTCTGGTTAATTAGTGCATGAAAAATGCTATAGGGATATATCAGGATTATGTTAAAGGAAATGGAAGAAAGAAACACCTGCAGATTTTCATGGTTTGGAATGAAACAAGATAATACATAATTCATTGAATTCACCTCTTTTGCCGTGACCATGTTATTTTTTTTAGTATATGCTTTCTTGGTTTACTATGTCTACGTGTTCCATTTAATTTTTATAATTACGAATGTCATTATAAATATTTTTTTAACTACTTTTCTATATAATTATGCAGGATAACAATGAAGATTAAGCAATGAAGATTAAGCTGACTATTATTGTGGTTTATTGGCTAAGAAAGAGTGCTATTTAGAATCTTTACATGTATGGTTGACTAATGACTTTTATTAAAAGATACTTTTATTGGCTAAGTGATATTATGGTTTTGATATGACTATGCTTATTTTAGTGTGAGATGTATGAATTTTTACAGTTAACTTCATTCTAGTACTTTTGGATCAATATTATAAATATATTTTGGTTGTAGCTATAGTATAAAAAAAAAAATGAGACCTAAGGCTACACTTATAGATAGTAGCTATAGTATACAAAAAAAACGAGGGACCTAAGGCTACGCTTATAAAAAGTAGCTATGGTATACAATGTGGCTACGTTTTACAGGTGATACAGTAACGTTGAAAAACGTAGTCTATACTGGAAAAATGAAAGCTGAAAAGCGTAGCCTTTGGTCCTGGACAGCATCACTTGAAAAGCAGCATCACTTGAAAAGCGTAGCCTATTTCCAAATACCAAAAGTGTAGCCCTTGGTACAGAAAAGCGTAGCCTTTGAGAATAGGCAACGGACGAATAGGAATCATTCCAAAAAGCGTAGCCGTAGTTCAAAAAGCGTAGCTGTAGCCTCAGGCATAATTTTTTTTCACTTTTGGCTATACTTTTTAAGTGTACTTGAATGTGTGTTTTTCTTGTAGTGATTAAATCCACAAATTTAATTATTAGATTTGTGTAATTCAAAACCTGATCATTCAATTTGTAGTTTCAATAACGTTAAAAAATATAATTGTTTACCAAATATTAAAATTAACAAGTATCATTATTATTTTTTTTAAAAAAATAAGATTTTATTAATTTATATCCTAAAAATATATGTTAAATATATTTTAAAAATATATTTTATAAATTATTACAAATATTAAAAAATTTCTATTATTATGTTCTTAAAATATATTCTTTAACACACAATTAGTTAAATTCTAAAAAATAATACTATATCCTATACTTTTATATTTCTTGTTTAATTACGTGAGTGCACTGGTTCGATGAAAATGCAGCCAAGCAGTGGTTTTCAGTTTTTCACATTTCCACGTTTCCCTATGACGTATACACGTCCTTTAATTTCTTTTTCTATTTATCAGTAAAAAATAAAATAATATATTAATATAATAAATGTAGTAGTAATTTATCATCAGCGTTGTACCGAAAGTAGCCAAAAGTCCATGTTTGAATAAAATGCATTATAGAATAATCATATTGGAATCCGATAACAGGTGGTTAGTGCTTAGTGGTGTAATATTCAATGAATCAATTTATTTTTAACACAAGTCACTCGCATGCAGTCATACACTATGATTACTATATAAGCAAAATTAGTTTTTCTATTTTTCACAAGACGAAATCCCTTGCCCCTCATGGTCAACATCCCCTGCTTCTATTTGTGTTTCTTGGTTTGTATATGTTCTTACGTCTAACAACATTTGAAGCTTAAAATCCTGGGTTCACTGTTCAACCAATCGCTAGAACGCATCCTTAATTTTAGTAATGTTAGTTGTTATTTCAATTTTTTTAACAATATATTATGCAGACTTCTTTTTATTTTTTTTTTTAAAATAGGTTTTATTTCATTGATAGAAAATAAACAATAGTAACTCCCAATTAGACAATACATCACAAGAAGTAAGTAAAAAAAAGTATTTTCCCAAATACTAATTACAATAAAAAAATAATAAAAAAGTAAAATTTATGACTTCCATCGCTAGAGAGCCCGCCTGAGCCATAATTTTTTCAGGTGGGAGCCGTTTACCTTCGAAAATGAAGAAGTTCCACGCAAGCCA
Organism: Arachis duranensis; assembly: GCF_000817695.3. NCBI lineage: Eukaryota > Viridiplantae > Streptophyta > Magnoliopsida > Fabales > Fabaceae > Arachis > Arachis duranensis. Next base: position 90,005,999 of record NC_029774.3, on the reverse strand, counting down.
TAGTTTTCATAAGGTGGAAGCAAAACTGATAATCCGTATTTTACTGTTTGCAGAAGTTTTAAGTTTTTCTAGAATTTTTTTGACCTACACCCATAGTGGAACTTCGAAGCTAGCAGTTGAAATGAAGTGGGTTCCTAACTTGACTCAGATTACATCTGAGACTGAACATTCAAAGAAGCAGTGGCAAGGTGTTTTCAGAGCTTTCGAGGACAATGAGCTGAGATTTGTGCTATCTGAGAATGGAGCTTCTCCATGGTTGATAAGACATTGTAACTTAGCTTCCATAGAAAAGATTTAATTTTAGGGGGACATTTGATATCCCAGATTGCATGCCATAGTACTTTTGTTCTGAATTTGTTATCTAATAATTGCTCATGAACAAGATAAAAATAGAATATTAATAAGTCCATATTTGATGATGATTTTTGGTTGAAATTGAATGGATTTCATCACATAAACTTGTATTTATTCCCTTAAATAGCATGCTTTCGAACTTTCTTCCTAATTTATACTTGACTATGAAAATATGCTATTTTGTGTCTAATTAAGCCTATTTTATTCCATTTGCCTTCCATTCGATGCCTTGATGTTGTTTGTGAGTGATTTCAGATGTATAAGGTATAAATAGCTTGGAGAAAATGGAAGAAGAGCATGTAAAGTGGAGGAAGCATGAAGAATCAAAGAAGAAGAGCACAGCGATGTGTGCATATGCACAGACCTGCGTGTGTACGCACAGCCATCAGAGCAAAGCCACGCACGCGCGTGAGCCACGCACGCGCGTGAGCCACGCACGCGCGTGAGCCACTTCGTGCGTGCCGCGCGTCCATTTAAGCATCGCCTAGTGTGCGTGCGCACAACCTTTCGTGCGTATGCACAAGAAGGAATTTTTGGCAGAGTGTGCGTGCGCACACATCTGTGCGTATGCACAGGTGGCCACACATGCCTTCATTAAAATCGCACGTGATTCGCGATTTTGGGGGATTGGAGGCCCATTTCTGAAGCCATTTAGCTCATATTGAAGGGGAAATGAGGACCATACGATAGAAGAACATTAGGGTAGCTTAGGAGTAGTATTAGGAAGCTTTTAGTATAGTTTTTCTCTAAGTTTTTCGTCATCTCTACTAGGGTTTATACTAGGATTTTACATTCAAGTGCCATTTCCATTTTTGATCTTGGATTTTGCTAGCTTCTATTGTAAGTATCTCTTTGTTACTATTCTTTATAGCTACATTGTTCTTACTCTTTCTTATAATTCAAGTTATAGTTCAAGTGCACTTCTCTTTTGCAATTTCAATTTCTTGTTGATGAATTTGATGATTCATGTTTGCTTTATGCTTTCTTGAGTTGTTATTGTTGATTGAGATCATTTGTTGCTTTTAGTTTCAAGCAATTTCTTATTTTTCCCATGTTTAATGCTTTTGCCCACCAAGTGTTTGACAAAATGTCAACTATGATTTTGGGCTAATCTTCTAGCTCTTGGCTTGGAAAAAATGAGCAATTGGGTTCCTAGAGTTGGATTGTCCAACATTTAGTGTCAATTCTTGGATTGTTAATTGTTCTTGTTTCAACTAACGCTAATTTGTTGCTAAGACAATTAGCAAGTAATTTAGGATTTGTGGGTTAAGATCACTTATGCTCATTTAACTTACTCTCCGATGTGAGGGTTAATCAAGTGAGATGAATCCATCCCAATTATCATAGTTGTGGTTCCAACAAGGAAAGGACCCTTAGCTCACTCCGAGCCAAGATGCCTTTTATGTCTTAAATCTTCCATACAAATTTACATTAACCCTCTTTATACCTCACTTGTCTATATTACATAGTTAGTTCTTTAATTCCTTCATTAGTTCATTTATTGCAATTTTGAATGTTCTTTTATTTCTTCATATGTTTATCTATTCATTGAAAATTCCTTGATCACCACAACCGGAATTGCACACTCATTGATCTCAAGTGTCCTTGGGAGACGACCTCGGAACTAAACACTCCCGAAATTGAATTGGTTTTGAATTGTGACATTGTTTTGAATTCAAACTTTAGTCGAGAGTCGAATGTGAGGTTGGGACTATACTTGCAATGCAAATTTTATTTTAAGGAAAAGATTCCTAAACCCGCTTCAGCCCCCCACCAAATATATCCTAAATTTATTGTGTAGTTGTCCCTTTTCTCTTTTGTCCAGGTTAGTTTATCAGAATTCTGATATTTAGACATTAGGCATATCTACTGTGCTACATCTGGTGAGAATAGGATCTGGATTAGCTGTTGGTCCTAACATCATCAGGCTTTAGGAGCTGTTTCACCCAAATGACAGAAAGATCAAGTTGGTAGTCTGGGTCGAATTTGAACGGGAGTTCATTACCAATCCATGGATTCTCTTATGTGAATCATATCTTCTCTCCCAACCTTCCATTTAACACATTTTTCCAAGACTATTCTAGCCTCGAAGAGGCTCCTCCAAGCCCATGATGTGTTATGCCCCACTTTTCCCTTCTTGTAGGAGGTGTATCCAAACTATTTGCTTTTGAATACCTTGAAGACTAAAGAATGCTCCTTGGTAATAAGTCTCCAATCCTCTTTTGCAAGCATATCAAGATTAAAGATTTTTAGGTCTTTTAAATTCAGTCTGTCCATCCTTTTAGGTCTACACATGGTATCCCATCCTATCCATTGCAATTTTTTCTCATTTTTCTTTTGACCCACTAAAATTGCATCATCATCTTATGTAACTCGTCAATCAAAGTGTTTGGCAACTTAAAGCAGATAAAGGTGTACATTGGGATTGCAGAGCAAACAACCTTTATAAGCACTTGACGCCCACTAGGAGAGAGTAGAGACCTTTTCTGATGTTGTAACTTCTTACCACTTTCTCCTTTAGATAATTAAATGTTTGTTTCTTGGAAATGTTGATGATTGAGGCATTCCCAATATTGGTTATGGGCTTTAATATGCAGTGTTTTCAATATCTCAGTCAGCTGGTCTTGAACATCATTAGGCATATTTTTGCTGAAAAAAATTGATGATTTCATAAGATTCACCTATGCCCACTTAAGCTTTCATAAACTTGAAGCACTATTAGTAGGTGTTCACAATTCTCTACCGATGCTCTACCAAAAAGCATAGCAACATTAGCAAATAATAGGTGACTAATAGAGGGACATCTACCATTAAGTCTTAGGCCATGAAGGCTATTGCTCTGTTCTTCCTTCTGGAATAGTTGAAGAAGTTTTTCTGCACAAATTAGAAATAGATAGAGGGAGAGTGAATCTCTTTGCCAGAGTTCTCTATTGGGTTTGAAATAACCTATAGGTTGGCCTTCCACAGTAACAAAATATGAGACAGTAGTAACATACTTCTTAATCCAATTAATCCATCATCTTCCAAAGCCCATTTTCTCCATCATAAACCACAAGTAACTCCATTCTACTCGGTTATAAGTCTTGTTCATATCTAATTTTATAGTAATTTCAAGTTCACCATATCTTTTATTCTTGAGGAAGTGTAGAAATTCGTAAGCGATGAGAATATTGTCACTAATTAATCTTCATCTAATAAAAGCACTTTGATTGTTGTAAGAACTGAAAATTTATTATCTTTTTAATTAGAATAAAATAATAATTTAATTGTTCATAATAGATTAAAAAATTTAGAAATTTTAATTTGAAAATTTAAAGGTGAGATTTGGATTCAGCGGATTTTTCCGAGTGGGAAATGTACTTTTTTTTTGCAGAAAAATACGTAAAAATATGTACCGATAATTTAGCCAGCAGTACTGACTTAAGTGTGTCCGGTACTATGTATGAGAAAATAAAAATTGCAGAAACAGTTAGAAAAATATTTAAAATAGAAAACCGGACGCTTATTTTAAAGGTTTTAGTTCGAGGTTGGGCCAAACGAACCAAAATCACAAATCGGTTGGACCGGACTCAAGTTGGTCTTGAGCCCAACATATAAAACCTATAATGAGGCATTTCAACCCCATTTCAGCACTAAAGAGTGAAAGGGGCGCTAGGACAGTGAAGAAGAGAAGAAATAATGGTTTACTATTCAACCTCTTCTTCTATCGAGCATATCTCACTCTCCGGAGCTCTGATTTGTGTGCCATTTGTGGCCATGCAAAACTCTCGATGAACTTGTCGATTTTATTCAAACAAAGTGGTAAGAAACTGTTAATTTCTTGCCCAATTTTCTCTCCCATACAATTTTGCATTTTGCCTAGGGTTTTGAAGAGATTTTGTATTTTTGGTTGTTTAGGTGCAAACTAGCATTTGGTAATTGTTGAGTTTTATCTCAATTCATAGTGGATAAGGTAAGAAAACTTTATACCCTTGTGGTTTGTCATATATGTGAACCTTAGTGTTAATTTTGGGTATATTGTATGAACTAGCTTGAATGTAAGTTGAATTGGTGAATTGGATTCCTTGCTTGGTGTTGAGCTTTTCTTGGTTGAGTATTGGAAGCTTTTTGGTAGTGATTTTTTGCTTAAAACAAATCGGCTAAGGTATGATTTTGGTTTTATTTAATTAATATGTAATGTTACGTGAGACTTAGGCTAGTTGCCTTAAGATAGGTTGAATTTGTATGAATGATTGAATTGTTGATGAGAATGGTAAATGTGTGTGATATGATTAGCTTAGCCAATTCAATGTAAGCGAGTACTGCTGCGATGACTCAAGATATGGAAAGGATAAGGCAACCAACCAGAAATAGAAAAGGGGCCGGAAATAACATGAGTAGAATCCCGTTGAATTTAGCTTCTATCCTGAAAGTTAATCCCCTGACTTTTAGAGGAACAACAAACCCTAGTAAAGCAGACAACTGGTTCCAAGATATAGAGTGTGCACTATGAACTCATCATGTCCCTGACAATTAGTTTGTGGAGTTTGCAGCGTATTAACTAATGGGAGAAGCTCAACACTGGTGGCAAAGAGAGTGCCTATTGCTGCAACTACAGAATGTGGACATTCTGTGGCAGCTGTTTCAAATTGCATTTTACAAGAAATATTTTCTCGAGTTAGTGAGGGGGCTATGGAGTTGGAGCTCATGCAGCTGAAGCAAGGTTTCATGTCGGTGGCTAAGTACACCAGGAAGTTCGAGGAGCTCTGTAGGTTCTCAAGGGTTTGTCAAGGTGGCCCTGAGTCCTATGAAAGATGAAAATGTATTATATACCAAGGAGAGCTCAAGGAGGACATCATGAGTGTTGTGGCTCCATGGGAGATTTGGAGGTTTTCTAAATTGGTGAACAAGGCAAGAATTGTAGAGGATGGTGCCAAGAATACAGCTTTGGCGAGGAATACTCGTGGAGGTAACAACAATCAAGGTCGTGGGAAGTATTTTTCACCTAGAGGTCAGAACTTCAAAAGGGGTGGACATACCCCTCAACATTCCCAAGATCAAGGGAACTTTAGAAGGACCACCTATGACCAGTATCACTAGGCTAAAAGAAGAGGTAAACAGAATAAGGCTTCTCCGAATTTATCTTGTGACAGTTGTAGATATTTCATCCTTATGATTCATGCAAGTTAGTATAGGTGGATGCTTTACCTGTGAATTTGCCTGGACACATTGCCAAGAGTTGCCCTCGTGGGTGGAATCTGAACGCGGGTCAGAACCAACAACAAGGCCGTGTATTACTGTATTTGCTGTGAATGCCAGTGATACTACAAGGTCGCAGCCTCTAATGAGAGGTATGTGTATAATTTGTGACAAGACATTAACTGCATTGTATGACACATAAACTTCATATTTATTTATTGCATTTGATAAGGCTACTGAACTAGGATTGAGAATCTCAGACTTAATCTTTGATTTGCATGTGCATACCCCATCCGAAACAGTTGTGACTAGGCTAGGTTATAAGAAAATACCTTTTCGGATAGAGGATAGTCTCTTCGTCCATGACTTAATCTGTTTGCTGTTGGTTGGGTTGGAGATAATTTTGGTATTTGATTGATTGTCAAAGAACCGAGTGTTGTTGAATTGCTTCGAGCGATTGATTCGACTTATGCCAAAAGGAGGGATTTTCGAAAATTATTATAATAGAAAGATAAAGATTTTTTTGAAAAAGATAAAAAAGATAAGTTGTTAAACTTGAAAGATAAGAAAAGATTTTAAAAAGATAGAAAAGGTATTAAAGACAAGAGAAGAAGTATGAAAAGGATTTGAAAGTTTAACAAAAGATATGAATAAGATAAGAAAAGATTTTGAAAGATTTTGAAAACAAGGTGTAAAAGATATGAACTTTTGAAAATGATTTGAAAGGTTTTGAAAAAAAATGTTTGAAAATTGAAATTAAATTGAAATTGAGATATTTGAATGGGATTTGGTTTAAAAATCAAAGAACATTTGAAGTTGAATTGGAAGAAAATGAGTTGAATAAAGAGAAGATTGAAAATTTTGAAGTTACCTCCATGCTGCCTTGCTGGCGTTTAACGCCAGAGTAGTGCTCCCTCCTGGGCATTAAACGCCCAGCTAGGGCCTCCTGGCTAGCATTTAACGCCAGGCTGCTGCTCCCTTCAGGGCGTTAAACGCCCAGCCAGGGCCTCTTCGCTGGTGTTTAACGCTTGGTGGTTCACAAAATTGTGATCATCAACAATGGTGCCAAAGACTTCAAGCTCTCAAACGTGAATCACACTTTGTCACAACTTTGCACAACTAACCAGCAAGTGCACTAGGTCGTCCAAATAATACCTTACGTGAGTAAGGGTCGATCCCACGGAGATTGTTGGTATGAAGCAAGCTATGGTCATCTTGTATATCTCAGTTAGGCGGATAATAATGGTTATAATGGTTTTTGAAAATAAAGATAAATAAAGATAGAGATACTTATGTAAATCATTGGTGGGAATTTCAGATAAGTGTATGGAGATGCTTTATCCCTCTTGAATCTCTGCTTTCCTACTGCTTTCATCCAATCATTCTTACTCCTTTCTATGGCAAGCTGTATGTAGGGCGTCACCGTTGTCAATGGCTACTTCCCATCCTCTTAGTGAAAATGGTCCAAATGTTCTGTCACAGCACGGCTAATCATCTGTCGGTTCTCGATCATGTCGAAATAGAATCCAGTGATTCTCTTGCGTCTGTCATTACGCCCAACACTCGCGAGTTTGAAGCTCGTCACAGTCATTCAATCCCTGAATCCTACTCGGAATACCACAGACAAGGTTTAGACTTTCCAGATTCTCAAGAATGCTACCAATGAATTCTAGCTTATACCACGAAGACTCTGATTAAGGAATCCAAGAGATACTCATTCAATCGAAAGTAGAATGGAGGTGGTTGTCAGGCACGCGCTCATAGGTTGAGAATGGTGATGAGTATCATGGATCATCACATTCATCTGGTTGAAGTGCGAATAAATATCTTAGAATAAGAATAAGTGTGAATTGAATAGAAGAACAGTAGTAATTGCATTAATACTCGAGGTATAGCAGAGCTCCACACCTTAATCTATGGTGTGTAGAAACTCCACCGTTGAAAATACATAAGTAATAAAGGTCCAGGCATGGCCGAATGGCCAGCACCCAAACATGATCAATAGTCTCCAAAAATGATCTAAGGAAAGCTAAAGATGTCTAATACAATAGTAAAAAGTTCTATTTATACTAGACTAGTCACTAGGGTTTACAGAAATAAGTCTACGTGCAGAAATCCACTTCCGGGGCCAATTTTGGTGTGTGCTTGGGCTGAGCTTGAGCTTTATACGTGTATAGGTTTCTCTTGGGGTTAAACGCCAAGTTGTAACATGTTTTTGGCGTTTAACTCTGGTTTGTGATGTGTTTCTGGCGTTTTACTCCAGAATGCAGCATGGAACTGGTGTTGAACGCCAGTTTGCATCATTTAAACTCGAGTAAAGTATAGAATTATATATTTCTAGAAAGCCCTGGATGTCTACTTTCCAACGCATTTGAGAGCGCGCCATTTGAAGTTCTGTAGCTCTAGAAAATCCATTTCGAGTGTAGAAAGGTCAGAATCCAACAGCATCATCAGTCCTTTGTTAGCCTCCTATCAGATTTTTGCTCAGATTCCTCAATTTCAGCCAGAAAGTACCTGAAATCACAGAAAAACACACAAACTCATAGTAAAGTCCAAAAATATGAATTTTGTATAAAAACTAATAAAAACATCCCTAAAAGTAGCTAGATCCTACTGAAAACTACCTAAAAATAATGCCAAAAAGCGTATAAATTATCCGCTCATCACTAGGCTTATGATCCCTCTTGGATGTTAAACGCCCTGCCAGGGCCTCCTGGCTGGCATTTAACGCCAAGCTTACTATCCCCATGGGCGTTTGAACGCTCAATTGCCTTCCTTTTTTGGCGTTTAATGCCAGAAAGATCTTTACTCCAAGGTATTCTGTTGGCTATTCTGCATCATTTTGTCTTTGTTTAAGCACTGTTCATGATCACTAACATTAACTTAAAACATAAAAACTAATAAAATAAAAAATAAAACTAATTAAAATAGAAGTAATTATAGAATTAATAACATATAAAGAATTACTGGGTTGCCTCCCAACAAGCGCTTCTTTAATGTCTTTAGCTGGACTTCACTGTACTTAACTTAGTAACAGTGTTGAGCCTCCTGGCTCTATATCTCCTTCAAGGTAATGCTTAACTCTTTGTCCATTGATAGTGAACTTTCTTTCTTTACCTTGGAGTTCTATATGCCCGTACGGTGATACACTAGTAATCACAAACGGTTATGTCCAACGGGATTTGAGTTTCCCAGGGAACATTTTGAGTCTTGAGTTGAAGAGCAGGACTTTCTATCTTGGTTCAAAGACTCTGGGAGATAACTTCCTGTCATGCCACCATTTTGCATTTTCCTTATAGATCTTTGCATTCTCGAATGCATCTAAGCAGAATTCATCCAACTCATTTAGTTGAAGCAACCATTTTTCCCTTGCTGCTTTAGCATCAAGGTTGAGAAATCTAGTAGCTTAATAGGCTTTGTGTTCTAGTTCCACTGGCAAGTGACAAGACTTCTCATATACCAGCTGGTATGGTGAAGTTCCAATGGGGGTTTTGAAAGCTGTTCTGTATGCCCACAGAGCATCATCAAGCTTTCTAGCCAATCCTTTCTAGAGGCACTTACTGTCCTCTCTAGGATTTGCTTTAGTTCTCTATTTGAGACTTCAGCTTGCCCATTTGTTTAGGGATGATACGGTGTTGCGACTTTATGGCAAACTTGTAACACCCTAATTATCCTAAGCCTTACCTCGCGTCGTAAAGCAAAGGTTAATCAGAGATTACTACAGTTCTAAGCTCATACATATAATATATATATAGAAAGAATAGTATAATCTAGAAGCCCGATGAAGGATATAGCTCAAAATTTGGATTTAAAAAGCGTGAAACGTACTAACAAAGCTTCTAACTTAAGGCACAAGGAACAAATAAGATATAACAAAAGTATATAATATCATAGGAAACTAGCCACGGCTCCTGGAGTTTAAGCCGGCTAGCCATATACAGATATGCAGAACCATACAGTAAAAGCAGCTTTTACATTTTTGTTCTCTCAAATACAAGCCTTTAGGCTAAACAAAATACAAAAGTGAGAGACATATAAACAAAATAAACCAAAAAGACTCCAAAAGAATCCAAGATCCTCCGCTTCTGTCACTATCCAAAACAACTCACCGAGGTGGGTTGCGTCCTGCATCTGAAAAATACAACAAAAAAAATGGTATGAGAATCGGAGGTTCTCAGTATGGTAACAGTGCCCAGTGATGTAGGATATAAGACCCCGGGACGCCAAAGGCAATCCTAAGCTCCATATCCATCACAAGATTTCATTACTTAAGCATTCTAAAACAGATAAGCATAATATACCAACATTGACTTAAATAAACCAGGTAATCTATCTTAGGGAATTTCTACTCTAACCAAACACCGCTGTCCCACAGCCTTCACCAACCGATCCTCCATGCGATCCCATTGCCACCGCCTTCCAAACCTCCTCAATCCCAGCAGAAAACACAGGTAATATACAATGCAAGTAAAGCACAAGTAGAAGCATATAAGACAAATAATCCAGATAGTAAGTAAGCATGTTATTCAATTAGGCAAGCCATTACAAGTAATCAAAGCATACAAATAGATAGAAAATGCATATGATGAATGCCTGCCCTATTGGCTATGATATCAAATTGTCGGTTCAACTGCCAACCCGACACATCTCCATGGAGACGTCGCCCTTCGGATTTCTCATATGGGAACCCTCAAGATATAGTGCTCGGATCACTGTCCAGGTACCGGCACCTGCATGCTCTAAAGATCCGAAGGGATGCGAGCGGGATACTCTTGCCTCAGACCTCACATCTCAACGTAAGCGAGATTAACCACCGTCCTTATGCTACCACCGCTACCTCGATAGGCGGGATTAACCACCGTCCCTGCCAGGCGCTGGTGCACGGAATTATGATTCACACTTTTCACAACTCCGGTGCCACTAACCAGCAAGTGCATTAGGTCATCCAAGTAATACTTTATGTGAGTAAGGGTCGATCCTACGGATATTGTCGGCTTGAAGCAATCTATGGTTATCTTGTAAACCTTAGTCAGGAGATTAATAATGAAAAGAGTTTTGTTTGTAAAAAGTAAAAGAACATGAAATGAATAATACTTGTTATACAGTAATGGAGAACAGGTTGAGGTTTTGGGGATGCTCTGTCTTCTGAATCTCTGCTTTTCTACTGTTGTCTTCTTCACGCACGCAAGGCTCCTTCCATGGCAAGCTGTATGTTGGTGGATCACCGTTGTCAATGGCTACCATCCGTCCTCTCAGTAAAAATGGTCCAACTACGGGTTCCGTAAGACTAATCATCTATCGGTTCTTGCTCGTGCTGGAATAGGATCCATTGATCCTTTTGCACACTATCACTGCGCCCAACATTTGTGAGTTTGAAGCTCGTCATAGTCACCCCTTCCCAGATCCTACTCGGAATACCACAGACAAGGTTTATACTTTCCGGGTCTCAAGAGTGCTACCAATTGATTCTAACTTATACCACGAAGACTCTGGTTCCACGGATTTGAACACTCTGTTGTCAGGAGAGGCAATCAAACTCGTGAACCAGGAACCCAAGAGATACACACTCAATCTAAGGTAGAACGGAAGTGGTTATCAGGCACGCATTCATAAGTTGAGAATGGTGATGAGTGTCACGGATCATCACATTCATCATGTTGAAGTGCGAATGAATATCTTAGAATAGAAACAAGCATGATTGAATAGAAAACAGAAATAATTGCATTAATCCATCGAGACACAACAGAGCTCCTCACTCCCAACTATGGGGTTTAGGGACTCATGCCATAGAAGATACAAATTCATATGTAAAATGTCATGAGGTACAAAATGAATCTCTAAAGTAGTTTTTATACTAAACTAGTAACCTAGGTTTACAGAAAATGACTAAACTAAGATAGATATTGCAGAAACCCACTTTTGGGACCCACTTGGTGTGTGTTTGGGCTGAGCATTGAGGGTTTCACGTGTATAGGCTATTCCTAGAGTTAAACGCCAGCTTTGGTGCCAGTTTGGGCGTTTAACTCCAACTTTTATGCCAGTTCTGGCGTTTAACGCCATAAAAGGGTAAAAAGATGGCGTTTAAACGCCAGTTTGTGCTATTAAATCTCGGGAAAAGTATAGACTATTATACATTGCTGGAAAGCCCAAGATGTCTACTTTCCAATGCAATTGAGAGCGTGCCAATTGATGTTTTGTAGCTCTAGAAAATCCATTTCGCGTGCAGAAGGGTCAGAATCCAACAGCATTTGCAGTGCTTTTTCAGCATCTGAATCAGATTTTTGCTCAGGTCCCTCAATTTCAGCCAGAAAATACATGAAATTATAGAAAAACACACAAACTCATAGTAACATCCAGAAATGTGATTTTTTCATAAAAACTAATAAAAATATACTAAAAAGTAACTAAAGCATACTAAAAACTACATGAAAATACCACAAAAAAGCGTATAAAATATCCGCTCATCACAACACCAAACTTAAACTACTGCTTGTCCCCAAGCAACTAGATAAATAAAATAGGATAGAAAGAAAGGAAATCAAGAGGTAATACATCTCAGAGTTTTAAGTGAAGCTCAGGTTCTAATTAGATGAGTGGGGCTAGTAGCTTTTTGCTCTTGAACAGTTTTGGCATCTCAATTTATCCTTTAAAGCTCAGAATGATTGGCATCCATAGAAACTCATAATTCAGATAGTGTTATTGATTCTTCTCGTTTAATATGTTGATTGTTGAACACAGCTACTTTATGAGTCTTGGTTGTGACCCCAAGCATCTTGTTTTCCAGTAATACTACAGGATAAATAAATGCCACAGACACATAACTGGGTGAACCTTTCAGATTATGACTCAACTTTGTTGGAGTCCCCAGTTAGAGGTGCCCAGAGTTCTTAGGCACACTCTTTTGCTTTGGATCACGACTTTAACCACTCAGTCTCAAGCGTTTCACTTGGACCTTCATGACACAAGCACATGGTTAGGGGCAGCTTGATTTAGCCGCTTAGGCCAGAATTTTGTTCCTTTAGGCCCTCCTATCCATTAATGCTCAAAGCCTTGGATCCTTTTTACCCTTGCCTTTTGGTTTAAAGTGCTATTGGCTTATTCTGCCTACTTTTTTTCTTTATTTTTCTTTTTTTGGAAAGCTTTGTATTTTTTACTGCTTTTTCTTGCTTCAAGAATCAATTTTAAGATTTTTCAGATTATTAATAACATTTCTCTTTCTTTTCATAATTCTTTCAAGAGCCAACAATTTTAACATTCATAAACTTCATTATAAAAAATATGCACTGTTCAAGCATTCATTCAGAAGACAAAAAGTGTTGCCACCACATAAAAATAATTAGAATTTTTCTTATTGAAAACTTGAAATAATTGCCTCCTTATTCTAAAGAAAATCTACCATTTTATTCATGTTTAGTGATGATGAGAAGAATAAATTATAGCTTACTTGGAGATAATAAAAAAATAAAAATAAAAATAAAGACCCTAATTACTAATACTCATGTAATTCTTAAGATAGGTTTCTAATAATAAAAGTTATCACATGTTTAAGATTAGGACTCAACAACCTTTATTTTGGGAGATGGATGCTTCTTCAATATGTGGGATGTCTGGTCCCTCAAGGGAGAGCTTCTGGCGCTTCAGCTCCTGCAGCTCACGCCCTTGCTTTTCTTGTTCCTTAAGCAGTTTACAGAGCATGCTATTTTGATTTTGCTGTTCTTCTTTAAGTTGATCCATAGCTTCTTGCAGCTTGGTGACAGATACTTCTAGGCGGGCCTAGTAGTCAATTTGAGGGATTTCTGGGAGGAATTCCTACGCCCTCCTCTTGATGGAGTTGTCGTACACTTGTTGTCCCTCCATTGACTTTTTGGTGATTGGATGCTCCACTGAGATAAACTCATCCACTCCCATCTTTACCCCATCATCTTTACATAGCAGAGAGATTAAGCTTGGGTAAGCCAATTTGGCTTCAGTGGAGTTCTTATTTGCAATTGTGTTAATCTCACAAGAAATCAGATGATGAATCTCCACTTTGTTTCCCGGCATAATGTAATGAATCATCACTAATCTTTTGACAGTAACATCAGAGCGGTTGCTAGTAGGCAGTATAGAATGCCCAATGAAGTCCAAGCAGCTCCTAGCGACTGGTTTGAGATCTCATCTCTTGAGTTGGTTTGGGACACCTTTTGAGTTGGTTATCCACTTAGTTCCAGGGAGGCATATGTCCTCTAGAACTTGATACAAACGCTTATCTACTATGACCATTCTCCTATTAAAGGATTCTGGATCATCTTGTAGTTGAGGTAGTTTGAAGATCTCTCTTATTTTGTCAAGGTGGAAGTAAATAGTCTTCCCTCTGACCATAGTTCGAAAGGTATGGAAGGCAGTTCCCGTCATTCTCTATTTATCTGTTAGCCATAGATTTGAGTAGAATTCCTGGACCATGTTTCTTCCCACCTTTGTCTCAGGAATAGCTAGGATTCCCCACCTTTGTTTTGAATCTGTTCTTGGATCTCCGGATATTCGTCTTCTTTCAGATCGAACTTAACTTCCGGGATCACTGACCTCAAACCCATTATTTTGTGGTAATGGTATGCATGTTCTTTGGTTAAGAACCTCTCTTGATTCCAAAGTGGTTTTGGGTTATTCTCGTTCTTGCCTCTTAAAGTGGTTTGTTTTCTTTTAGGGGCCATGATCTTGGTGAGGTTTTGCTCAGTGATCATGGAAAACACACCAAACTTAGAGGTTTGCTTGTCCTCAAGCAAAAGAAAGGAAAGGAGAGGAATATAGGGGGAGACAGATTCAAATGGTGAAGGTATGGGGATGGCCGAATGTGTATTTAAAAGGGAGTGGGTGGGTTTCAAAAATTTTGAAAAAGATATGATAGAAAGATATGATTTGGAAAAGATGAATCATGATATAAAAAAGATGAGATTTTAAAATTCAAAAGATATGGAAAAGATATAAAGAAGTTAAATCTGAATTTTTGTTGATGCATCTAAGAATTAAAAGATGATATGATGAGTTGGAAAAGATTTAGAAAGAAATTGAAAAGATAAATGAGTTTTTGAAAAAGATTTGAAAGGGATTTTGAAAGAAAATTAAAAAGAATTTAGAAGATTATTAAATTTTTGAAAATTGAATTTGAGAGATGAAAATTTGTAACATGTTTTTGCAGAAAATTATGAATTAAATCATGAAAATTTGAAAAAAATTGAAGTGAAAACAAAATCACCTCCCCTTGTCTGTTCTGGTGTTAAACGCTCAGAATGGTATCCATTCTGGCGTTTAACGCCCATTTGTTGGCCAATTTGGGCGTTTAACGCCCAGCCAGGTACCATGGCTGGCGTTCAGGAATCCTTTGTCACTGGGCATTTTTCTAAACGCCCAGGATGCTGCAACTCTGGCGTTAAACGCCCAGAATGGTGCCCATTCTGGTATTTAATGCCCATAATGGTATCTTTATTGGTTTTAAACGCCCAGAATGGTACCCATTCTGGCGTTTAACACCCAAAATGCCTCTTGCTGGCGTTTTCGAGCCAGTGAGCTCCTTTTCTCTGCTTTGTGCTCTGAATTCTTCTGTAACTCTATGAACTTCTGCATTTTGACAATTAACCTTAAAGATAATTTATATCAAACTCCTATAATTATTATTTAAATAACAAAAACCTTTGCTAATGACTGGGTTGCATCCCAGTAAGCACTTCTTTATTGTCTTTTGGTGGACTTTTACTGAGCTTTAGTCTAATCTCAGTTTTGAGCATTCTTGCTCAACATGGCTTTCAAGATAATGTTTCACTCTCTGTCCATTAACAATGAACTTTTTGTCAGAGTCAATATCCTGAAGCTCTACATATCCATACGGTGACACACTTGTGATCACATATGGTCCCCTCCACTAGAATTTTAATTTCCCCAGAAACAATCTAAGCCTAGAGTTAAACAGCAGAACCTTCTGTCCTGGCTCAAAGACTCTAGATGACAATTTCTTGTCGTGCCACCTTTTTGCTTTCTCTTTGTAAATTTTTGCATTGAGTCTGAATTACTCTAGCTCATTCAGTTGGAGCAATCTTTTCTCTCCAGCTAACTTGGCATCAAGGTTTAGGAATCTGGTTGCCCAGTAGGCCTTGTGTTCCAGTTCCACTGGTAGGTGACAGGCTTTCCCATACACAAGCTGGTATGGAGAGGTCTCTATAGGAGTTTTGAATGCAGTTCTGTATGCCCATAGAGCATCATCTAGACTCCTTGCCCAATCCTTTCTATGGGTACTTACAGTCCGTTCTAGGATTCGTTTTAGTTCTCTATTTGAGACTTCAGCCTGCCCATTTGTCTGTGGATGATATGGAGTTGCCACTTTGTGGTTAATTCCATATCGGATCATAGCAGAGTCAAGCTGTTTATTGCAGAAATGAGTTCCTCCATCACTAATTAGTATTCTGGGGACACCAAATCTACTGAAGATATGCTTCTGGAGGAACCTCAGCACTGTCTTAGTATCATTAGTGGGTATGGCAATTGCCTCTACCCATTTAGATATATAATCTACTGCCACCAGAATGTAAGTTTTTGAGTATGATGGTGGGAAAGGCCCCATGAAATCAATACCCCATACATCAAACAACTCAATTTCTAAAATCCCTTGCTGAGGCATGACATAACCGTGAGGCAGATTCCAGCTCTTTGGCAACTGTCACAGCTACGTACAACTCTCGGGAGTCTCTATAGAGAGTATGCCAGTAGAAACCACATTGGAGGACTCTTATGGCTGTTCGCTCACTTTCGAAATGTCCTCCATATTGTGATCAATGGCAATGCCATAGGATCTTCTGTGCCTCTTCTTTGGGCACACACCTATGGATTATTCCGTCTGCACATCTCTTAAAGAGATATGGTTCATCCCACAAGTAGTACTTTGCATCAGTAACTAATTTTTTTGTTTACTGCCTGCTGTACTCTTTGGGTATGAATCTTACCGCTTTATAGTTTGCAGTGTCTGTAAACCACGGTACTTCCTGAATGGCAAAGAGTTGCTCATCCGGGAAAGTTTCAGAGATCTCAGTAGAGGGGAGGGATGCCCCTTCTACTGGTTCTATTCGGGACAGGTGATCTGCTACTTGGTTCTCTGTCCCTTTTCTGTCTCTTATTTCTATATCAAACTCTTGCTGAAGCAACACCCATCTTATGAGCCTGGGTTTTGACTGCTTTGTGAGTAGATATCTAAGAGCAGCATGGTCAGTGTACACAATCACTTTTGATCCTACTAAATATGATCTAAACTTATCAATGGCATAAACCACTGCAAGCAGCTCTTTTTCTGTGGTTGTGTAATTCTTCTGTGCGTTATTTAGAACACGGCTGGCATGGTAAATAATGTGCAGAAGCTTGTTATGCCTTTGTCCTAATACTGCACCAATAGCATGGTCACGGGCATCACACATTAATTCGAATGGTAATGTCCAATCTGGTGTAGAAATGACAGGTGCTATGACCAACTTAGTCTTTAGAGTCTCAAAGGCTTGCAAACACTATGTGTTAAAGACAAATGGTGTATCAGCAGTTAGCAGATTACTCAGAGGTTTTGCGATTTTTGAAAAATCCTTTATAAATCTCCTGTAGAATCCTGCATGTCCCAGAAAGCTTCTGATTGCCTTAACATTGGTGGGTGGTGGTAATTTTTCAATTATCTCTACCTTAGCTTGATCCACCTCTATTCCTTTGTTCAAAATTTTATGCCCAAGGACAATTCCTTCAGTCACCATAAAGTGACATTTTTCCCAGTTTAAAACCAGGTTAGTCTCTTGGCACCTTTTCAGAACAAGTGCTAGATGATCAAGACAGGAGCTGAATAAGTTTTCAAATACTGAGAAGTCATCCATGAAGACTTCCAGAAAATTTTCTACCATATCAGAGAAAATAGAGAGCATGCATCTCTGAAAGGTTGCAGGTGCATTGTACAGACCAAATGGCATCCTTCTGTAGGCAAATACTCCAGATGGACATGTGAATGTTGTTTTCTCTTGATTCTGAAGATCTACTACAATTTGGTTATAGCCTGAATAGCCATCCAAAAAGCAGTAATAGTCATGACCTGCTAGTCTTTCTAGCATGTGATCTATGAATGATAAAGGAAAATGATCCTTTCTGGTGGCTGTATTGAGCCTTCTGTAGTCAATACACATATGCCACCCTGTAACTGTTCTTGTAGGAACCAGTTCATTTTTTTCATTATGAATCACTGTCATACCTCCCTTCTTTGGGATGACTTGGACAGGGCTCACCCAAGGGCTATCAGAAATAGGATAAATAATCGCAGCCTCTAGTAATTTAGTGACCTCTTTTTGCACCACTTCCTTCATGGCCGGATTTAGCCGCCTCTGTGGTTGAACCACTGGCTTAGCATCATCCTCCAATAGGATCTTGTGCATGCATCTGGCTGGGCTAATGTCCTTAAGATCACTTATGGACCACCCAAGAGCTGTCTTATGTGTCTTTAGCACCTGAAGTAGTGCTTTCTGTTCCTGTGGTTCTAAGGCAGAGCTTATGATCACAGGAAAAGTTGCATCCTCTCCTAGAAATGCATATTTTAGGGATGGTGGTAGTGGTTTGAGCTTGGGTTTAGGAGGCTTATTATCTTCCTGAGGAGTTTTCAGGGGTTATTCTATTTTCTCTGGTTCTTCCAAATTAGGCTGAACATCTTTAAAGATGTCATCTAGCTCTGATTCGAGACTCTTAGTCATATTGATTTCTTCCACCTGAGAGTCAATAATATCAACTCTCATGCAGTCTTTTGATGTGTTTGGATGCTGCATAGATTTGACAGCATTCAACTTAAACTCATCCTCATTGACTCTCAGAGTCACCTCCCCTTTTTGGACATCAATGAGGGTTCGTCCAATTGCTAAGAAAGGTCTTCCTAGAATGAGAGCTGCACTCTTGTGCTCCTCCATTTCTAGCACTACAAAGTTAGTGAGAAAGGCAAATGGACCAACCTTGACAATCATGTCCTTAATTACGCCTGATGGATATTTAATGGAGCCATCAGCAAGTTGGAGGCATATTCAAGTTGGTTTGACTTCTTCAGTCAAGCCATGCTTTCTGATAGTGGATACAGGTATTAGGTTGATACTTGCCCCAAGATCACATAGAGCTGTCTTGGTACAAGTACCCTCTAATGTGCATGGTATCATAAAGCTTCCGGGATCTTTAAGCTTCTCTGGTAAACTTTTCAGAATAACTGCACTGCATTCTTTAGTGAGAAAAACTTTTTTAGTTTTTCTCCAATCCTTCTTATGACTTAAGATCTCTGATACGTAAAAATTTGATTTCACGTACAACCGGCAAGTATATCGGGTCGCATCAAGTAATAAAACTCACTAAGAGTGAGGTCGATCCCACGGGGATTGGTAGATTAAGCAGCTTTAGTTAATGGTAAATTTAGTCAAGCAAACATGGTTTTGATTTCATGAGATTTGTGATTTTTGAACATAATTGCAAGAATTTAAATGGCAAAGAATTTAAAGAACTAGAAGAGAGAAATAAAATGAAAGTAAATAACGGAAGCTTAAAGTGCAAGAAACTTAAATGACATCAAAGATAAATTGCAAGGAATTAAAGGTTGCAGAAATTTAAAGAACAGAAGAGTAAATAGCAAGAAATAAAGGAACAGAATATAGATAACAAGAATAATAAATTGACAGAATGTAGAAGGGAATTGGGTTATGGGTAGTCAAACAACTAGAAGCAAAAGTAATAGGAATTAATGGTGGAGAGGATCATTAGGGATCAGAGATGCAAGTTTTCATGAATTGATGTTAGTCAAGTCCTTCTCAATCATGGGTATAGATCCATGGCAAGTGGGTAATTGAATCCCAATCTCTTGGTGATCCAATTTCTCTCAACATAACCAATTGCCACTCTCGTGATCTAGTTGTTCATGAGAAGAGATGAAGCTCAATTTCTAATCCAAGCCACACAATTTCCAGAATCTCAACTTAGGGAGGTTGCATCTCACATACCAACCAAAGTGTATTGATTAAGGAAATCATGAAAGGATGAACTCTAAACTGAATTATGTGGCTCATTCCTCAAATTCACCACATAATTCATATAGATTAACCCCTCTCTCGATGGTGGTTGAATCTTTGAAGAACAAGAGTTCCCTCTTTAGATCAACCACTAGAATTGAGGAGGAAAAGATGAGTTCACCAGTGCATTTCAACAAGCAGAGCTCTTCCCCCTAATGAAAGTGGGGTTTAGTGAATCATAGCTCCAATTTCAACAACAATTGCCATAAACAAAAATTAAACTAAGTGTAAAGAAAAGAAGAAAAAGAAGAAGAATAAGGAAAATGTTTAAAACTTAAAAGTGAAGAAGAAAAGTTCCAAGAAGAACCAAAAATGCCCTCCGGGTATCCTCCCGGAAGTGCTAAAAAGTTCTCAAAATAAAAGTGCTAAGAGTCTAAAAAGTCTAAGTGTCAAAAGTCCCCCTCAAGTACAAACTCAATCTCTATTTATATTAGTCCTAAAACTCCTTCAAAGATCTTCAATTGGGCTAGCAATGTGGGCTTTCTCTTTGTTGAATTTCTGGTTCAATTCAAGAAGTTGCTAGCCTTTGTGAGGAATGGAGGAAGCAGAGCAAGTTGGCAACAATTCTGGCCCATTGAGAGGCGTTATTGGCAACAACTCTAGGCTTAATTCACGTTGGCAACGTGCATGATGTTTTCCTGGAAGTGAGGTTTGAGACTTGGGCGTTGCTGGCCCAAGTTGTTGCTAACAACTTGCTTTTCCTCTTCTTGGCTCTACTTTCATGCTAAATGTAGCCCAGAATTTGAGTGTCAACCTTCTGCTTCAATATGGACTATTATACATCATTGGAAAGCTCTTGATGTCTTCTTTCCAATGCCACT
>NC_029774.3:89979088-89985449 GCF_000817695.3 Arachis duranensis | reverse complement strand
ATTTCATGCTCCACTATAGACTATTATATATGGTTGGAAAGCTCTGAATGTTAGCTTTCCAACGCAACTGGAAGCACTCAATTTGGATCTCTGTAGCTCAAGATATATTCCATTGAAGGGGACATGGTCAGGCTGCCAAAATCGCACACGTTTTTGGTGAAAACGCCCTTGTTTCCAGCGTTGCCAACGTGCTCAGATTCTGAAGCTCTAAATGAAGCCAGCTTTTGAAGCTTCAAATGAATGCCAATCCCATACTATGATATATGGTTGGAAAGCTCTGGATGTCTAATTTCAAATGCCGTTGGAATCACCTCATTTGGAGCTTTGTAGCTCAAGATATACTCCATTGAAGGAGGTAAGGTCAGGCTGTCCAGCTCACCAGCGTTTTTGGCAAACACTCCTTTGTATTTCAGCGTTGGCAACGTTGGCTTCCTTTCCTGGACAGCCTCCTTGCTTGGCGTTGTCACAAAACACTCCAACTCTTCCTGGAGTTAGCAACGTGCTCGAGCTATCCTCAAGGCTCCATGCTTGTTGCTTGGCGTTGTCATTGAACACGCCTATGTTTCCTGGCGTTGGCAACGTTGGCTTGAGTTGTTGTCAAACACGCCAATGAAGAGTGGCGTTGGCAACGTGCTCGATGGATGGAGATCCAAGGCTTGCTGCCTACCAAGCTTTCCTCCCTGGCGTTGCCTCTAAACACTCCAATGAAGTAGCACGTTGGCAACGTGCTCAAGCTCCTCCCTGGCCCAAGTTCTTCTAGCTCAGCGTTGCCTTGAACAACGCCTATACTTCCCATGTTGGCAACGCCCTCGAAGCTCCTCAGGGCTGCTTGGCATTGCCTTCAAACACTCACCCTTTCTCCAAGTTGGCAACGCCCAAATGTGCTCTCCAGGGCTGCTTGGCGTTGCCTTCAAACACTCACCCTTTCTCCAAGTTGGCAACGCCAACATTTGCTCTCCAGGGCTGCCTTGGCGTTGCCTTCAACAACTCACCCTTTTCTCCAAGTTGGCAACGTGCAAGTCCTCTGCCTCCTTGCCAAGCTTGATATATTCTCAAGGCTTCTTGCTCCAATTCTTGCTCCATGACCTTCTTGCTTCATTACCTATCATTAACCAAACACATGCATCAAAGCCTTGCTAAATCACAAGATTTTGCATCATTCATAACATCAAACAATTCTTGCATAAATCTCATGAAAATGCATATATTTAACAATGTTTGATTGAATCAAGGCATGCATACAATTCTCATCCAAATACTTGCTTATTGCCTAAGAAAATGCATGAAACCAACCTAAAGCATACAAAAAATGGCTAGTAAAACTAGCCAGGATGCCCTGGCATCAATCTCTTTCATGAACTTAGCATAAGAGGGTATTTGCTCAAGTGCCTCTGCAAATGGGATCTTTATTTTAAGAGTCCTGAGATAGTCTGCAAAGCGGACAAATTGTTTATCCTATTTCGCTTGGCATAGTTTCTGAGGATAAGGCATCTTGACTTTATATTCCTCAACCTTAGTTGCTGCAGGTTTATTTCCTACAGAGGTGGTTGGAGAAGCCTTCTTAGGAAGGTTTCTATTAGCACTTGCAGGTGTCTGATCCCTCATTGGCGTTTGAACGCCATGACTAGGGGTTGGATGGGTGTTTAACGCCAATTTTTCACTATTTTCTGGTGTTTGAACGCCAGAACTGGACATGGACTGGGCGTTTAACGCCAATTTTTCACCCTTTTCTGGCATTTGAACGCCAGAAGTGGGCATCCACTGGGCGTTCAACGCCAATTTTCACCCCTTTTTTGGCATTTGAACGCCATAATTATTCCTCTCTAGGCTCTTACTATCCTCAAAGGAATTTTGAGCAATGGTTTGCTCATCCTCTGTCAGTTGTTCCTTCCTTGACTTTCTGTTACCTTGAGTTGAGACATTTAATGTCTTCCCACTCCTTAATTGAACAACTTGGCATTCTTCTGTTATTTGTTTGGATAACTGCTGTTTTATTTGATTCAATAATTTTTCCATACTTTGGTTAGCATCCTTGGTTTCTTGTAGCATTTCCTTAAATTCTGCTAGCTATTCTGTTAGATAACATAATTACTGATTAAATTCAGTAACTTGTTCTGGAGGACTAAGTTTAGTGGATACTGCCTTAGCATCTTCTTTCATGGAGGACTCACTACTTAAGTACAGATGCTGATTTCTAGCAACTATATCTATGAGCTCTTGAGCTTCTTAAATTGTTTTTCTCATGTATATAGATCCACCAACTGAGTGGTCTAGAGATATCTGGGCTTTTTCTATAAGCCCATAGTAGAAGATGTCTAACTGCACCCACTCTGAAAACATTTCAGAGGGGTATTTCCTTAGCATCTCTCTGTATCTCTCCCAAGCATCATAAAGAGATTCATGATCCTCTTCTTTAAAGCCTTGGATGTCCAGCTTTAGCTGTGTCATCCTTTTTGGAGGGAAATATTGATTCAAAAATTTGTCTGATAACTGTTTTCATGTTCTTATGCTTGCTGTAGGTTGTTACTTAGCCACCTCTTAGCTTGTTCTTTTACAGCAAATGGAAATAGTAATAATCTGTAGACATCCTGATCTACTTCCTTATCACATACTGTGTCAGTAATTTGTAAGAACTGTGCCAGAAACTCAGTGGGTTCTTCCTCTGGAAGGCCGGAATACTGGCAATTTTGCTGCACCATGATAATGAGCTGAGGATTTAGCTCAAAAGTGTTAGCTCTTATGGGGGGTATACAGATACTACTCCCATATGAAGCAGTAGTGGGGTTAGCATATGACCCCAGAGTCTTTCTAGACTGTTCATTTCCACTTAGGTCCATGATGGAGAAAGGGAGATGATGTGGATTGGAGATAGAAATATTATATTTATTATTTAATTTTTTTTAGAAAACCAAAAATAAAAGAAGATAAAATAAAATAAAATAAAATAAATAAAAGATTTTGGGTGAGGATTTTTGAAAAATGAAGAGAGAGAAAGTGGTTAGGACGTTTTGAAAGAGGTTTAAGAAGATAATTTAAAAAATTGAAATTTTGACTTGACTAACAGAAAACTACCAAATTTTAAAAATTTTGACTAAATCAACTCAAGGAATTCAAAAATTATGAGTGAACAAAGGAAACGATATTTTTTTGATTTTTTTGAATTTAATAAGGAAAGAGAAAAACAATAAAAAGACACAAGACTTAAAATTTTAGATCTAATGCTCCTTATTTTCGAAAATTTGAAGGGAAAACACCAAAAAACACCAAACTTAAAAATTTTAAGATCAAAACACACAAAGAAAAGACTCAAGAACACTTTGAAGACTCACAAGAACAACAAGAACATAAAAAGAACACCAAGAACACTTAATGAAAAATTTTTAAGGTAATAACAACACAAGAAACACCAAACTTAAAAATTTTTATACTCTAGACACTAATAATTCGAAAATCACAGGAAAAGCAAGAAAAGACACCAAACAAGAAAATTCAAAGATCAAACAAGGAAAATAAACAAGAACAACTCGAAAAATTGAAAGAAAATAACCACATGCAATTGACACTAAACTTAAAACATGAAACAAAACTCAAAGAAAATTAAAGATTAATAATAAAAAAATGATATTCTTGAAAATATTTTTTTTTGAAAAGAAAAAAAAAACTCTAAACCAAAAAGACAAAATTTTCCTAATCTAAGTAACAAGATGAACCGTCAGTTGTCCAAACTCGAACAATCCCCGGCAACGGCGTTAAAAAATTAGTGCACGGAATTGTGATTCAGACTTTTCACAACTCCGGTGCCACTAACCAGCAAGTGCACTGGGTCGTCCAAGTAATACCTTACGTGAGTAAGGGTCGATTGCGATCGGATTTTTTGCTAGTAAAGAATTTTATAAAAATAGTCGCGTTGTAAGTATAGCTTCTAAACTAACAGAAAATCCTTTCGTACAAACGTTTGGTTGTCACAAGTAACAAACCCAATAAAATTTATAAGCCGAAGTATTCAAACCTCGGGTCGTCTTCTCAAGGAATTGCAGGGAGGTGTGTTTTATTATTGGTTATGGAAAACTGTATTTTGGGTTTTGAAAAGGTTTGAACAAATAATTTAATTGATAAAAAAAATAAATTAATAATTAGAAAATCTCTTGGCAAGGTATGAAAACTGGAAGTCCTATTCTAGTTATCCTTATCAATGGTGATGAGAATTATATTTTTGCTACCACTAAGTCAACCTCTAACTATGAAGGTAAGTTAAGTGGACAAATCAATTTAACACCTAAAGTCCTAGTCAACTCCTGAGGAAAGACTAGTGGTATAGGAATCTAAATCAATCAGCAAAGATATTAATTATCAATCACGATGAGTTTGACAACTCAAGAGTTACCAATTAATCAACCAAATGCAAAAGGAAAAAATCTAAATTATTTATATAAATAAAGGAAAGCAATCATGAGTCTGAAATACCTCAAATTATATTAATTAAGAAAATCCTAACATGAAAAGTTCACAAACAAATAAAATAGAAAATAAATAAAAAGAACATTGAACCTGTGATGAAGAAGATAAAAATATTCCCAAGTCCTTTAAGAGGAGTCCTAATCCTATTCCTAAGAGAGAGGAGAGAGCCTCTCTCTCTAAAAACTACATCTAAAAGCTAAAGTTATGAGTAATGAGATCTGGTATCTTGTGTTTGGATGGACTCCCCCACTTTATAGTCTCTAATCTGTGTCTTCTGGGGCGAAAACTGGGTAAGAAGCAGCCCAGAAATCGCTGGAAACAAATTTTGCCACGCTGATTTTTGCAGATGCGACGCGTCTGTGTAGAGCACGTGTTCGCATTGCCTAGCTATATGACCACTAAAGCAAATTATATATCAAATCGAAGCCCCGGAAGTTAGCTTTCAAATGCAACTAGAACCACGTCGTTTTGACCTCTATAGCTCAAGTTATGACCGTTTGAGTGCGAAGAGGTCAGGTTGACAACTTTGGCAATTCCTTCAGTTTCTTGTATTCCTTCCACTTTTGCATGCTTCCTTTCCATCCTCTAAGCCATTCCTGCCCTGTAATCTCTGAAATCACTTAACACACATATCAAGGCATCGAATGGTAATAAGAGAGGATTAAACATAGCAAAAATAAGCATGTTTTCAATCATAGCACAGAATCAGGAAGAAAAATGTAAAACATGCAAATCATATGAATAAGTGGGTAAAGAGTTGATAAAAACCACTCAATTGAGCATAAGATAAACCATAAAATAGTGGTTTATCAACCTCCCTACACTTAAACATTAGCATGTCCTCATGCTAAGTTCAAGAGAAGCTATAAAGGGGTGAAGAAGAATGATAGAGAGTATGCAATGCAACCTATCTATGTGAATGCAACTACATGCAAAATGTTTCTACCTACTTGGTTAAAAGTAAATAAGTTCTCCAAGACAAATATGAATCAAATTCCACTAATTCAAATCGTACAATAAAAGACAAGTAAACTTGTAAGAAGATAGCTCATGAAAGCAGGGAACATAGAATCAAGAATTGAACCCTCACTGGTAGTGTATATTACTCTAATCGCTCAAGTGTCTAGGGTCAATCACTCTACTCTTCCCTAGTCATGCTTTCTAAACCTTGTTCTTCATCTAACCAATCAACAAATATTTAATGTACCAATGCACACATCATGAGATCTTTTCAAGGTTGTAATGGGGCAAAGACAAGGGTGAGGATATATGTATGGCTAAGTGAGCTATAAATTGAATCTTTGAGTTACCTGAGCTATCACCTAACATACATACATTCTATATAACTTCTAAAATCATGCCTAGCTACCCATAATTTCCTAATCATGTATCAACTTTTCTTTTAATTTGTGTTACATATGCATTGATCTTTTATTAACTTAACATTGGGGTAATTTTGTCCCCTTATTTATTTATTTATATTATATATTTTTTTCTTTTTCTTTTTTTTCTTTTTTTTCTCTTTTTTTTTATAGAGATATAAAAACTAAAATAACATATCAATGCATATGGAATTTTTTATTTCCTGTTTTACATGAGTAGATACCCAAACTTCTCAATATTCAGAATTAGAAACATGATACATTCCCTTATTAACCCACGAAATGGATTTTCTGGAGCTACAGAACTCCAATTGGCGCGCTCTCAACGGCGTTGGAAATTAGACATCCAGGGCTTTCCAACAATATATAATAGTCCATACTTTATTCGAAGAATGACGACGTAACTTGGCGTTAAACGCCAAGTACACGCTGCTGTCTGGAATTAAACGCCAGAAAAACGTCATGATCCGGAGTTGAACGCCCAAAACACGTCATAACCTGGAGTTTGACGCCAAGAAATG
>NC_029774.3:89978391-89979063 GCF_000817695.3 Arachis duranensis | reverse complement strand
AGTTTGACGCCAAGAAATGCCTTAGCTCGTGGAATGATCAAGCTCAGCCCAAGCATACACCAAGTGGGCCCCGGAAGTGGATTTATGCATCAATTACTTACTCATGTAAACCCTAGGAGCTAGTCTAAGTATATATAGAACATTTATCTATTGTATTAGATGTCTTTTGACCACGTTTCATCTTTGGTCTCAGTTTTGTTTTATTCTTCATCTTAGGAGATCGTTGATCACACTCAGGGGGCTGGCCATTCGGCCATGCCTGAACCTTTTACTTATGTATTTTCAACAGTGGAGTTTCTGCACACCATAGATTAAGGGTGTGGAGCTCTGCTGTACCTCAAGATGAAGTTCTATTTTCTTTTATTCAAATCTCTCTTATTCTTATTCCAAGATATTCATTCGTACCCAAGAACATGATGAATGTTATGAGTTAGATTACCCTCATTATCATTCTCACTTATGAACGCGCGTGATTGACAACCACTTCCGTTGTACATGCAACCGAGCTTGAATGTGTATCTCTTAGATTCTCCAACAGAATCTTCGTGGTATAAGCTAGATAGATGGCGGCATTTATGAGGATCCGGAAAGTCTCACCTTGTCTGTGGTATTCCGAGTAGGATCCTGGGAATCCGGAAAGTCTAACCTTGTCTGTGGTATTCAGAGTAGGAT
>NC_029774.3:89977310-89977882 GCF_000817695.3 Arachis duranensis | reverse complement strand
TTTTAAGTTTGGTGTCAATTGCATGCTTTTAAAATTTTTCTTGCATTTTTTTTGAAAATCTCATGCATTCATAGTGTTCTTCATGATCTTCAAGTTGTTCTTGATAAGTCCTCTTGTTTGATCTTGATGTTTTCTTGTTTTGTGTCTTTTATTGTTTTTCATATGCATTTTTGCATTCCTAGTGTCCATGCATTAAAGATTTCTAAGTTTGGTGTCTTGCATATTTTTTTTGCATTAAAAATTTTTCAAAAATATGTTCTTGATGTTCATCATGATCTTCAAAAGAGTTTTTGGTGTTCATCTTGACATTCATAGCATTCTTGCATGCATTCATTGTTTTGATCTAAAAATTTCATGCATTGAATATTTTTGTTATTTTTCTCTTTCATCATTAAAAATTCAAAAAAATCAAAAAAATATCTTTGCCTTATTTTCCTCCAAATTTTCGAAATTTTGGGTTGACTTGGTCAAAAATTTTTAAAATTAGTTGTTTCTTACAAGTCAAGTCAAAATTTCAAAATTTAAAATTCTTATCTTTTCAAAATCTTTTTCAAAAATCATATCTTTTTAAT
>NC_029774.3:89976582-89977177 GCF_000817695.3 Arachis duranensis | reverse complement strand
AGCTAACAATTAATGTGATTGGTTCAAAAATTTGAAGTTTGTTACTTTCTTGTTAAGAAAGGTTCAATCTTTAAGTTCTAGAATCTTATCTTGTAGTTTCTTGTTAGTTAAGTCAATTTTAAATTTAAATCAATTTCAAAATTAAATCTTTTTCAAACATATCTTTTTATCTTTTTATCTTATCTTTTTCAAAAACTTTATCTTTTTCAAAATTTGATTTCAAAATATCTTATCTAACTTCTTATCTTCTTATCTTTTTCAAATTTGATTTCAAATCTTTTTCAATCAACTAACTACCTATCTCTCTCTAATTTTCGAAAATTCTCCCTCTCTTTTTCAAAAATTCTTTTTGTTTTAAATTTTAATTTTAAACTTATCCTATCTTTAATTTTCGAAAATTACTAACCTCTTTTTCAAAATTTATTTTCGAAATTTCTCTTCTCTTTTCTTCTTCTATTTAATTATTTAATTACTAACACTTCTCTTCACCTCTCTCCATCTAAATATCCGAATCCCCTCTTCTACATTCTTCTCCCCTTTCTTTTTCTACTAACATAAAGGAATCTCTATACTGTGACATAGAGGATTCCTCTTT
>NC_029774.3:89973114-89973692 GCF_000817695.3 Arachis duranensis | reverse complement strand
AACGCCAGAAACAAGCATCACATGGGCGTTTAACGCCCAGAACATGCACCAATGGGCGTTTGAACGCCAGAATGATGCATGAAGGCAATTTACACGCCTATAGGGTGAAGGAATGGTATTTCTTTTCACCTCAAGGATCTGTGGACCCCACAGGATACCCACCTACCTTTTCTTTTAATCCTAATCACACTCTCCTATTCCAAATCTCATTTTCAATGTCACACTTCCCAAAACCCTTCACCAATCACCTCAACTCCTCTTCCCAATTACCCCATGCACCATTCACATCAACCTCCTTTTCCCCATAAATCCCACCTACCTCCATTACATTCAAATTCAATTTCCCACCCTTTCCCACCCAAAATGGCCGAAACCTAACCCCCCCTCCCTATAAATACCTCTCCTTTCTTCTTCATTTTCACACAACAAAAACCCCTTCTCCTCTCATATAGCCGAACCCCCTCCTCTCCTTCTCTCCCAAAATTCTCTTCTTCTTCTTCTACTCTTCTTTTCTTTTTTGCTCGAGGACGAGCAAATTTTAAGTTTGGTGTGGTAAAAAGCCTAAGCTTTTTATTTTT
>NC_029774.3:89968086-89969912 GCF_000817695.3 Arachis duranensis | reverse complement strand
TATTTCCCCGAGAGGAAGAAAGTAGCCACAGTTGATGGTGAACCCCTAAACAAAGCTTGCCATGGAAAGGAGTAAGAAGGATTGAATAGAAGCAGTAGGAGAGCAGGCGTCCTTGGGCTCTACAGCATCTCTATCCGCTTATCTGAAATTCCTACCAATGAATCTGCATAAGTATTCTATCCCTTTTATTATTCCTTTTTATTTCTTTATTCCAATAATCACAATTACCCTTTAATCTCCCTAACTGAGATTTACAAGGTGACCATAGCTTGCTTCATACCAACAATCTCTGTGGATTCGATCCTTACTCACGTAAGGTTTATTACTTGGACGACCCAGTACACTTGCTGGTTAGTTGAACGGAGTTGTGAGAATAAACAGTGCCCTAAGAGTAAATATATGCTAAAGCTCAAAAGATAGAAATCACAATTTCGTCCACCACCTAGCTACCCATAATTCCCACTTTTGTATAATTCCCATACTCATGTACCAATTTTTTTTATATTTCTTTACTTTTATCACATGTGCATTGATCTTTATCAAAGCTTAACATTGAGATAATTTTATCCCCTTATTCACTTACTTATTTATTGAATTTTTTTTTGAAACATAACTTATCAATGCACATGGATTTTCCATTATTTTTTTCTATTTTGTTTTTTCATGAGTAGGTCCCCAAATTCCCAATATTCAAATAAATTAGAAACATCATACATTCCCTTATTAACCCATGTTCCCACAGTTTTTCCACACTTAGTTGATACACAATCTCTATCTTAAGCCAATCAAAGATTCAATTGGGATATTTTAATTTGTTTTTCTGCTTAAGGCTAGTGATGTAGTAAAATATAGAATAAATGGGATTAAAAAGCTCAAAGTGGCTAACAAGGGTGACATAAAAGGGTAGGCTTATTTGGGATAAGTGAGCAAAAACAAATAATGGCCTCAATCATATGCAAACATGTAAATATACTAAATAATGGACATATTAGAATGGAACAAAGCAAAGATTGTAATTATAGAGAAGAAAACACACAGGAATAAAATATTTATGGTTAAATAATGTAACCATCCAATTAAGCTCAAATCTCACAAGTTGTGTGTTCTTTGGCTCAAAAACCATGTTCCAAATACAACTTCCAAACAAGTTTAACACAAATTTTTCAATTTAACTTAGTGAAATACTATAAAAATTTCTTGAAAAAGAAAATATTACTTCAACCAAGTAGTAACTAAATGCATAAAATCAAATAAACATGCAAATGCAACAATTAACAAATTAACATTGGTGTTGAAAAAAAGAAGTAACTAACCCACGGAGATCGGTATCGACCTCCCCACACTTAAAGATTGCATCGTCCTCGGTGCATGCTAAGAAGTACAGGTGAATGGGTGGCTCTGCAGCTAGTGCTCTGCAGAAAAAGTCTCTACACATGAAAGCTTCAATGCTCAGCCCAAGCACACACCAAGTGGACCCCGGAAGTGGATTTTTACATCATTTACTCATTTCTGTATATCTTAGGTTACTAGCTCACTATAAATAGGATATTTTGACATTGTATCTTTACCTCATGACACATTACACGTTTCTTATTGTATCTTCTACGGTATGAGTCTCTAAACCCCATGGTTGGGGGCGAGGAGCTCTGCTGTGTCTTGATGGATTAATGCAATTACTACTGTTTTTCAATCAATCACGCTTGCTTCTATTCTAAGATATCACTTGTTCTTCAACTTGATGAATGTGATGATCCGTGACACTCATCATCATTCTCACCTATGAACGTGTGCCTGACAACCACCTCCGTTCTACTTTAGATTGAGTG
>NC_029774.3:89966654-89968065 GCF_000817695.3 Arachis duranensis | reverse complement strand
TGACAGAGCGCGTTGAACATTTTCACTGAGAGGATGGGAGGTAGCCATTGACAACGGTGAAACCCTACATACAGCTTGCCATGGAAGGAGTCTTGTGTGCTTGAAGAAGAAGACAGTAGGAAAGCAAAGGTTCAGAAGATAGAGCATCTCCAAAACCTCAACCTGTTCTCCATTACTGCAAAACAAGTATCTATTTCATGTTCTTTGACTTTGAGTTACATGATAACCATAGCTTGCTTCAAGCCGACAATCTCCGTGGGATCGACCCTTACTCACGTAAGGTATTACTTGGACGACCCAGTGCACTTGCTGGTTAGTTGTGCGGAATTACAAAAGTGTGATTGTGATTTCGTGCACCATGTTTTTGGCGCCGTTGCCGGGGATTGTCCGAGTTTGGACAACTGACGGTGTATCTTGTTGCTTAAATTAGGACTATTTTATTTTTGTTGGTTTAGAGTCTTTTATTTGAGTTTAGTTTCATATTTTAAGTTTGGTGTCTTCTTTGTGTTTTTCTTTGAATTTTTGAAAATTTGTGTTTGATTTTCTAAAAATTTTAAGTTTGGTGTCATTTTGTTGTTTTTCTCTTTCCTCATTTCAAAAATCAAATCTTTTTCAAAATAATTTTCAATCATATCTTTTTAATTGCTAATTTCAAAATCTTTTTAATTAATTAATTGATTTAGTTTTCAATTTTCTTTGATTTTATCTTCTTTTAGTTTTCGAAATTTTATTTTATTTTCTTTTCCATTTATTTTATTATTTTCGGTCATTTTTAATTAATAACGAAAAAAAATATTCTATACTTTACTTGTGAATCGATATCATTTCCCTTTCTCCATCATGAACCTAAGTGGAATTGAGCAGTCCAGAAGGACTCTGGGGTCATATGCTAACCCCATTACAGCTGCATATGGGAGTAGCATCTGTATACCTCCCATTAAAGCAAGCAGCTTTGAGCTAAATCATCAACTCATTGTCATGGTGCAGCAAAATTGCCAGTATTCCGGTCTTCCACTGGAAGAACCTACGGAATTTCTGGCACAGTTTTTACAAATTGCTGACACAATACGTGATAAAGAGGTGGATCAGGATGTCTACAGATTATTACTGTTTCCATTTGCTGTAAAGGATCAAGCTAAGAGGTGGTTGAATAACCAACCCACAGCAAGCATAAAAACATGGAGACAGTTATCAGACAAATTCCTGAATTAATTTTACCCTCCAAAAAGGATGACACAACTAAGGCTGGACATCCAAGGCTTTAAACAAGAGGATAATGAATCCCTTTATAATGCCTGGGAGAGGTACAGAGGTATGCTAAGAAAATGCCCCTCTGAAATGTTTTCAGAGTGGGTACAGTTAGACATCTTCTATTATGGGCTCACAGAAAAAGCTCAGATGTCTTTAGACC
>NC_029774.3:89959525-89966283 GCF_000817695.3 Arachis duranensis | reverse complement strand
AAACTCCGCCAAGCGGAACAGGATAAGCAATTTGCCCGCTTTGTAGACTATCTCAGGACTCTTGAAATAAAGATTCTGTTTGTAGAAGCACTTGACCAAATACCTTCTTATGCTAAGTTCATGAAAGAGATCTTAAGTCATAAGAAGGATTGGAGAGAAACTGAAAAAGTGTTCCTCACTGAAGAATGCAGTGCAGTCATATTAAAAAGCTTACCAGAAAAGCTTCAAGATCCAGGAAGCTTTATGATACCATGCACATTAGAAGGTGCTTGTACCAAGACAGCCCTATGTGACCTTGGAGCAAGTATCAATCTAATACCTGCATCCACTATCAGAAAGCTTGGGTTGACTGAAGAAGTCAAACCAACCCGGATATGCCTCCAACTTGCTGATAGCTCCATTAAATACCCATCAGGCATAATTGAGGACATGATTGTCAAGGTTGGGCCATTCGCCTTCCCAACTGACTTTGTAGTGCTGGAAATGGAGGAGCACAAGAGTGCAACTCTCATCTTAGGAAGACCCTTCCTAGCAACTGGACGAACTCTCATTGATGTACAAAAAGGGGAAGTGACCCTGAGAGTCAATGAGGATGAGTTCAAGTTGAATGCTGTCAAAGCTATGTAGCATCCAGACACATCAAATGACTGCATAAGCGCTGATATTATTGACTCTTTGGTGGAAGAGATCTATATGACGGAGAGTCTCGAATCAGAGCTAGAGGATATCTTTAAAGGTGTTCAGACTGACTTGGAGGAACCAGAGGAAATAAAAGAACCTCTGAAATTTCCTCAGGAAGAGGATAAGCCTCCTAACCCGAGCTCAAGCCACTACCACCATCCCTGAAGTATGCATTTCTGGGAGAAGGTGACACTTTTCCAGTGATCATAAGCTCTGCTTTAAACTCACAGGAAGAGGAAGCACTAATTCAAGTGCTAAGGACACACAAGACAGCTCTTGGGTGGTCCATAAGTGATCTTAAGGGCATTAGCCCAGCAAGATACATGCACATGATCCTCTTGGAAGATAATGCCAAGCCAGCGGTTCAACCTCAGAGGCGGCTAAATCCAGCCATGAAGGAGGTAGTGCAGAAAGAGGTCACTAAGTTACTAGAGGCTGGGATTATTTATCCTATTTCTGATAGCCCCTGGGTGAGCCCTGTCCAAGTTGTCCCCAAGAAGGGAGGCATGACAGTGGTTCATAATGAAAAGAATGAACTGGTTCCTACAAGAACAGTTACAGGGTGGCGTATGTGTATTGACTACAGAAGGCTCAATACAGCCACCAGAAATGATCATTTTCCTTTACCATTCATAGACCAAATGCTGGAAAGACTAGCGGGTCATGATTATTACTGCTTTTTGGATGGCTATTCAGGTTACAACCAAATTGTAGTAGATCCTCAAGACCAAGAGAAAACAACATTTACATGTCCTTCTGGAGTATATGCCT
Organism: Arachis duranensis; assembly: GCF_000817695.3. Taxonomy (NCBI): domain Eukaryota; kingdom Viridiplantae; phylum Streptophyta; class Magnoliopsida; order Fabales; family Fabaceae; genus Arachis; species Arachis duranensis. The sequence continues at coordinate 89,964,831 of NC_029774.3, read as the reverse complement.
ACAAAAGGATGCCTTTTGGTCTATGCAATGCACCTGCAACCTTTCAGAGGTGCATGCTCTCTATCTTCTCAGATATGGTAGAGAAATTTCTAGAAGTCTTCATGGATGACTTTTCAGTATTTGGAGACTTATTCAACTCCTGCCTTAACCATCTAGCACTTGTTCTAAAAAGATGCCAAGAGACCAACCTAGTTTTAAACTGGGAAAAATGTCACTTTATGGTGACTGAGGGGATTGTCCTTAGGCATAAAATTTCAAGTAAGGGAATAGAGGTGGATCAAGCAAAGGTAGAGGTAATTGAAAAATTACCACCACCTGCCAATGTTAAGGCAATCAGAAGCTTTCTGGGACATGCAGGATTTTACAGAAGGTTTATAAAGGATTTTTCAAAAATTGCAAAACCTCTGAGTAACCTGCTAGCTGCTGACACACCATTTGTGTTTGACACACAGTGTCTGCAGGCATTTGAGACCCTGAAAGCCAAGCTGGTCACAGCACCAGTCATCTCTGCACGAGACTGGACATTACCATTTGAACTAATGTGTGATGCCAGTGACCATGCCATTGGTGAAGTGTTGGGACAGAGGCATAACAAGCTTCTGCACGTCATTTATTACGCTAGCCGTGTTCTAAATGATGCATAGAAGAATTACACAACCACAGAAAAAGAGTTACTTGCAGTGGTCTATGCCATTGACAAGTTTAGATCCTACTTAGTAGGGTCAAAAGTGATTGTATACACTGACCATGCTGCTCTTAAATACTTACTCACAAAGCAGGATTCAAAACCCAGGCTAATAAGATGGGTGTTGCTTCTGCAAGAGTTTGATATAGAAATAAGAGACAGAAAAGGGACAGAGAACCAGGTAGCTGATCATCTGTCCCGAATTGAACCAGTAGCTGGGGCGTCCCTCCCACTACTGAGATCTCTGAAACCTTTCCAGATGAGCAACTCTTTGCCATCCAGGAAGAACCATGGTTTGCAGATATTGCAAATTATAGAGCTTTGAGGTTCATACCACAGGAGTACAGCAGGGTGCAAAGAAAAAAATTAATTTCAGATGCCAACTACTACCTATGGGATGAGCCATATCTCTTTAAGAGATGTGCAGACGGAATAATCCGCAGATACCTAGAGAGGAAGCACAAAGGATCCTGTGGCATTGCTATGGATCGTAGTATGGGGGACATTTCGGAGGTGAGCGACCAACCACTAAGGTCCTCCAATGCGGATTCTACTGGCCTACTATCTATAGGGATGCCCGGGAGTTTGTGCGTAACTGTGACAGTTGCCAAAGAGCTGGTAACTTGCCTCATGGTTATGCCATGCCTCAACAAGGGATCCTAGAGATTGAATTGTTTGATGTATGGGGAATTGACTTCATGGGTCCCTTCCCACCATCATACTCAAACACTTATATTCTCGTGGCAGTAGACTATGTGTCTAAATGGGTAGAAGCAATTGCCACACCCAATAATGATACCAAGACCGTACTGAAATTCCTACAGAAACACATCTTCAGCAGGTTCGGTGTTCCCAGAGTACTAATCAGTGATGGGGGCACTCATTTCTGCAATAAACAGCTGTACTCTTCTATGGTCCGATATGGAATTAGCCACAAAGTAGCAACTCCGTATCACCCACAGACAAATGGGCAAGCTGAAGTCTCTAATAGAGAGGTAAAAAGAATCCTGGAACGGACTGTTATTGCCCGTAGAAAGGATTGGGCACATAGCTTGGATGATGCTTTGTGGGCATACAGAACAGCCTTCAAGACTCCTATAGGAACCTCTCCATACCAACTTGTGTATGGGAAGGCTTGTCATCTGCCCGTGGAACTGGAACATAAAGCCTACTGGGCAACCAGATTCCTAAACATGGATGCTAAGTTAGCTGGTGAAAAAAGATTGGTCCAGCTAAATAAGCTAGAGGAGTTCAGACTCAATGCCTTTGAAAATGCAAAAATTTATAAGGAAAAGGCAAAGAAGTGGCATGACATGAAGTTGTCATCCAGAGTCTTTGAGCCAGGACAAAATGTTCTACTCTTTAACTCTAGGCTCAGACTATTCCCAGGAAAACTTAAATCCCGGTGGAGGGGTCCGTATGTGATTACAGGGGTCTCACCATATGGATATGTTGAGCTTCAGGATATTGATTCTGATAAAAAGTTCATTGTTAATGGATAGAGGATCAAACATTATCTTGAAAGCAATTTTGAGCAAGAATGCTCAAAACTGAGGCTTGAATGAATCTCAGTAAAAGGTCCAGCTAAAGACAATAAAGAAGCGCTTGCTGGGAGGTAACCCAGTCATTAGCAGGTTATCTGTTTTACTTAATAAAAGTTTGATACATATTCTCAAAGGGCAATCATCAAAGTTGAAGGAATTCACAGAGTTACAGAAGGATTCAGTGCAAAAAGTAGAGAACAGGAGCTTGCTGGCAAAAAAATGCCAGTAAGGGGTACTCTGGGCGTTAAACGCTAGAATGGATACCATTCTGGGCGTTTAACGCCAGTAAAGGTACCATTTTGGGCGTTAAACGCCATAATGGGCACCATTCTGGGCGTTTAACGCCAGGTTGGCAGCATCCTGGGCGTTCAGCAAAACGCCCAGTGATGAAGGGGTTTCTGGCGTTTAACGCCAGCCAGGGTACCTGGCTAGGCGTTAAACGCCCATAATGGCCAACATTTGGGCGTTAAATGCCAGAATGGATACCATTCTGGGCGTTTAACGCCAGATAGGTGGGGGACAGAGCTTTTGCTTTCTACTTCAAATTTTTTCAAACTTTCTTGTTTTGATCCATAATTTTCTGCATAAACACATTTCAAACTTTCATCATTCACCTTCAAATCTTAAAAATTAAAATCATTTTTCAAATCTCTTTCAAATCCTTTCCAAATCTTCTTCAAAAAACTCAAATATCTCTCAAATTCTTTCCATATCTTCTCAAATCTCCTTCAAAATTTTTGAAATCTCTCCCCCCTCCCTTATAAATATACGTTCGACCATCCCCCTTTCCCCACCATTCGAATTTGCTCTCCTCCTCTCTCTCCTCTTTCTTTTCTTTTGCTTGAGGACAAGCAACCCTCTAAGTTTGGTGTGTTTTTCCATGATCACTAAGCTAAGGCCCATCAAGATCATGGCTCCCAAAGGAAAACAAACCAATTCTAGAGGCAAGAAAGAGAATGCTCCAAAGGATCTTTGGAGTCAAGAGAGGTTCTTAACCAAAGAACATGCAGACCATTACCACAAAATAATGGGTCTAAGGTCAGTGATCCCGGAAGTTAAATTCGATCTGAAAGAAGATGAATATCCAGAGATCCAAGATCAAATTCGAAATAGAGGATGGAAAGTTCTAACCAACACTGAGACAAAGGTTGGAAGAAACATGGTTCAGAAATTCTACTCAAATCTATGGCTGACAGATAAGCAGAGAATGACTGGAACTGCTTTTCATACCTACAGAACCATGGTCAGAGGGAGAATTATTTACTTCCATCTGGACAAAATAAGAGAGGTCTTCAAATTGCCTCAACTGCAAGATGATCTTGAATCCTTTAATAGGGGAATGGTGAGAGCAGATAAGGGGTTGGATCAAGTTCTAGAGGACATATGCCTCCCTGGAACTAAGTGGACAACCAATTCAAAAGGTGTCCCAAACCAACTCAAGAGGGGAGATCTCAAACCAATTGCAAGAGGTTGGCTAGACTTCATTGGGCGTTCTATATTGCCCACTAGCAACCGTTCTGAGGTCACCATCAAGAGAGCAGTGATGATTCATTGTATTATGCTGGGAAAAGAAGTGGAGGTTCATCATCTGATTGCTTGTGAGATTTACACAATTGCAAACAAGAATTCCACTGAAGCCAAACTGGCTTACCCAAGCTTAATCTCTTTGCTATGTAAAGATGCTGGGGTGAGGATGGGAGTAGATAAATTCATCCCAATTGAACATCCAATCACCAAGAAGTCAATGGAAGGACAAATGCAAGATAATTCTATCAAAAGGAGGGCGCAGGAGTTCCTCCCTGAACTCCTTGAAATTGACTACTGGACCCGCCTAGAAGCATCTGTTGCCAAGCTGCAAGAAGCTATGGAACAAATTAAGGAAGAACAGCAGAATCAAAACTGCATGCTCTGCAAATTGCTGAAGGAACAAGAGAAGCAGGGGCGTGAGATACAGGAGCTGAAGCACCAGAAGCTCTCCCTTGAAGGGTCAAATACCCCACAAGTTGAGGGAGCATCAACTTCTCAAGATCAAGGTTGTTGAGTCCTAACTCTGTGATAACCTCTATCATTAGGAGTCTATTTTAGAGTCATTTAAATTTTTGTTTTCTATTACTATTAGTCTTATCTTATGTTTATCTTTGATTCTTGTTCTTAATTCATGATTAATAAAATTTAATGTCTATGCCTTAAAGCTATGAATGTCCTATGAATCCATCACCTCTCTTAAATGAAAAATGCTTTAATCACAAAAGAACAAGAAGTGCCGGATTTCGAATTCATCTCTGAAACTAGTTGAATTAGCTTGATGTTGTGACAATACTTTTTGTTTTCTGAATGAATACTTGAACAGTGCATATGTCTTTTGAATTTGTTAATTAAAGAATGTTAAACTTGTTGGCTCTTGAAAGAATGATGGAAAAGGAGAAATGTTATTGAGGATCTGAAAAATCATCAAATTGATTCTTGAAGCAAGAAAAAAGCAGTGAATTCAAACAAAAAAAAACGAAAAAAAAGAAAGAGAGAGAGAGATGAAAAGTGATCTGATGAGCGGATAATTTGTACGCTTTTTGGCATTGTTTTTAGTATGTTTTTAGTATGATCTAGTTAGTTTTTAGTATATTTTTATTAGTTTTTAGTTAAAATTCACTTTTCTGGACTTTACTATGAGTTTGTGTATTTTTCTGTGATTTCAGGTATTTTCTGGCTGAAATTGAGGGACCTGAGCAAAAATCTGATTCAGAGACTAAAAAGGACTGCAGATGCTGTTGGATTCTGACTTCCCTGCACTCGAAGTGAATTTTATGGAGCTACAGAAGCCCAATTGGCGCGCTCTCAACGGCGTTGGAAAGTAGACATCCTGGGCTTTCCAGCAATATATGATAGTCCATACTTTGCCCAAGATTTGATGGCCCAAACCAGCATTCAAAGTCACCCACAGAAATCCCAGCGTTAAACGCTGGAACTGGCACCAGGATGGGAGTTAAACACCCAAACTGGCACCAAAGCTGGCGTTTAACTCCAAGAAGAGTCTCTACACGAAAATGCTTCAATGCTCAGCCCAAGCACACACCAAGTGG
>NC_029774.3:89958457-89959160 GCF_000817695.3 Arachis duranensis | reverse complement strand
AACCTTGTCTGTGGTATTCTGAGTAGGATTCAATGATTGAATGACTGTGACGAGCTTCAAACTCCTGAGGGCGGGGCGTTAGTGACAGACGCAAAAGAATCACTGGATTCTATTCTGGCCTGATTGAGAACCGACAAATGGATAGCCGTGCTGTGACAGGGTGCGTTGAACATTTCCACTGAGAGGATGGGAGGTAGCCACTGACAACGGTGAAACCCTTGCATAAGCTTGCCATGGAAAGGAGTAAGAAGGATTGGATGAAGACAGTAGGAAAGCAGAGAGACGGAAGGAACACAGCATCTCCATACGTTTATCTGAAATTCCCACCAATGAATTGCATAAGTATCTCTATCTTTATCTTTTTGTTTTATTCGTATATCACCCATATCCATTTGAGTTTGCCTGACTAAGATTTACAAGGTGACCATAGCTTGCTTCATACCAACAATCTCTGTGGGATCGACCCTTACTCGCATAAGTTTTATTACTTGGACGACCCAGTACACTTGCTGGTTAGTTGTGCGAAGTTGTGTTTTATGCCATGGTATTGAACACCAAGTTTTTGGATTCATTACCGGGGATTATTTGATTTGTGAAAAGTATTAATCACAATTTCGTCCACCAAGTTTTTGGCGCCGTTGCCGGGGATTGTTCGAGTATGGACAACTGACGGTTCATCTTGTTGCTTAGATTAGGTATTTTT
>NC_029774.3:89956780-89958278 GCF_000817695.3 Arachis duranensis | reverse complement strand
TGATTCCTGGAATTCTCATTAAGAATTTTGATACCTTTATTTTCTTTTTCCACTTAATTTTCGAAAAAATCCAAAAATATTTCTTGTTTGAGTCTAGTATTAAGTTTGGTGTCAATTGCATGTTTCTGTTCTTCTTGCATTCATGCATGTGTCCTCATTAATCTTCAAGTTGTTCTTGATGATTTCATTACTCTGATCTTTGAATTCTCTGGACTTGAGTGTTTATGTGTCTCATATGCATTCTCATTAGTGTCGGTAGTATACAAACTGCTAAGTTTGGTGTCTTGCATGCATTGTTATTTGATTTTAGTTGCATTTTAATTATTCTTCATTATTAAAAATCCAAAAATATTTTTTATTTGTGTCTTTTCAAGTCAATAATACAGGGAATTGAAGATTCAGAACATTCAGTAGAGGAATTATACAGAAAAAGCTGGGCGTTCAAAACGCCCAGTGAAGAAGGGCAAACTGGCGTTTAAACGCCAGCCAGGGTACCTGGCTGGGCGTTTGACGCCCAAAAGGGTAGTAGTTTGGGCGTTAAACGCCAGAATGTGCACCATTCTGGGCGTTTAACGCCAGGATGGCACAAGAGGGAAGATTTTGTTTTCAAATCAAATTTTTTTTAGTTTTCAAAATCTTTTCAAAATCAAATCTTTTTCAAATCAAATCTTTTCAATCATATCTTTTTCAAAATCAATTTCTTTCTATTTTCAAAAATACTTGCTATCAATTAATGATTTGATCCAACATTTCAAGTATGTTGCCTTTTCTGTTGAGAAAGGTTTAATGTTTGAATCATATCTTTTCTTGATAGCCAAGTCATTAATTTTTAAAATCAAATCACATCTTTTTTAAAATAAATCATATCCTCTTAACCACATCTTTTTCAAAATAGTTTTCAATCAAATCTTTTTGATTTCTAATTTCAAAAATCTTTTTCAAAAAATCACTTTACTTCTTTCTCAATCATGGTTTTCGAAAATCAATTAGTGTTTTTCAAAATGTTTTCAAAATCTTTTACTTAATTTTCGAAAATTACTTCTCCCCTTCTCACATCCTTCTAATTATGGACTAACACTATTCCTTAATGCACAATTCGGACTCCATCTTCTTTGATAAGTTCGAATTTTCTACTTCTGCCTTCTATTTTTCTTTTCCTCTGACACCTCAAGGAATCTCTATACTGTGACATAGAGGATTCCATATTTTCTTGTTCTCTTCTCTTTCTTATGAGCAGGAGCAAGAACAAAAGCATTCTTGTTGAGGCTGATCCTGAACCTGAAAGGACCTTGAAGCGAAAGCTAAGAGAAGCTAAGGCACAATTCTCTGTGGAGGACCTAACAAAAATTTTCAAAGAAGAAGAACCCATGGCAGCCGAAAACAACAACAATGCCAACAATGCAAGGAAGGTGCTGGGTGACTTTACTGCACCTACTCCCGATTTCTATGGGAGAAGCATCTCTATCCCTGCCATTGGAGCAAACAACTTTGAGCTTAA
>NC_029774.3:89952980-89955163 GCF_000817695.3 Arachis duranensis | reverse complement strand
AGACTGGGAAGTGCATGGATGAATCCATCATCCTTGGCAGACCCTTCCTAGCCACAGCAAAGGCTGTGATTGATGTTGATAGAGGAGAATTGATCATTCAAGTGAATGAGGAATCCTTTGTGTTTGAGGCTCAAGGATATCCCTCTATCATCATGGAGAGGAAGCATGAAGAGCTTCTCTCAAAACAGAGCCAAACAGAGCCCCCACAGTCAAACTCTAAGTTTGGTGTTGGGAGGCCACAAACCAACTTCTAAGTTTGGTGTTGAACCCCCACATTCAAACTCTAAGTTTGGTGTTGGGAGGTTCCAACATTGCTCTGAGCATCTCTGAGGCTCCATGAGAGGCCACTGTCAAGCTATTGACATTAAAGAAGCGCTTGTTGGGAGGCAACCCAATGTTATATTTTATCTATTCTCTTTTGTTATTGTATGTTTTCTGTAGGTTGATGATCATGAGAAGTCACAAAATCAATTGAAAAAGCAAAAACAAAAAGAAAAACAAGAAGAAAAACAGCACACCCTGGAGGAAGAACCTGCTGGCGTTTAAACGCCAGTAAAGCTAGCAGATGGGCGTTTAACGCCCAGTCTGGCACCATTCTGGGCGTTTAACGCCAGAAAGGGGCACCAGACTGGCGTTAAACGCCAGAAAAGGGCAAGCACTTGGCGTTAAACGCCAGAAATGGGCACCAGCCGGGCGTTTAACGCCAGAATTGGCTCAAAACGCATTTTTGCATGCCATTTGGTGCAGGGATGACTTTTCCTTGACACCTCAGGATCTGTGGACCCCACAGGATCCCCACCTACCCTACCACTCTCTCTCTTCTTCACCCATTCACCAATCACCTCAACACCTCTTCCCCAAAAACCCTTCACCTATCAAATCCCATCTTTCTCTTAACCACTCACATCCATCCTTTATAAAACCCCACCTACCTCACCATTCAAATTCAAACAATTACTCTCTTCCTTCTTCTTTTGCTCGAGGACGAGCAAACCTTTTAAGTTTGGTGTGGTAAAAGCATTGCTTTTTATTTTTCCATAACCATTTATGGCATCCAAGGCCGGAGAAACCTCTAGAAAGAGGAAAGGGAAGGCAAAAGCTTTCACCTCTGAGTCATGGGAGATGGAGAGATTCATCTCAAGGGTGCATCAAGATCACTTCTATGAAGTTGTGGCCAAGAAGAAGGTGACCCCTAAGGTCCCTTTCAAACTCAAAAAGGGTCAACTTTGATCAATGGTTGGACCAAGTCCTCATAGACATTTGTGAAGAGGGCGCTCAATGGAAGAGAGAGGGAAGCCGATTCAACTAAGAAGGCATAATCTCAAGCCCATCACTAAGAAGAGGATGGAGCAACCAAGAGATCCCACTCACCATGAAATCCCTGAGATGCCTCAAGGGATGCACTTTCCTCCACAAAACTATTGGGAGCAAATCAACACCTCCTTAGGAGAATTAAGTTCTAACATAGGACAGCTAAGGGTGGAGCACCAAGAACATTCCATTCTCCTCCATGAAATTAGAGACGATCAAAGAATCATGAGAGAGGAGCAACAAAGGCAAGGAAGAGACATTGAGGAGCTCAAGCACTCCATAAGATCTTCAAGAGGAAGAACAAGCCGCCATCACTAAGGTGGACCCGTTCTTTAATCTCCGTGTCCTTCATTTTCCTGTTTTTAGAATTTTAGTGCTTATGTTTGTCTATGTTTGTGTCTTATGATCATTAGTGTCTTAGTGTCTATGCCTTAAAGTTATGAATGTCCTATGAATCCATCACCTTTCTTAAATGAAAAATGTTTTTATTAAAAAAGAACAAGAAGTACATGATTTCGAATTCATCCTTAAAACTAGCTTAATTATTTTGATGTGGTGACAATACTTTTTATTTTCTGAATGTATGCTTGAACAGTGCATATATCTTTTGAATTTGTTGTTCATGAATGTTAAAATTGTTGGCTCTTGAAAGAATGATGAAAAAGGAGACATGTTACTGAGGATCTAAAAAATCATAAAAATGATTCTTGAAGCAAGAAAAAGTAGTGAATACAAAAAAAATCGAAAAAGAGAGAGAGAGAAAGAGAAAGAAAGAAAAGAAAAAAAGAGGAAAAAAAAATAAAGTTGTGATCCAAGGCAAAAAGAGTGTGCTTAAGAACCCTGGACACCTCTAATTGGGGACTCTAGCAAAG
>NC_029774.3:89952531-89952761 GCF_000817695.3 Arachis duranensis | reverse complement strand
AGCCAATCATTCTGAATTTCAAAGGATAAAGTGAGATGCCAAAACTGTTCAGAGGCAAAAAGCTACTAGTCCCGCTCATCTGATTGGAGCTAAGTTTCATTGATAATTTGGGGTCTATAGTATATTCTCTTCTTTTTATCTTATTTGATTTTCAGTTGCTTGGGGACAAGCAACAATTTAAGTTTGGTGTTGTGATGAGCGGATAATTTGTACGCTTTTTGGCATTGTTT
>NC_029774.3:89950159-89951756 GCF_000817695.3 Arachis duranensis | reverse complement strand
AGCTTGCCATGGAAAGGAGTAAGAAGGATTGGATGAAGACAGTAGGAAAGCAGAGAGACGGAAGGAACACAGCATCTCCAAACGTTTATCTGAAATTCCCACCAATGAATTGCATAAGTATCTCTATCTTTATCTTATTGTTTTATTCGTATATCACCCATATCCATTTGAGTTTGCCTGACTAAGATTTACAAGGTGACCATAGCTTGCTTCATACCAACAATCTCTGTGGGATCGACCCTTACTCGCATAAGGTTTATTACTTGGACGACCCAGTACACTTGCTGGTTAGTTGTGCGAAGTTGTGTTTATGCCATGGTATTGAACACCAAGTTTTTGGATTCATTACCGGGGATTATTTGATTTGTGAAAAGTATTGATCACAATTTCGTCCACCATGATCCAAGGCAAAAAGAGTGTGCTTAAGAACCCTAGACACCTCTAATTGGGGACTCTAGCAAAGCTGAGTCATAATCTAAAAAGGTTAACCTAGTTATGTGTCTATGGCATGTATGTATCCAGTGGTAATACTGGAAGACAGAGTGGTTTGGGCCACAGCCAAGACTCATAAAGTAGCTATGTTCAAGAATCATCACACTTAACTAGGAGAATCAATAACACTATCTGAATTCTGAGTTCCTATAGATGCCAATCATTCTAATCTTCAAGATAAAGTGAGATGCCAAAACTGTTCGGAAGCAAAAAGCTACTAGTCCCGCTCATCTAATTAGAGCTAAGTTTCATTGATATTTTGGAGTCTATAGTATGTTCTATTCTTTTTATCCTATTTGATTTTCAGTTGCTTGGGGACAAGCAACAATTTAAGTTTGGTGTTGTGATGAGCGGATAATTTATACGCTTTTTGGCACTGTTTTTAGTATGTTTTTAGTACATTTTAGTTAGTTTTTAGTATATTTTTATTAGTTTTTATTTAAAATTTACTTTTCTAGGCTTTACTATGAGTTTGTGTGTTTTTCTGTGATTTCAGGTAATTTCTGGCTGAAATTGAGGGACCTGAGCAAAAATCTGATTCAGAGGCTGAAAAAGGACTGCAGATGTTGTTGGATTCCGACCTCTCTGCACTCGAAGTCGATTTTATAGAGCTACAGAAGCCCAATTAGCGTGCTCTCAATTGCGTTGGAAAGTAGACATCCTGGGCTTTCCAGCAATGTATAATTGTCCATACTTTGCCCGAGATTTGATGGCCCAAACCGGCGTTGCAAATCAGCTTCAGAATTCCCGGCGTTTAACGCCGGAACTGGCACAAAAATTGGAGTTAAACGCCCAAACTAGCACAAAAGCTGGCGTTTAATTCCAGAAAAAGTCTCTACACATGAAAGCTTCAATGCTCAGCCCAAGCACACACCAACTGGACCCCAGAAGTGGATTTTTACGTCATTTACTCATTTCTGTATATCCTAGGTTACTAGCTCACTATAAATAGGATATTTTGACATTGTATCTTTACCTCATGACACATTACACGTTTCTTATTGTATCTTCTACGGCATGAGTCTCTAAACCCCATGGTTGGGGGTGAGGAGCTCTACTGTGTCTTGATGGATTAACGCAATTACTACTGTTTTTCATTCAATCA
>NC_029774.3:89945282-89949981 GCF_000817695.3 Arachis duranensis | reverse complement strand
GATTGAATGACTGTGACGAGCTTCAAACTCCTGAGGGCTGGGCGTTAGTGATAGACGCAAAAGAATCACTGGATTCTATTCCAACCTGATTGAGAACCGACAGATGATTGGTCGTGCTATGACAGAGCGCGTTGAACATTTTCACTGAGAGGATGGGAGGTAGCCATTGACAACAGTGAAACCCTACATACAGCTTGCCATGGAAGGAGCCTTGCATGCATGAAGAAGAAGACAGTGGGAAAGCAAAGGTTCAGAAGATAGAGCATCTCCAAAACCTCAACCTATTCTCCATTACTGCAAAACAAGTATCTATTTCATGTTCTTTTACTTTTCACAGTTAAACCTGAGAATTATTGATATCCTGACTAAGAGTTACAAGATAACCATAGCTTGCTTCAAGCTGACAATCTCCGTGGGATCGACCCTTACTCACGTAAGGTATTACTTGGACGACCCAGTGCACTTACTGGTTAGTTGTGTGGAATTACAAAAGTGTCATTGTGATTTCGTGCACCAGCGCTGATCTGAATAAGTTGTGCGGCACAGGCGACGCGAGCGCGTGGGGCATGCGGTTGCATGGATAACGCTTTGATGAAGTGACGCAAATGCGTGGGTCACGCGTTCGCGTGAAATGATTCGTGCCTTCAGCGCGAGTGCAGCCTCGCGGCCGTGTAACTTTCTGGTGAAAAACTTATTTTGCCAAAACTTTGGGTGACGCGATCGCGTGGTAGACGCGATCGCGTAGTTGGCCTTATTTTAAAGAATGGCGCAGACGCGTGGGGCACGCGCTCGTGTGGTAGGACTTGTGCTTCTAGCACGAGTCTAGCCCAAGTCCAGCTCAACTTTCGGCCATACACCCTTTTTACGTCGATTTTGAGGCACGCGTTCGCGTGGGTGACGCAGACGCGTGGGAGGCATTTTTCCCACATGACGCCGACGCGTTAGTGACGCGGTCGTGTGGATCAATTTATGCCAAAGGCACGCCTCCAGCCACGCTCTCATGTGACTCTCTATTCAATTTTATTTTCTTCCCAACGCACTTGTGATGCGGACGCTTCGGCGATGCTATCGCGTCGCATGCGATTTTTTTTAAAATGCAGTATGCAGAATACAATGCTAATATGAATGTTATGCATGATTCCAAGTCCAATCAAAACTCAAAAACAAACAAAACATATTAAAACTGAAAAAGGGACGATCATACCATGGTGGGTTGTCTCCCACCTAGCACTTTTAGTTAAAGTCCTTAAGTTGGACATTTGGCGAGCTCCTTGTCATGGCGGCTTGTGCTTGAACTCATCTTGAAACTTCCACCAATGCTTGGACTTCCAATAAGCTTCAACATCTCCAAATAAATTCACCAAGCATTGATGAAGTTCTCCACAAGCTTTGAGCTCCCAATGTTGATCCTCATATATTCCTGGATCCCAAATCTTGTTTCTACACCCATCTTCAAGTTGATTATCAGGATTCCATCCGGGTGGTTCAGCTTTAGAATTCTCACTTAAGCAGCCGAAGAACATCCTAGACCTATTCACTTGAGCTTTACACTAACCGTTGCATCTAGACTTTGAGCACACAACCATGTTGAATCTTGCTTGACAACTTCTACTACTGACCATCTCCCTCTTACGCTTAATGCTACAAAGGGCTCTAAGCTGACCATCTGTTTCAAGTAAAGCATATTCAAGTGAGCTAATTAAGCTTAGAGATGAGAGATTTACCCACTTGAATGAAGGAATGGACGGTGATGGCTTTGGGGGAGAGGTCTCCAACAACTTTGGCAAGGTGATTTCTAGCTCCATTCTCTTGGGCTCTTCTTTGACAACTTCCACCTCCTTGCAAGCTTCTTCAACATCAACCTCTTCCTCTTGGTAGCTTTCTTCTAATTTGATCTCTTTTTCATTGCTCACCAAGGGTATGGGAGGTTGTGCTTCTTCTTCTTTAAACTCCATATCAAGTCCAATGGGAGAGGATTCAAATGTAGATAAGAATTCATTAATGATTGAATCCGTCTCTTGATTGTCCTCTTCAAAGTCTTCAACCATGATATGCTTTGGAGGTTGTACACCCTCCTCAACATCAAATTCAAACTCCTTAGAAGGGGGCTCTGTGACTCGAGTTTCCCATGGAGGTTCCGCATCTCCTAAGTCTTCAACCACTGCTTCCTATTTAATGGCAGCGTAGCTTCCTCCAATTGTTCCAATACCAAATCGTGCTGCTCACTGTCCATCGGAGTGTCTAACTTCTCCTTCCTACCACGTTCTTCAGTAGATTCTCCATATGAAGCCATGGGGGTTCCTTGAATGTCCGAACGTCGGAAAGGTAATCAATTTATCACTTGATCCAGGTGTTTAAGTATGAAATTGTATTCCTCCTTGATGGCTTCTTTTCTATGATAACTCCCTTCAACTACTCCTTCATCTGCAAAGGTCTCTTCTACCTTCACCTTTAGTGCCTCCTCTAGCTCTTTATGAAGTATAGATTCGCAAAGATGATCCCTTCTCTCTTGTTCCATGTCAATAGCATCACTGGGATCATGTTGCTCTTGGATTGATGGATGTGGGTGCTCTTCCATGGATGCTGGTGATGGGATGGAGAGATCATTCTGTGGTTGAGATGGAAGTGCACTGGAGCTTGAGGGTTGAACAATGGAGGTGGAGGGTTGGTCCATACGGGATATAAGATTTTGGAGTGTAGAGGTGAGACTAATGAGAGAAGTAAGTGTGTTCTCCATGGAGGTTTTGGGTGGATAGGAGGGTTCATTATTTTGGGAAACAGATTCATAATACAGAGGGGGTTCTTTTTGATAAGGATATGGAGATGGTGAATATTGAGGTGGTGGTTCTAGGTATGGTTCATATGGTGGTTGGTGTGGTGGATAAGGATTAGGATCATATAGAGGTGAATGGCGGAAAGGGGCTTGTGAGTATGATGGTCCAAAGTCATGTTGAGGAGGGGGTTCATAGGCATATGGTGGTGGTTGTTGATAATCAAAAGAGCGTTCACCATAGCCATTGCCTTGATATGCATCACAAAACGATTGTTGATAGTCCATTGGAGGTGGTTGTTGCCATGATGGTTGAATAAATCCTTGTGGCTCCTCCCATCTTTGATTCTTCCAACCTTGATGCCCGTTCTCATTATAGTTCCCATTCCTAACAACAACATTGGAATCAAACTTGAAGCCAGAGGAGTGTGAGTTTATAGTAGAAGGAAAAAATAAAAACAAAAACTAACAAAAAGAAAATATTTTAGAAAAGATATTGTTCATACCCTGACCGAGCTCCCCAAACTCGGTAAGATCATAGAAGGTCCGACCTCGTCCCAAGGCCCACGCCTGAGGTCGGACCTCGGACAAATAAGCTAAGAAGGCCCATCAAAAAGGAACGAAGCCCAAAACCTAAAGGCCGAAAAGGCCTAGGAAAGGCGGTTCCACAAAGATAGGGATAAAACTCCCAAAAGATAAGATAAGATAAGAATATCTTATCCAGGGAAGATCACGACCGACTACTATAAATACACTGGAGCACCCAGGTATAACTCATACTCTAATTCTACTCGATATCTGCTTGGACCCATGCTAACTTAAGCATCGGAGTGTCATTGCATGTACAACCCCCAGCCGCTCGGCACATCAAGCTCGGGTCACAGCACCCTCACCTCGGGTCTTGCCAGACGACCGAGCTACACGTTTCAGGTAACCCTCGGAACATTGGCGCCGTTGCCGGGGACCTGGAAGTCATCCCTTTGCCATGGCGGACGACCCTCCCAACAATAACCACGCTACATCAGAACAAGAAGAGGAAGTTGACACCGGCGAACGACCGGACAGCCCTCTATCACCACGCACTCCAGGAGGAAACAAACAGAATCGCCCAAAGACATCACTCCCAAACAAAGATCCACCAAATCCCGAGAAGGAAAAGAACTCGGAAATTCTAGAAGCAGTTCGGGCACAGCAAAACCGGCTGAAACAACTCGAAGAGGACATAAAGAAGCAGAAAGAAACTGAACAAGATCTGAGAAAGGAAGCTCGCAAGCGCAGAGAATTAGAAGAAAAACTGCGGAAAATAGAGGCCAACCTGAAAGACCGGACGGAACACGGCACCACCTCCGAAAACAATCATGATCCCTTCACACAAGAGATCATGAAGGAAAGGGTACCGCGAAACTTCAAACCACCAGATATGGATCTCTACGACGGCACCACCGATCCAAGTCACCACCTCAGCAACTTCAGAAGCAGAATGTACCTAGTTGACGCCTCCGACGCAATTCGGTGCAAAGCCTTCCCCACCACTCTCACCAAATCAGCCATGAACTGGTTCGACAACCTGCCACCAGGATCAATCTCCAGCTTCGAAGACTTAACCAAAAAATTCCTAACAAGGTTCTCTATTCAAAAAGACAAAGCCAAACATGCCCCCAGTCTACTCGGGATCAAACAAGGCAACCAAGAAACTCTCCGAGAATACATGGAGCGATTCAACAAAGCCTGCCTGGACATACAACACTTGCCCACAGAAGCGGCCATCATGGGACTGGCAAACGGCCTAAAAGAAGGACCATTTAGCCAATCCCTATCCAAACGATACCCGACCTCCCTATACAAGGTGCAGGAGCGGGCAGAAAAATATATCAACATGGAGGAAACCTCACAGCTAAGAGACTCTTCTAGGAAGGAATCAACCTACCC
>NC_029774.3:89940910-89941563 GCF_000817695.3 Arachis duranensis | reverse complement strand
CTCCCCCAGGTACTATGGGCATATCGGACAACCCCGCACTCTACAACGGGAGAATCCCCATTCCGACTAGCTTACGGGATGGAGGCAATGATTCCTATCGAAATAGATGAAGGGTCGCCCAGAGTCATCTTCTACAACGAAGGAGGCAACCCTCAGGCACAAAGGGAAGAACTCGACCTCCTCCCCGAGGTCCGAGAAAGAGCCCGAATCCGCGAGGAAGCCTTAAAACGGCGAACGGCCCTCAGATACAATTAAAAGGTAATAAAGCGAAGTTTCTCCATTCACGACCTGATTCTAATCCGAAATGACATCGGAACACAAAAGTCGGGAGAAGGAAAGCTAGCCGCAAATTGGAAAGGGCCCTACAAGGTAACAGAAGTCTTAGGGACAGGCTACTACAAAATATCCAACCTAGAAGGCAATGAACTGCCCAGAGCCTGGCACGCCTGTAATCTAAGACGGTACTACAGCTAGAAAAACCTAACCCGAGGTGTACTCTTTTTCCCCACAAGGGTTTTTTAATGAGACACCCGGTTAAGTAGAATACCCGACCTAAAGGGTAAACACTTTGTAAATATTCTTTCTTTTTTAATACTAATCAAATTTCTCTATTTTCTCCTCCTCATGATGAAGCAAATCCTAGAAAGTACCCC
>NC_029774.3:89914234-89938387 GCF_000817695.3 Arachis duranensis | reverse complement strand
ATCAAGCCAAGATCAACACTGTATAAAATATAATTCCAACTTTCATCTATGAAAATAAAAACAAAAATAAAAGATATCACGTATGATTATAGCAAAAAAAAATAAATAAATAAAAGTTGCGTTAATTTTGTATGAATTAGTTAATTAACTTTTCATATATTTGAGTTTGTAAGTGTTGCACAATATATGATTTGGCAGGGGACTTTTGCAACTAAAAGTTTCAGTCTATCAGCACCAACACATTGTTTCTATCATAAAAATTAATGCTTTAATATCAAATATCATATGTCTTGAAAATTATAAACCAAAGCATAGCAATGCAACCTGAGATTTGAAAAACTATGATGAAAGGTTCTCCAAACAACGTAATGCGAACCAGAGGAATTGTGGTTTGAGTTGAAATTTGGTTATGGGGTTCAAGGCATGAAAGAGACATTGAATGTATAGTACATTCATTTAAGAAAGAAAGGGGTAAAAGATGTTGTTCATACCCTGACCGAGCTCCCCAAACTCGGTAAGATCATAGAAGGTCCGACCTCGTCCCAAGGCCCACGCCTGAGGTCGGACCTCGGACAAATAAGCTAAGAAGGCCCATCAAAAAGGAACGAAGCCCAAAACCTAAAGGCCGAAAAGGCCTAGGAAAGGCGGTTCCACAAAGATAGGGATAAAACTCCCAAAAGATAAGATAAGATAAGAATATCTTATCCAGGGAAGATCACGACCGACTACTATAAATACACTGGAGCACCCAGGTATAACTCATACTCTAATTCTACTCGATATCTGCTTGGACCCATGCTAACTTAAGCATCGGAGTGTCATTGCAGGTACAACCACCAGCCGCTCGGCACATCAAGCTCGGGTCACAGCACCCTCACCTCGGGTCTTGCCAGACGACCGAGCTACACGTTTCAGGTAACCCTCGGAACAGATATAATTTTTGAAAAAAGGATAAGATAAGATTTTGAAAAAGATATAATTTTTGAAAAAAGATTTGAATTTTGAAAAATAAGATAAGATAAGATAAAAATTTTAAAATAAAAATGTGAATTTTTTTTTGAAAAATATTTACAATAACCAATAATAAGTCACACGTTTGCAATTCCCCGGCAACAGCGCCATTTTGACGATCGGATTTTTCGCTAGTAAAGAATTTTATAAAAATAGTCGCGTTGTAAGTATAGCTTCTAAACTAACAGAAAATCCTTTCGTACACACGTTTGGTTGTTACAAGTAACAAACCCAATAAAATTTATAAACCGAAGTATTCAAACCTCGGATCGTCTTCTCAACAAATTGCAGGGAGGTGTGTTTTATTATTGGTTATGGAAAACATTATTTTGGGTTTTGAAAAGGTTTGAACAAATAATTTAATTGATAAGAAAAATAAATTAATAATTAGAAAATCTCTTGGCAAGGTATGAAAACTGGAAGTCCTATCCTAGTTATCCTTATCAATGGTGATGAGAATTATATTTTTGCTACCACTAAGTCAACCTCTAACTATGAAAGTAAGTTAAGTGGACAAATCAATTTAACACCTAAAGTCTTAGTCAACTCCTGAAGAAAGACTAGTGTTATAGGAATCTAAATCAATAAGGAAAGATGTTAATTATCAATCACGATGAGTTTGACAACTCAAGAGTTACCAATTAATCAACCAAAGCCAAAAGGGAAAAATCTAAATTATTTATATAAATAAAGGAAAGCAATCATGAGTCTGAAATACCTCAAATTATATTAATTAAGAAAATCCTAACATGAAGAGTTCACAAACAAATAAAAGAGAAAATAAATAAAAAGAACATTGAACCTGTGATGAAGAAGATAAAAATATTCCTAAGTCCTTTAAGAGAAGTCCTAATCCTGATCCTAAGAGAGAGGAGAGAGCCTCTCTCTCTAAAACCTACAAGCTAAAGTTATGAGTAATGAGATCTGGTATCTTGTGTTCGGATGGACTCCCCCACTTTATAGCCTCTAATCTGTGTCTTCTGGGCCGAAAACTGGGTAAGAAGCAGCCCAGAAATCGCTGGAAACAAATTTTGCCACGCTGATTTTCGCAGATGCGATGCATCCGCGTAGAGTATGCATTTGCGTCACCTAGCTATATGGTCACTATAGCAAATTATATATCAAATTGAAGCCCCGGACGTTAGCTTTCAAAGGCAACTAAAACCGTGTCGTTTGAACCTCTGTAGCTCAGGTTATGACCATTTGAGTGCAAAGAGGTCAGGCTGACAGCTTTGGCAATTCCTTCAGTTTCTTGTATTCCTTCCACTTTTGCATGCTTCCTTTCCATCCTCTAAGCCATTCCTGCCTTGTAATCTCTGAAATCACTTAACACACATATCAATGCATTGAATGGTAATAAGAGAGGATTAAACATAGCAAAAAGAAGCATGTTTTCAATCATAGCACAGAATCAGGAAGGAAAATGTAAAACATGCAAATCATATGATTAAGTGGGTAAAGAGCTGATAAAAACCACTCAATTGAGCATAAGATAAACAATAAAAAAGTAGTTTATCATCGATTCCACGTAGATTGTCGGCTTGAAGCAATCTATGGTTATCTTGTAAACCTTAGTCAGGAGATTAATAATGAAAAGAGTTTTGTTTGTAAAAAGTAAAAGAACATGAAATGAATAATACTTGTTATTCAATAATAGAGAACAGGTTGAGGTTTTGGAGGTGCTTTGTCTTCTGAATCTCTGCTTTCCTACTGTTGTCTTCTTCATGCACGCAAGGCTCCTTCCATGGCAAGCTGTATGTTGGTAGATCACCGTTGTCAATGGCTACCATACGTCCTCTTAGTGAAAATGGTCCAACTACGGGTTCCGTAGGGCTAATCATCTATCGGTTCTCACTCGTGCTGGAATAGGATCCATTGATCCTTTTGCACACTGTCACTGCACCCAGCATTTGTGAGTTTGAAGCTTGTCACAGTTACCCCTTCCCAGATCCTACTTGGAATACCACAGACAAGGTTTAGACTTTCTGGATCTCAAGAGTGCTGCCAATTGATTCTAGCTTATACCACAAAGACTCTGGTTCCACGGATTTGAACACTCTGTTGTCAGGAGAGGCAATCAAACTCGTAAACCAGGAACCTAAGAGATACACACTCAATCTAAGGAAGAACGAAAGTGGTTGTCAGGCACGCATTCATAAGTTGAGAATGGTGATGAGTGCACGGATCATCACATTCATCATGTTGAAGTGCGAATGAAAATCTTAGAATAGAAAGAAGCGTGATTGAATAGAAAACAGAAATAATTGCATTAATCCATCGAGACACAGCAGAGCTCCTCACCCCCGAAGATACAAATTCAGATGTAAAATGTCATGAGGTACAAAATGAATCTCTAAAAGTAGTTTTTATACTAAACTTGTAACCTAGGTTTACAGAAAATGAGTAAATTAAGATAGATAGTGCAGAAATCCACTTTTGGGGCCCACTTGGTGTGTGTTTGGGTTGAGCATTTAGGCTTTCACATGCATAGTCTATTTTTGGAGTTAAACAGCAGCTTTGGTGCCAGTTTGGGTGTTTAACTCCAACTTTTATGCCAGTTCTGGCGTTTAACGCTAGAAAAGGGTAAAAAGCTGGCGTTTAAACGCCAGTTTGCGCTATTAAATCTCGAGAAAAGTATGGACTATTATACATTTCTGGAAGGCCCAAGATGTCTAGTTTCCAAACCAATTAAGAGCGTGCCAATTGGGCTTTTGTAGCTCCAGAAAATCCATTTTACGTGTAGGAGGGTCAGAATCCAACAGCATCTGCAGCCCTATTTCAGCCTCTGAATCAGATTTTTGCTCAGGTCCCTCAATTTCAGCCAGAAAATACTTGAAATCACAGAAAAACTCACAAACTCATAGTAAAGTATAGAAATGTGATTTTTGCATAAAAACTAATAAAAATATACTAAAAAGTAATTAAAGCATACTAAAAACTACATGAAAATACCACCAAAAAGCGTATAAAATATCCGCTCATCAGGCGCATAGCGTCTCATAATCTCAGTAAAAACATTATTTCAATGGTTTTCAAAAAGAATTTTCGGTATACAGAGATCCATCATCTCAATCTGAGTCCCCGACTCATCTCAACCACTATCTCAGAGATCCATCATTCCTCATCTCATATGCCAATCTTCCTTCACCTAACGTCAAACCATTCTCAGCACGCCAGAAACCTAGGCCTCTATTTTCTAATTTATCATAAAATCATATACTAGAACCCTTAAGTTATATCCCATGTTCTAATACTCAAAAATAGGCCCAAAAGTCTTAAAATGGTGTTATAGAAGCTTACAACTTAGTTGGGAAGATAGAATAGTTGAAAACAAGCAAATTTGAGAAACAGGACATGTGGGTCGCACAGGGGTCTGTGCGTGTGCACGCCCCGGAAATTTTAAAATGTGTGCGTATGCACAGGTGGCAAAGCTTACAGAATCTGTTCACTCGCACAACCTGTGCCAGTGCCCCTAACAGATTGCCCCTTCCCAATGTGTGCGTCCGCACATTTTGAATTCTTCCTTAGATATGTGTGTGCACAAGCTGTGCTAGCGCTGCAAACAGAACGCACTTCCCTGCCTGTGCATGCGCACAGGTATGTGCATCCACATAGATTAAAATTTTCGAAGGGTTGTGCATCCGCACAAGGCTGTGCGTGAGCACATCTCAAAAATCACAAAATTCTGCAACTTTGTAGTATTTCAAATTTTTACACCAATTTTGAATGATCATAACTTCCTCTACAAAATTCTAATTTTTACAAACTTTATATTGATTTAAAGGATTTTCAATGATCTTTAATTCTAAACAAATTTCAATCAGTTTCAAAAATCGAGGAAAAAGTTATGATCGAACAAAGTTCACCAAAAACTCAATTTTACCAAACTTCACAATTTCCACAATTTCTTACCATACCCATACTAAATCATACCAAACCATCCAAAACTCTCCTTTTCATCAAAATTTACTTGTTGTATCATACTACACCAACCTTACCACATTCTCCATCTCATTTCATTACTCTCACTTCTAACATCAACTATATAACACTTATGATCAAATCACCATCAAACCTACCATTTCATAAATCATAACACCACAATTATCATAATTAACCAACTTCCAATCCATACAATCTTTCAAAATCATCATATCATTGTAATTCATCACAATCAAACCCAACATTCATCAACTCATCAACATTTAACACACCAACAATCATTTTAATTCAAACCTATCCTATTGGTCACTAGCCTATGTGTGCATGAATATTATATACTATATAGAGGAAACCGAAACCATACCTTGGCCAATTCCCTATGTGCATCAGATCTCCAAATTAGCACAACAAACTTCCAACCACAATCCAAGCTTTCAATTCCATTCCAATAAGCACAATTAAGTTCCAATAGCTCCCAAAGCCACAATAATCAAACTATATACATATAAATCACCTCAAATCAACCTAGGGTTCTAATTAAACATAAATTCACAAGGGTTTAATGGCTCTTACCTTCTCCAACAGATTTGGATGTCAAGACCCAAGGCTAAGCAAGGATTAGAGCAAACCTAAACATCCAAAATCATAAAAACTCACTTAATCACAAACCCTAAGAACTAAAATTTTGGAGAGAAGAATAGAAAAGATTTTGTGGTTACCTCTCCAGTTTCTTGTATGGACTTTGTAGAGCTCTTCGCAAGGAATGCGTAGCTACAAACGGTGCGGCGACGAAGCTCTGTAGCTTAAGATATGAGCTAGAGAAGAAGAGGGTGAATATTGTTTCTTCTTCCTCTCTTCCCCTTTCATTTCTGCTGTGTGTGTTGTGTTTAATTGGTGTTGTGGCTGGTTTGGTTCATTAAATGAGCCTTTTATATGTTGGGCTTGGGCTCAACTTAGGCCCGGTCCAATCC
Source organism: Arachis duranensis (assembly GCF_000817695.3). Lineage (NCBI taxonomy): Eukaryota > Viridiplantae > Streptophyta > Magnoliopsida > Fabales > Fabaceae > Arachis > Arachis duranensis. The sequence continues at coordinate 89,932,463 of NC_029774.3, read as the reverse complement.
ATTAGCGTTTTTAGCCCGTTTGGCCCAGCTTTGGGCTAAACCTTTAAAATTAACGCCCGGTTTTTAACTTGTAATGTTTTTTTAAGGTTTTTGATGGTTTTCACTTTTCTCGTACGGTACCGGGCAGACTTGAACCGGTTCAACCGGTTCAACTGTCAGTTCACGGTTTTTCACAGTTTTTCGTGGAAGGCATATTTTTGACTCAGAAAGACCCACTGAGTCTAAAAATTACCATTAAATCCTCAAATTCTCTCTCTAACTTTTCGGAATCTAATTTGGGCAATTAATCACTTAATTAACCGGTTGATTAGTTATGGTTCTTACATTCTCCCCACCAAATAAGAAATTTTGCCGTCAAAATTTGAATTACCTGAGAAAAACTCGGGATAATCCTGTCGCATCTCAGACTCCAAGTCCCAAGTGTGCTCCTCTACTCCTGCTCGCTCCCAAGCAACTTTAACCAATAAAACTTCCTTTCCTCGTAGCTTCTTCACACTAGTGTCATCAATCCTCATAGGTGTCACCTGGAAAGTCAAGTTCTCTTTCAACTTGACCGATTCAGGCTCCAACACATGAGCCACATCCGACGTGTATTTATGGAGCTGTGACATGTGGAATACGTCATGCAAGTTAGACAGATGAGGTGGCAAAGCTACTTGATACGCCACCGGCCCGAATCTCCTCAAAATCTCAAACGGTCCTATATATCTTGGGTTCAACTTGTTGGTCTTGATTGCTCTTCCAATCCTAGTTGTTGGTGTAACCCTAAGGAATACGTGCTCTCCCACTTCAAACTCTAATGGTTTCCTTCTCTGATCCGCATAACTCTTCTTTCGACTTTGGCAGTTAGAATCCTTGCACGAATCTTCTTGATGTTCTCAGTAGTCTCTGCTATCAAATCTGGACCCAAAACACTTTCTTCACCGGATTCATACCAACAAAGTGGAGATTGGCACTTTCGTCCATACAGTGCTATATACGGAGCCATCTCAATGATCGCATGAAAACTGTTGTTGTACGCAAACTCCACCGATGGCATCTAATGATCCCAACTCTCGGGTTGATCCAACACACACGCTCTGAGCATATCTTCCAATGTCTGAATAGTCTTTTTCGACTATCCATCGGTTTGCGGATGATATATGGTACTGAGACATAGCTTCGTACCGAAGGCTCTTTGGAAAGCTCCCCAAAACCTTGAAGTGAATCGGGGATCACGGTCCGATACTATGCTCGACGGCACACCATGCAATCTTACTATCTCCTTGATGTACAATCTCGCCAACTCTTCCATAGAACAGTTTACTCAGATAGGCAGAAAATGAGCGAATTTGGTTAAGCAATCCACGATCACCCAAATCGCATCAAATCCCAACCTAGTCCTCGATAAACTGGTCACAAAATCCATTGCGATTCCTTCCCACTTCCACTGAGGAATATCAAGTGGTTGTAGCATTCTTGACGGTTTCTGGTGTTCTATCTTTACTTTCTGGCAAGTCAAACAATTAGATACAATTGTAGCTACATCATCCTTCATCCCAGGCCACCAGAACATCTTCTTTAAGTCATAATATATCTTCGTGCTTTTGGGATGAATAGAAAACCCACTATTGTGAGCTTCTGACAACAAATCTTGTCTCAAACTTCCAACATCCGGTATACAGATCCTTCCCTTGTATCTCTATAGTCCTTCACCATCCTTAGTGAATTCTTCACGTCTCTTGTCACCAATTGGGTGAAACAATTGCTAAAGCTTTTGCTCATCTTGCTGAGCCCTTTGTATTTCTGATTTAAACGTGCTTGAGATCTGTAACTGGTTCAAACAAGCTCTTCCAACCACTTTACCAATATCCAGCTTAAGTTCCATAAACTTATCCACTAGCTCTTCTTCCTTGATTCTCATCCAAGCAATTGTTAAGGATTTCTGACTCAAAGCGTCTGCTACCACGTTTGCCTTTCCAGGGTGATAACTCAACTCAAAATCATAATCTTTAAGCAACTCCATCTACCTCCTCTTGCGCATATTAAGCTCTTTCTGATCAAAGATGTACTTGAGACTCTTATGATCAGAAAAGACGCTAAATCTTACTCCGTACAAGTTGTGTCTCCAAATCTTTAGTGCAAACACAATCACTGCTAATTCCAGGTTATGAGTTGGGTAATTCACCTCATGCAGTCTCAACTGACACGATGCGTAAGCCACCACATTCCGGTGTCAACACACAACCCAAACCCTTCAAAGAAGCATCACAATATACTTCAAATGGTTCATGCAGTTCCGGTAAGATTAGAACAAGTGCTGAAGTTAACCTCTAATTCAAAGTCTCAAAACTCTCCTCGCACTCCGACGTCCACACGAATGCCACTTCTTTCCTTGTCAATTTTTTCATTGGTAATGTAATCCGGGAAAATCCCTCGATAAATCTCCGGTAATATCCGGTTAAACCCAAAAAGCTCCTGACTTCCGTCACAGTCGTCGTTCTTTCCCACTCCATCACCGCTTCTACCTTAGAAGGATCTACAACTATTCCTCCTTTACTCACCACATGTCCTAAGAACTTTACTTCCTCATTCTAGAACTCGCACTTTGACAACTTAGCATACAACTTCCACTCCTTTAAGATTTGCAACACAATCCTCAAGTGTTCCTTATGCTCCTTTGCCGTCTTAGAGTAAACCAAGATGTCATCTATGAAAACCACTACGAATTTGTCCAGAAAGGGACAAAACACTGTGTTCATGTAATCCATGAAAACAGCAGGTGCATTCGTTAACCCAAAGGATATTACCGCAAATCGTAGTGTCCATAGTGTGTTCTAAACTCAGTCTTAGGGATATCATCCTCCTTCACCCTTATCTAATGGTAACCGGATCTTAAATCAATCTTGGAAAACACTCCAGCTCCTTACAATTGATCCATCAAGTCATCTATTCTTGGCAGCGGGTACTTGTTTTTCACTGTCACTTTATTTAACTGTCGGTAATCCACACACAAACAAATTCGTCCATCCTTTTTCTTTACCAATAAAACTGGCGCTCCCCACGGTGATACACTCGATCGAATGAACCTCTTGTCCAGAAGTTCTTCCAACTGAGTCTTTAATTTGGCCAGCTCTATCGAAGCCATTCTATACGGTACAATCGACACTGGTCTGGCTCCCGGCACTAATTTAATTACAAATTCAATTTCTCTTTGAGGTGGGAACTCAGGGATATTTTCCGGGAACACTTCTGGAAAATCTCTAACCACCAGTATCTAATCCAAGTTCTGGGCATCACCCAATGCATTAGCAGCCAACAGAATATAACCCTGACACTCCTCCCCACTACAATACACCATTACAGAGTTCAGGTAATACGCCGTAGCTACCACTGCTCCATTCTCTCCTTCTGGCATAAACCGAATTGTCTGTTCAAAGCAATCCAGCAAAACCCGATTCTTCGACAACCAATCAAACCCCAAAATCATTTCTAGCCCCACCATTGGTAAACAGATCAAATCATGCATAAAATCTCTACTCTCAAGCTTAAAACCTACTTGTCTACAACTTGACCTAGTCATAACTGTCTGATGTGGAGTATGTACATGTAGATCAAAAGGTAACACTGACACTTTCAAGCCTAATTCCTCAACTTTATCAAACAAAATAAACGAATGCGAAGCTCCAGTATCATATAATGCAACTAAGAATTTATCACCAATTAGACATATAACTCTCATCAACGGATCTGCCTTAGAAGCATCCTTAGCATTCACAGCAAAGACTCGACCTTGATGTTGACTCTGGCCCACATTCTGGTTCCTCTCACGAGTGGAATCCCTCGCAATGTGGCTAGGCAACCCACAACTGAAACAACCACCTAAACCAATTTTGCATGAGTCATAAGGGTGAAAACATCCACAACGATCACAAACTAAATCCGGAGAACTCTTACTCTGATTTCCTCTTTCCTTAGCATACTGAAATTAATTCTGATTGTTCTTTCTGAAGCCCCCTTGGCCTTGTGGCACATATCCTCGTCTCTTGAAGCTTTGTCCTCTAGGGTGAAAATACTTGCCATGCCCCCGGCTAGGGCTCCCTCCATGAGTGTCCTTGGATGCCGCCACGGTTTTGGCATACTCTTCCACTACTCTAGCCTTGTTCACTAAGTCAGAGAAGACACGGATCTCCAAAGGAGCCATAATAGTCATAATGCTATCCTTTAAATCCCTCTGGTACTTAATGCACTTCCAGCTCTTGTAAGTCTCCGGGGCACCTTGACATACCCTAGAAAACCCACAGAGCTCCTCAAACTTGTTGGTGTAATCTGCCACAGATAGAGAACCTTGCTTCAGCTGCATTAGTTCCATCTCCTTTGCTTCCCTTGCAATCTCAGGAAAGTATTTCTTATAGAAGGCCATTTGGAATAGTTCCCACGAAATGTCGACGTTCTGTAGCTGTAGCAAGTGACACTCTGGTTGCCACCAGGGCTAGGCTTCTCCCGCTAGCTAATAAGCAGCAAACTCGACATATTGATTGAGGGAAACATGCTGCGCCTGTAAAGCATACTCCATAGCCTAGAACCAGTGGTCCACTTCAGTAGGATTAAGTTGATCCTCGAAATATTGGCAGATGAACCTTGAGGAACGTCGCCAAGGTCATCGGAACTCCTCCCGTGTTATCGCCGTTACCCTCAGCATTATCATTGGCATTCCCTTCACCATTTCCGTTTCTGTTCCCGGCCGGTTGGCATAATCTCTACACAACTTGCAGAGTCACAGCAGCATTAGCTTCCAAGGTATTAGCGAGATTTTCCATTACCTCGATGAATTCGCATGATTTTTAGTTGGTTGCTCATTCCTACTTTCTCGTGTACGTGTTCGACCTCACCCACGAGTGACCATTAGGGTTCCTATCTACACCAAATATCGATATCAGGGTGATCAGTCTCAATATCAAAAGTCTAGTGCTTTAATTATCCCAAACTAGCACTCACAAGCAAGCATGCTATGAAATATCAAACAAATAACCTAATAGCATCAAAGAAAAAGACACACAAAGAGTATGCAATGAAGCACAATCGGTCCAATATATATATATATAAAGAACAGTATAATCTAGAAGCCCGATGAAGGATGTAGCTCAAAATTTGGATTTAAAAAGCGCGAAACGTACTAACGAATCTTATAACTTAAGGCACAAGGAACAAATAAGATATAACAAAAGATAAGTGTACAATATCATAGGAAACTAGCCACGGCTCCCGGAGTTTAAGCCGGCTAGCCATATACAGACATGCAGAACCATACAGTGAAAATAACTTATATATTTTTGTTCTCTCAAATACAAGCCTCTAGGCTAAACAAAATACAAAAGTGAGAGACATATAAACAAAATAAACCAAAAAGACTCCAAAAGAATCCAAGATCCTCCGCTTCTGTCACTATCCAAAATAACTCACCGAGGTGGGTTGCGACCTGCATCTGAAAAATACAACAAAAATATGGTATGAGAACCGGAGGTTCTCAGTATGGTAACAGTGCCCAGTGATGTAGGATATAAGACCCCGGGATGCCAAAGGCAATCCTAAGCTCCATATCCATCACAAGATTTCATTACTTAAGCATTCTAAAACAGATAAGCATAATATACTTACATTGACTTAAATAAACCAGGTAATCTATCTTAGGGGATTTCTATTCTAACCAAACACCACTGTCCTACAGCTTTCACCAACTGATCCTCCAAGCGATCCCATCGCCACCGCCTTTCGAACCTCCTCAATACCAACAGAAAACACAGGTAATATACAATGCAAGTAAAGCACAAGTAGAAGCATATAAGACAAATAATCCAGATAGCAAGTAAGCATGTTATTCAATTAGGCAAGCCATTACAAGTATTCAAAGCATACAAACACATAGAAAATGCATATGATGAATGCTTGCCCTACTGGCTGTGATATCATATTGTCGGTTCAACTGCCAACCCGATACATCTCCATGGAGACGTCGCCCTTCGGATTTCTCATATGGTAACCCACGAGATATAGCGCTCGGATCACTGTTCAGGTACCGGCGCCTGCACGCTCTAAAGATTCGAAGGGATGCGAGCAGGATACTCTTGCCTTAGACCTCACATCTCAACGTAAGCGGGATTAACCACTGTCCTTATGCCGCCGCCGCTACCTCGACAGGCAGGATGAACTACCGTCCCTACCGGGCGCATAGCGTCTCATAATCTCAGTAAAAACATTATTTTGGTGGTTTTTAAAAAGTATTTTCAGTATACAGAGATCCATCATCTCAATCCGAGTCCCCGACTCATCTCAACCACCATCCATTTATAACTCAGTTTCCAAATACCAAAAGTTCATCGTTCCTCATCTTATATGTCAATCTTCCTTCACCTAACGTCAAACCATTCTCAGCACGCAAGAAACCTAGGCCTCCATTTTCTAATTTATCATAAAATCATATAATAGAACCCTTAAGTTATATCCCATGTTCTAATACTCAAAACTAGGTCCAAAAGTCTTAAAATGGTGTTATAGAAGCTTACAACCTAGTTGGGAAGATAGAATAGTTGAAAACAAGCAAATTTGAGAAACAGGATGTGTGTGGCCGCACAGGGGTCTGTGCGTGTGCATGCCTCGGAAATTTTAAAATGTGTGCGTACGCACAGGGGTGTGCGTACGCACAGGTGACAAAACTTACAGAATCTGTTGACTCGCACAACCTATGCCAGCGTGCCTAACAGATTAGCCCTCCCAATGTGTGCGTCAGCACAGGCCTGTGCGTCTGCACAGGTTGAAATTCTTCCTTAGTTATGTGCACGCACAAGCCGTGCTAGCGGTGCAAATAGAATGCACTTCCCTGCCTGTGCTTGCGCACAGGCATGTGCGTCCGCACAGATCAAAATTTTCACAGGTTGTGCATTCGCACAAGGCTGTGCGTGCGCACATATCCGAAATCATACAATTCTGCAACTTTGCAGAATTTCAGATTTTTACACCGACTTTGAATGATCATAACATCCTCTACAAAATTCCAATTTTTACAAACTTTATATCGATTTAAAGGGTTTTTAAAGATCTTTAATTCTAAATAAATTTCAATAATTTTCAAAAATCGAGGCAAAAGCTATGTTCGAACAAAATTCATGAAAAATCCAATTTTACCAAACTTCATAATTTCCACAAATTCTTACCATACCCATACCAAATCATACCAAACCATCCAAAACTCCCATTATCAAAATTTTCCTGTTGTATCATAATACACCAACCTTGCCACATTCGCCTTCTTATTTCATTACTCTCAATTCCAACATTAACTATATAACACTTATGATCAAATCACCATCAAACCTACCATTTCATAAATCATAACACTACAATTATCATAATGAACCAACTTCCAATCCATACAATAATTCAACATCATCATATCATTGTAATTCATCACAATCAAACCCAACATTCATAAACTCATCAACATTTAACACACCAACAATCATTTTGATTCAAACCTATCCTATTGGTCACTAGCCTATATGTCCATGAATATTATATACTACATAGAGGAAACCAAAACCATACCTTGGCCGATTTTCTATATGCACCAAATCTCCAAATTAGCACAACAAGCTTCCAACCACAATCCAAGCTTTCAATTCCACTCCAATAAGCACAACTAAGTTCCAATAGCTCCCAAAGCCACAATAATCAAACTATATACATATAAATCATCTCAAATCAACCTAGGGTTCCAATTAAATATAAAATCACAAGGGTTTAATGGCTCTTACATTCTCCAACAGATTTGGATTTCAAAACCCAAGGCTAAGCAAGGATTAGAGCAAACCTAAACATCCAAAATCACAAAAACTCACTTAATCAAAAATCCTAAGAACCGAAATTTTGGAGAGAATAATAGAAAAGATTTCGTGGTTATCTCTCTGGTTTCTTTTGGGCTTTGTAGAGCTCTTCACGAGGAACGCTTAGCCATAAACGGTGCGGTGATCAGAGTTCTGTAGCTCAAGATATGAGCTAGAGAAGAAAAGGGTGAATAGTATTTCTTCTTCCTCTCTTCCCCTATCTTTTCTGCTGTGTGTGTTGTGTTTAATTGGTGTTGTGGTTGGTTTGGTTCATTAAATGAGCCTTTTATATGTTGGGGTTGGGACCAACTTGGGCCTGGTCCAACCCGTTAGCATTTTTAGTCTGTTTGGCCCAACTCTGGGCCAAACCATTAAAATTAATGCCCGGTTTTCAACTTCTAATGTTTTTCTAAGGTTTTTGATAGTTTTACTTTTCTCATGCGGTGCCGGACAGACTTGAACCGGTTCAACCGATTCAACTACTAGTTCGTGGTTTTTTGCGGTTTTTCGCAGAAGGCACATTTTTTACTCAGAAAGACCCACTGAGTCTAAAAAATACCTTTAAATCGTCAAATTATCTCTCTAACTTTTCAGAATCTAATTTGGGCAATTAATTACTTAATTAACCGGTTGATTAATCAGAGCTATGGCAATGGCATAGAATTCCTTGGGAATAAACCTTATAGCCTTGTAATTTGCAATGTCTGCAAACCAAGGGACTGTCCTGATGGCATAGAGTTGCTCATCTGGAAAGGATTCAGATATGTCAATGGAGGGAGAAAAAGTCCCTACTACTAGCTCAATCCGGGATAAGTGATCAGCCACCTAATTTTCTATCCCTTTTCTGCTCTAATTTCTATATCAAACTCTTGCAGGAGTAATACCCATCTTATAAGTCTGGGTTTAGAATCCTGCTTAGTGAGTAGATACTTTTGAGCAGCATGGTCAGTATAAATAATGACCTTAGATCATACTAAGTAGGATCTGAACTTGTCAATGTCATAGACCACTGCAAGTAGCTCCTTTTTTGTAGTACTGTAGTTTTTTTGTGCATCATTTAATACACGACTAGCATAATAAATGACATGCAGAAGCTTGTCATGTCTCTAACCAAGGACTATGCCAATTGCATGATCACTGGTATCATACATTAGCTCAAATGGCAAGTCCCAGTTGGGTGCAGAGATGATAGAAGCAGTGACAAGCTTGAATTTTAGAGTTTTGAAGGCAAGTAGCCTTTCTTGGTCAAAGATGAATGGAACATTAGTGACCAAGATATTACACGGGGATTTGGCAATTTTAGAGAAATCTTTTATGAACCGCCTGTAGAATCTTGCATGTCCTAGGAAACTTTTGATTGCATTGACATTAGTAGGTGGAGGCAAGCATTCTATCCCTTCCACCTTAGCTTGATCCACTTTTATCCCCTTATTTGAGATCCGATGTCCAAGAACAATGCCTTCAGTTACCATGAAGTGGCAGTTTTCCCAGTTTATAACTAGGTTTGTCTCTTGGCATCTTTTTAGAACGTAATGACTTGTATCATCTACCCTTCTTTCTTGCATAAAGAGGACCATAAAAGAGCATAAATCTCATTTGATCATTGCAATTCATGCATTATTTGATGAATATTGTGGTACATTGCTTTGAGATGAGTTGTGCTGAATTTCAGGTGAAAAAGACATCAAAAAGGGGGAAGAAAACAACAAAAATAAGCCAGGCATGTGAAGCAGGCGTGCCACTTAGAGCAAGATTGTTCATATGGAGGAGGTGCCCAGGAGGACCCAAACCAACATCTCAACACATTCTTGAGGATCTGTGATACTGTAAAGACCAATGGTGTACATCTGGATACTGATGCGTGAGCATCTTATCTATCTTTTCCTAGTGAATTTGCATCTAAATTATTGAGTTTAATTTAGAATTAATTATATTTTAGCCACTATGGATGCTATTTTAAGTTTTGTACAATTTTATTCATTTTAGGTAGCATACGGATGGATTTGATGAAGTTTCTGCAGAGAAAAAAAGAAGAAACTAAAGGGATGACCAGCGGAGACCGACGCGGACGCATGGCTCACGCGACCGCGCGGAATGGAGAAATCGCAATGATGCGATCGCGTGCCTGACGCGAACGCGTGGACTGGAATCTGCAAAAATGATGCGAGCGCGTGGACGACGCGGACGCGTCACATGCGCGATCTGCAATAATTCAGAAAATGCTGGTTACGAATTTTGGGCTGTTTTGACCCAGTTTCCAGCCCAGAAAACACATATTAGAAGCTGCAGAATGGACAAATCAAGTAGTCCCCACCCATCAACTGAAAGTCTGTTAATTAATTCAAATTTAAATTCAAATCTTATCTTTTAGGAAAAGATGTTATCTTAATTTAAAATATTAGATTTTAAATTAATTAGGATTAGTTATAAAAAGGGGAGACTTCTCTTCTATTAGGTACAGAACATTAGAGGGATTCCATTAGGAAATTCTATACAAATTTACATTCTACATTCCATGAGCAACTAAACCTCCACTGTTAAGGTTAGGAGCTCTGTCTATTTGTATGGATTCATTTTATTACTTTTTCTGTTTTAATTTATGTTTTGGATTTATATTTAAGAATTGTTTTCGTTCTTTATCTTATGTTTTAGATTTTATTACTTTTTCTATTTTATTACTTTTTCTATTTGAGTTCTTGTAAAACTTGGAAAAGCTCTTTATTTGAACAACAGCTTGAAAACATATTCTCCTGAATTCTAATTATCTGGATTTAACGGGATACATGACATATAATCCTTTTATTCTTTGGGTAATTAGAGTTTTTGTGGCATGCAAACTGGAATTTGATCATGTACCCTTTAAGTGGAATTAATTGACCAAGGAATTGGCAGTTAATGAATTTTAGAGGAGACTAGGAAGGTCTAAGGAATTAGGGTCTAGTCACATATAGTTCGCCATAAATTAAATCCTACAAAATTAAAATAGTTAGTAAGAAAAGTTAATCCGGAAAAATAGATAACTCTGAAGCCTTAACTGTTTTCCCATATTTTATTTTTAACTTAATTACTTGCATACCTGCCTTATGATATTTTCAACTTAACCTTTTAAACATCTCAATATCAAAACCAATTTCTGCTTGCCTAACTAAGCTTATCACTCAATAACTGTTGCTTAATCCATCAATCCTCGTGGGATCGACCCTTACTCACGTAAGGTATTACTTGGTACGACCTGGTGCACTTACCGGCTAGTAAGTGTGGGTTATAAATACCGCAGCCAGATACCTATAAGCTACTTTTGTTCCCTTTCTCACTCAGAGACAAGGCAACAAAGTGGTTGGAGGCATTTCCCAAGGAGAGCTTAACCACATGGGATGATGTTGTAAACAGATTCCTTGCAAGATTTTATCCTCCACAAAGAATCAACAGGCTAAGAGCTGAGGTGCAAACTTTCAAACAACTGGATAGTGAAACACTCTATGAGGCCTGGGAGAGATACAAAGATTTGACAAGAAGATGCCCACCAAAAATGTTTAATGAGTGGGTACAACTACACATCTTCTATGAAGGGTTGTCCTATGAATCAAAGAAAGTCGTGGATCTTTCTTCAGGAGGCTCACTCAACAAGAAGAAAATCATTGAAGAAGCCATAGATGTCATCGAGACTATAGCTGAAAATGAGTATTTCTATGCTTTAGAAAGAACTCAGAAGAAAGGAGAGATAGAATTCAATTCTGTGGACGCCTAGTTAGCTCAAAACAAGGCAATTGCAGCATAACTAGCAGCCTTAACCAAGAAGATGGAAGCTAATCAAGTCTCAGCCATTCAAGACTAGACTCCTCAACAAGAAGGAAGTACATCAGAATCTGAGGGTGACTGGGAACAAGCTAATTATGTGAACAACTCATCCAGACCACCATATGACCCCAACTCCAAGACATACAACTCAGGCTGGAAGAACCACCCAAATTTTGGTGGGGAAACCAACAAAGCCATAATCAGGACCACAACAAACCTTATCCATCAAGTCATCACAACACTCACAACCCCAACCATCAAACAAACAACCATAGATCTTACCACAATTCATAAAACATATCATACCATGGCAACCAACCAACACACAATAATCACCATCAAGACATACCACCCTCAACAATGCAACCATGTGAAATAAAGAGCAACTTTGAGAGAATAGGGGCTGCAATAGCACAACTATCATCACAGCTTGCAAGAGCTGTCTCCACCCCTTATGGAGAGACAAACACAGACTGATAGAAGGATAGACGCCAATCAAGAAGAATACAGGTCAAATATGAAAAATCAAGGCGTAGCAATCTCAAAGTTGGAAGCACAAGTGGGGATTTTATCCAAGCAAATCCCAATGCCCACACACAAATTTTCCAGTGATACTATGTCCAACCCAAGAGGGGAATACAAGACCATTACACTTAGAAGTGGGAAGGTTGCAGAAGAAGAAATTCCAAGCAAAGACAACCATAAAGAAGAAGTTGCAGAGAAGCATGAAAACAAGAATGAAGAAGAGACCCCTGCTCCATCCTCATCAAAACCAGTCTTGAAGCCTTATGTGCCAAAGGCACCATCCCTACAAAGGCTGGGAAAAGATGGGAAAGATGGCCAATTCTCTAAGTTCCTAGAGATCTTCAAGAAGCTCCAAATCAACATACCATTTGCTGAAGCATTGGAGCAGATGCCACTTTATGCCAAATTCTTAAAAGAGCTCATAACAAGAAAAAGGAACTGGGGGCAAAGGAGACCATAATAATAATTGAGGAATGCAGCGCCATCATACAAAAGAAGCTACCTCAGAAGATGAAGGACCCAGGGAGTTTCCAAATTCCCTGCATCATAGGGGATATCGCTATTGAGAAAGCCTTGTGTGATCTAAGAGCTAGCATAAATCTCATGTCCCTAACCATGATGAGAAGGATGAAGATTGAAGAAGCCAAGTCAACAAGAATGGCACTCTAATTGGCTGATAGAACATTCAAGTTTCCACATGGGGTAGTGGAATATTTGTTGGTGAAGGTCAGGGAATTCATTTTCCCAGCTGATTTTGTTATGTTGGACATGGAAGAAGAGGCCAACACATCAATCATCCTAGGAAGGCCATTCCTAGCTACTACCAGAGCCATTATTGATGTGCAAAAAGGGGAACTAGTCTTGAGATTGCATGAAGAAAAGATGGTCTTCAATGTCTTTAAGGTAATGAGCTACCCCAAGGAATCCATAGGAGAATGCATGATGGTAGACACCATAGAATAGATAGTTCAAGGAGTTTTAGAAGAAGAACAATGTGAAGGAACTATGGAGCTAGAACAACAAGCATCAAGTGGAGAACTACCACAAGGAATTATGAAGAATTCAACCCCACGAACAACAAAGAAGCAGAGGCACCAAAACTAGAGCTAAAGACCTTACCACCAAGCTTGAAATATGCATACTTAGGTGACAACAATTCTTACCCAGTGATCATCAATTCAAGCTTGAGTAAGGAACAAGAAGAAGAACTTATCCAAGTGCTGAGACAACACAAGGATGCTATAGGCTGGATACTTTTAGATTTAAAAGGGATCAGTCCTTCAATGTGCATGCACAAGATCCTACTTGAGGAAGATGCCAAACCTTTAAGGCAACAACAAAGGAGGCTGAATCCAACCATGAATGAACTGGTTCAAAAAAAATGTTGAAGTTATGGCAAGCAAGGGTGATTTACCCCATCTCAGATAGCCCTTGGGTAAGCCCGGTGCAAGTAGTCCCAAAGAAGGGAGGGATCACTGTTGTGTCAAATGAAAAGAATGAACTGATACCCACAAGGACAGTGACCGAATGGCGCATGTGCATTGACTATCGGAAACTCAATGAAGCTACCCGGAAGGACCACTTTCCCCTGCCCTTCATGGACCAGATGCTTGAAAGACTCGCAGGGCATGAATACTACTGCTTCCTAGATGGTTACTCTGGCTACAACCAAATAGTTGTAGACCCCAAAGACCAAGAGGAAACCTCCTTTACATGTCCCTATGGAGTTTTTGCTTACCGGAGGATGCCCTTTGGATTGTGCAATGCACCTGCAACATTCTAAAGGTGCATGCTCTCCATATTTCCAGACATGGTTGAGAAGTTCATAGAAGTATTCATGGACGACTTTTCCATTTTTGGAAATTCATATTCTGATTGCCTATGTCATCTTGCCCTAATGCTAAAGAGGTGCCAAGAAACCAACCTGGTTTTAAACTGGGAGAAGTGCCATTTTATGGTAACTGAAGGGGTGGTTCTTGGTCACAAAATTTCTAAAAATGGCATAGAAGTGGACAAGGAAAAGGTGGAAGTAATAGAGAAGTTACCTCCACCTTGCAATATCAAGGCAATCAGAAGCTTTTTGGGACACGCTGGGTTCTATAGGAGGTTTATTAACGATTTTTCAAAGATTACAAAACCTCTTAGCAACCTACTTGTCTCAAATACTCCCTTTGTTTTTGATAGAGAGTGCATGGTAGCCTTTGATGAGCTTAGGAAGAGACTTTCTTTTACACCTATTATAGCACCACCTAGCTGGGATCTTCCCTTCGAATTAATGTGTGATGCATTTGATTTTGCTGTTGGTGCCGTTCTAGGACAGAGGAAAGACAAGCTAGTACATGTTATTTACTATGCTAGCAAGGTCCTTAATTAGAATCAAAGGAACTACACCACAACAGAGAAAGAACTTTTATCCATAGTCTTTGCTTTTGACAAATTTAGATCATATCTTATTGGCTCTGAAGTAATTGTATTCACTGATTATGCAGTACTCAAATACTTGCTTACCAAACAAGAATCTAAGCCTAGATTAATAATATGGATTCTGCTACTCCAAGAGTTTGATATTGAGATTAAAGATAAGAGCAGAGCAGAGAACAAGGTAGCTGACCACCTCTCAAGAATTCCACAAGAAGAAGAAGAGAAGCATCAAGTTGCAGTAAATGAAAGCTTCCTTGATGAGCAGTTGATGATATTCCAAGTAGCCCCTTGGTTTTTAGACATAGCTAACTTCAAGGCTATTAGGGAGCTACCAACCAACATCAACAAACACATGAGGAGAAAGCTAATCAAGGATGCCAAACACTACATCTGGGATGACCCTTACTTGTTCAAGAAGTGTGCTGATGGAATCTTGAGGAGGTGTATCTCCCATGAAGAAGGACAGGAAGTACTGTGGCAGTGCCATGGATCCACATATGGAGGCCACTTCAGTGGAGAAAGAATAGCAGCAAAGGTGCTTCAATCCGGATTTTACTGGCCAACAATGTTCAAGGATGCTAAAGAATTGGTGTCAAGATGTGATGAGTGCCAAAGAGCTGGTAATCTAACCAAGAGAAATGAGATGCCACATCAATTTATACTAGAGCTTGAACTATTTGATGTATGAGGAATTGATTTTATGGGACCCTTCCTAACCTCCTACCCGAATAGTTACATATTAGTGGCTGTGGATTATGTCTCAAGATGGGTAGAAGCCATAGCCACTGCAACAAACGACAACAAGGTTGTGATAAGCTTCTTGAGAAGGAACATCTTCAGCAGATTTGGAGTTCCTAGAGCCCTTATTAGTGATGGAGGGACACACTTCTGCAACAAACAACTTGAGACACTCCTTCTTAGGTATGGAGTCAAGCACAAGGTGGCAACTCCATACCACCCACAGACCAACGGGCAAGCTGAGATTTCAAACAGGGAACTAAAAAGAATTCTTGAGAAAACTATTGGAGCTCAAGAAGGACTGGTCCAAGAAGTTGGACGATGCCTTATGGGCCTACAGGACAGCCTATAAGACACCCATTGGGATGTCCCCATACCAACTGGTATATGGCAAGGCTTGCCACTTACCAGTTGAGCTTGAGCATAGAGTGTTTTGGGCTCTAAAAATGCTAAACTATGATGAGCAAGCTGCTGGAGAAAGAAGATTAATGCAACTCAATGAGCTGGAGGAATTTAGAAATCAAGCATATGAGAATGCAAAAATCTACAAAGAGAACACAAAAAGGTGGCATGATTAGAGGATAGCAAGGAGAGTATTCACTGAAGGACAAAAGGTGCTTCTGTACAACTCAAGACTCAAGTTCTTCCCTGGGAAACTCAAGTCTCGATGGTCAAGACCCTTCACCATACTCAAGGTGTTTCCCTATGGTCATGTAGAGCTCATAGAGGACAAGACTCAGAGAACTTTCACTGTCAATGGCCATAGACTCAAACATTACTTGGGAGGCTCCTTGGAGGAGCAGAGAGTGAACTACAAGCTCAACTAAAGATGGAGGAATGTCAAGCTAGTGACAATAAAGAAGCACTAGTTGGGAGGCACCCCAACACTTTATCCTTTTGATTTATTATTTTTCTTAGAAGTAGTTTAAAATTCATTGCTTAGGATAGTTTAAGTTTAAGTTTCACACACTTGTATTGCATTACCATTTAGAATTAGATTGCAAGTGGTACGTTAGGAAGTTTAAATATCAGTTTTGGTAGTTAGGATACCTTGACATCTTTTGTCTCTTTTATTCCGAAATTGCAACTTGATGAATACATTTACTAATGATGAGTAAGTGGGCTGAGAACTAGCTAAAAGGCTAAGTTTGGTGTGGCCACTCACCCACTTAATCTAGGCTTACAACCATTTTGATAACTTGATTTTGAAGAGTAAGCCCAGAGATTAAGTTTGGTGTGACCACCACCATACAAGGATCACCTAGCAAGCCCAATTCTACTCAATCTGAAAGCACTTGATATTTTGGTAAGAGCATGAATGTGGTTTAATGTGTTCATAAGAGGTTAGAAAAAGAAGAAAATGAAAAGATTGGAGTTATTTCATCTTTATGAACACATTAAATACACAATGATGAAACCAATTTATTAAAGATGCAATAGGATTAAGTTTGGTGGGACACCCATCAGTTACAATCCCACTTACCCATGATAAGAAGGAATGTGAGGGATTCTTTTGTCATTACTAACGGGGCTTCAGTTTCATTTACAGGAAAAAAGATGGGACCCACATGGTGAATAACTCATAAAGCAAAGAAGTCGAAGTGTACTTACACTTTGAAATTCAACACATGCAGGAGGCACAGTGAGATAAGGGTTGGTGCCTCTTCCCACGCTAAGCGCCACTCCCCAAGTGGGAAAACATTGAATTCTTTTTATTTCCCACCATTCAAACCACACTCTTCACCCCTTATAAAAGCCTCACTCTCCCAACTCTTCTCCCACTTCAAACCCCTAATCACACACGGAAAAGAGTCCGAACATTCTTCTTCTTCTTTTCTCTTTTCACCTTCCATTACCTCTCTTCCCGATACTTCTCTTCCCTTTTCTTGATTGGGACAATCAAGTCCTAAGTTTGGTGTTGGAGCAAACTCTGTTTTGCTTGCATTTTCTTGCAACATCCCACAAATTTTTTTTTTCACAACCTCAAACACACTCTCTCAATTCAATGGCACCACCAAAAAGCTTAGCCTCAAAGAAAAGAAAAACCAAGGAACCAACTTTTGGATCCTCAAGCTCATCTTTCAATGAATACAAGTTTCTCTCTGCATTCAACCAAAATTAATTTTGTAACACCCTACCATACAAAGTCTTATGCTTAAGTCATAATTCAGAGATGGCAAGGTATTACGACCTCTAAAACAAAAATTAGTACGTATAGTAGTATGAGTGATTGATTATAACTAGGAGCCTTTGTAGAAAAAGGGGTAAACAAAAACCGCAACTCGAAAGCATAACACTCCGATCGATAACATAACGAACAAGGATAATCCAACGCGTGATTATATATATACAAAGGAGTGTCAAAAACAGGAATATCAAGACTCAAGATCCGGGTGCGAAGATAAACGGTCCGAGCATAACAATATATATACATATGATAAAATAAGGAAAACCCCAAAGGAAACCCAAAGGGACACAAATACAGAAAACCTATTCTCCAAAATCTCCCATAAGAGGAGTCATCACAGTTTGTATTATTTAATGGAGATATACGTATCTAAACAAAACATATAAACCAAAAACATGGTCCCCAAGAACAAGGAATCTTCGCAATCAAGAAGTCTCCAGCATGCCTCAGCGGGAAACCTCACGTCCTGCATCTGAAAACCACAAAATCCGCATGGGTGAGAACCAGAGGTTCCCAGTAGGTAACAGCTTCCACATATATAATACATAATAATGGAGGAAAGCCGAAGGCAATCCTAGAACTTCCTCCAGGTAATATCCCAGCTTATAAACAAGCTAAACCGTACAAGGCAACTGACTAAAGATTCTTCAGTCTAACTAATACTTCCCTTTCCAATTCCTTCAGACCTCCCAACCACCAG
>NC_029774.3:89911229-89913350 GCF_000817695.3 Arachis duranensis | reverse complement strand
TAGACCCCAATCTTCCAACGGACATAACTTCCTCATTTTAAATCGTTTTTCACCCGTTCTTCAAACGGCATGGACATCCCGGATCCAATTTCATTTCTAAACAGATTTGGTACAAAACGGAGATCCGTAGTCCAAGTTATGTCCCGTCAAAGTATGCCCAAAAAATTTAACCAAATCTCAACTCAATGATTCAATACATAATCAACATTCCATATCACAATTTCCAATCAAACATTCAAGTTAATCAATTACCATATATATACACATATCAATATCACACTCCAAATCATGCTCACCAACAAGAGCCTCAACCTTATCATCAATTAAACATACCAATCTATATCACATACAACATTACATGCCTTGCTAACAATTATCACCACTCACAATCATTCAACCATGATTCATATATTCAACTCAATCCAATTCATCCAACAACTACATCAACATTTCAAAATCCTATCCTAGGGTCACTAGCCTAAGTTTTCACAACCACATTACATTTTAGATACAGGAAACCGAAACCATACCTTGGCTGATTCCCGTTTAACCCGAAACACTTCCAAATTCAACCTTCAAGGTCCCGAAACTCTACCAACAGATTTTCAAGCTTATTGCTCCACTCCAAAACTTCCCAAAATCATCAATCAAGTTCCAATACACATATATATACTACCTAAGCCACAATATCACATCCAAACACAATAACTCAATCACTAAATCACAAAATTCTAAGTGTTTAGCTTAGGGTTGAGATACTTACCAAGCCCAAGGATTAAAAGAAGCAAGAAGAAGCTTTTCCTTCAAGCTAATTAGATTCTATAACATTAAAACTCAAAATCTCAACACTTTACCCACTAAATTTTTGAAATTGTTGGTTGTAAATTCAAAGAAGAAACTATGGCTTGCCTCAAGAATAATTATGTGGGTTTTGTAGAGCTCGATGCCGCGGTCACGTGGCCATAAACGGTGCATCAATCAGAGCTCCAGATCAAAAGTTGTGTTCAATTGAAGATTGAATTGATTTGGGAACAAGGGTTTTATGTTTTCCCCCTTCTCCCTTTCTATTTCAGCATGTGTGTGTTGTTTTAAGAGGAGAGAGACTGATGATCTCTCTAATAAAAGGGAGCTTGGCTGGGCCTTGGGCCCAACATGGGTCCAGTTGGCCTAGTTTGGCCCGTTCGGCTCAATCTTGGGCCGATTTCTTTAAAATTACTGTCAAAATTCTCGTTTTAATTTTCTCTATCATATTAAACCATAAAAATCTCATTTCTTATTCTCTAGAATATATTTGAATTTTTAGGTTAATTAGTCATTAATTAACCGGATTTTACATTCTACCCACCTAATTGGGAATTTTGCCCACAAAATTCAAATGCAATTACCTGAGAATAAATGCGGATAATCCGTTCGCATCTCTGACTCAAGTTCCCAAGTGTGTTCCTCAACACCGCCTCGACTCCAAGCCACTTTCACTAAAGAAACCTCTTTTCCACGCAACCGTTTGATACTAGTATCATCAATTCTGACCGGAGCCACTGGAAGCGTCAAATCTTCCCTCAACTGAACCGATTCAGGTTCCAACACATGGCTAGCCTCAGGAGTGTACTTCCGAAGCTGCGACACGTGAAACACGTCGTGCAGGTTCGAAAGATGAGGTGGTAGAGCCATCCGATACGCCACCGGTCCAATCCTCTCCAGGATCTGAAATGGACCAATGTATCGAGGATTCAACTTCTTTGCCTTAATCGCCCTACCTACTCCTGTAGTCAGAGTAACCTTAAGGAAAACATAATCTCCTTCCTCAAATTCTAAGGGCTTTCGCCTCTGATCGGCGTAACTCTTCTAACGACTCTAAGCAGTAAGCATCCTATCTCGGATTTTCTTGACTTGTTCAGTAGTCTCAGCTATCATTTCCGGCCCTAACAAGCTTTTCTCTCCAGCTTCATACCAACATAGCGGAGATTGACATTTCCTCCCATACAAGGCCTCATACGGAGCCATTCCGATGCTCGCATGATAACTATTATTGTATGCAAACTCCACTAATGGCATATACCGATCCCAACTCGCCGGTTGGTCCAAAACACAAGCTCTCAACATATCCTCTAGTGTTTGGAT
>NC_029774.3:89907602-89909744 GCF_000817695.3 Arachis duranensis | reverse complement strand
AACTAACTTCATGAGGTCTCAACTGTTGTGAGGCATACGCCACCACATTACGATGCTTCATCAGCACGCACCCTAGACCCTTCAATGAGGCATCACAATACACCTCAAATGGCTCATTCGGCTCGGGTAACACTAACACAGGTGCAGTGGTCAACTTTTCCTTCAATGTCTGAAAGCTCTCCTCGCACTCAGGAGTCCAAACAAACGGAGTATCTTTGCGGGTTAACTTTGTCATTGGCAAGGCTATCTGTGAAAAGCCTTTGATAAACCTTCGGTAATAGCCAGCTAAACCCAAAAAACTCCTTATCTCTGTTACGGTGGTTGGTTGCTTCCAATCCATCACAGCCTCCACCTTAGTTGGATCTACGGCTATTCCCTTCTTACTCACCACATGCCCCAAAAACTTCACCTCACTCTTCCAAAACTCACACTTCGATAGTTTTGCATAGAGTTTCTTCTCTTTTAGAATCTGCAATACGGTCCTCAAGTGTTCCGCATGCTCTCCTTCAGTCTTGGAGTAAATTAGTATGTCATCAATGAAGACAACAACGAATTTATCCAAAAACGGACGGAAAACTCTATTCATGTAATCCATAAACACTGCAGGAGCATTCGTCAACCCAAAAGACATTACAGTGTACTCGTAATGACCATAACGAGTCCTGAAAGTGGTCTTAGAAATATCCTCATCCCTTACCCTTATCTGGTGATAACTGGATCGCAAATCGATCTTGGAGAAAACTCCAGCTCCTTGCAACTGATCCATAAGATCATCAATCCTCGGCAATGGGTACTTATCCTTTATTGTAACCTTGTTCAGCTGCCTGTAATCCACACAGAGCCGCATACTCCCATCCTTCTTCTTCACCAGTAACACTGGAGCACCCCACGGAGAGACACTTGGGCGTATAAAATTCTTTCCCAACAAATCCTCTAACTGAGACTTTAGCTCGTTCATCTCTAACGATGACATCCTATAAGGAGCACTTGAGATTGGTCCCGCTCCGGGCACCAATTCAATAGCAAACTCAACCTCTCGGTTAGGTGGAAACTCATCAATATCATCGGGAAACACTTCCGGAAACTCACACACAACCGGAATCTGCTCCAACCTTTGATCATCACCCGAAACTCCCGCGGTTAACAATACCTTTGATCATCACCCGAAACACCCGCTGTTAACAACAGGATACCCTGACATTCGGCTCCGGAACAGTTCACCATCATCAAATTCAAGTAATAACTATTCACCACGACCGGCCCTTCTGTATCTTCCGGCATAAAGTACACCGACTTTGTAGAACAATCCAGCAGAACATGATTCTTAGATAACCAGTCCAATCCCAAGATAAGATCAAGTCCAACCATCGGCAAGCAGATTAAATTATGAACAAAATCTCGCTGCTTGAACCTAAAAGAAACTTCCGGACATCCTAGCCTAGTTACCATGGCTTCATGGGTAGCATTATATACCTTTAGGTCATAACCTAAAGTTGCAATCTTCAATCCTAACTCATGGGCTTTCCCAAATGCAATGAATGAATGCGATGCTCCAGAATCAAATAAAGCATTTAAGGTTTGACCAGCTATTTCACAGTTACCTCGAATGAGTGTCTCAGATCCCTCAGCTCCTACAGCTGAAGTGGTGAACACCCGACCAGTCTGTTGTGCCTTCCCAGCACCTTGTTTCTGCCTCTCCAGACAATTGGCGGCTTTATGCCCCGCTTTTCCACAATTGTAGCACAAACCCCATCCGGCCTTGCATGGTGCTCCCGGATGGTGACTCCCACACCTAGTGCAAGCTTGATCATTCTGAGGCTACTTCCCAAACTTCTTCCCTTGGGAATTGTTGTTGTTGTTGGGCCTCCTGAAAGAGCTTCCTCTCTTGAAAGACGGACCTCTAGATGCAAAGCTCTTCCCTCGGCTCTGTGGGAATGATCCCCTTTGACTCCCTTTCTCAGCGGTTGCCCTCTTCACACACTCTTCAGCAACCCTACACTTGTTCACCAATTCGGAGAAAGTCCTAATCTCCATTGGTCCCACTGAACTGAAAATATCACTCCGGAGTCCTCCTTCATACTTAACACACTTCCATTCCTCATAGTCCACCGGAGTCCCTTGGCACATACGAGAGAACCTGAA
>NC_029774.3:89878777-89905205 GCF_000817695.3 Arachis duranensis | reverse complement strand
GCACGCTAGCGCGTGGATTCCAAACTTGTCCATCGACGCGTACGCGTCAACCACGCGTACGCTTGGGTGTTCTCGTGCCCCAGGCACAACACTAGCACAGTTCTGGCATAACTCTCTGGAAAATGGCTGGGCATTGGGTGCAGCACCATCGGCGCGCCCGCGCACATCACGCGTACGCGTGGATGGCACTTCTTGGAAGATCGGCGCGTCCGCGCCAGGTGCGCCCGCGCGCAAGGGGTCGTTCTGCTAAAAATTTTCTAAGTTAAAAGCTGCAGAATTTCACAGATTTACACCCCAATCTTCCAACGGACATAACTTCCTCATTTTAAATCGTTTTTCGCCCGTTCTTCGAACGGCATGGACATCCCGGATCCAATTACATTTCTAAACAGATTTGGTACAAAACGGAGATCCGTAGTCCAAGTTATGTCCCGTCAAAGTATGCCCAAAAACCATATTTTTTATACAAAACCACAATATGCCATTTTCAAAACAAACCATTTTTAACTCTTTCCAAAACCAATCAAAACATATCAATTTCATCCATTTTCTTTGAAATCAATCAAAATGTATCAAATTCAACATCAAGCCTCCTCAACTCACACATTGACACATAACCCACAATATACAAAATCACTATATCATCATTTTATCCCACTTCACCCAAGTGGCTCAAACTCAAACATATTGACATATCATATACTATCCCTCATGCCAATTATCAACAACACCAATCCCAATAAATCATTATGGTGCACAATCAACATCATACTCACCATCAACATGGTCCAACCCACAATTCAACCATAACCAATTATCAAGCATATATCTCAACATGCATATTTCTCATACATCATACTATCAAGGCATCAATAATCAATAGTACATATATGACCACATCATATATCTCAATCATTCTACAACATCAACATTTCAATGCCTATCTTAGGGCCTCTAGCCTAAGTATTTCCTACCACATTACATATTAGATACGGAAAACCGAAACCATACCTTAGCCGATTTTCCCAAGCTCCACCGGAGCACTTCCAAACCACTTAATCACAAGCTCTCAAGGCCTCAACACCTCCAAGAACGGATTTTTCACCACCAAACCCTTTCCAAGCTTTTCAAAATCACCAAATCAAGCTCCAATATTCACATATACACAACCTAAGCCACAACCATCATACCCATACACAACATCTCAAAACCCAAACATCATAAAATCACAAAATTACACTAGGGTTAAGAACCTTACCTCACCCAAGGTCCAAGGAGACAAGATTAACCTTCTCCTTCAAGAGAGTTAGGTCCTATAACATCAAAGAACCCAAAACCTCAACATTTCACCCATGGAACTCGAAAATAAGGGCTGAGATTTCGAACAGCAACACGTGTCTTACCTCAAGATTGGTTGTATGGGTTTTGTAGAGCTCTCCGCGGTGAACACGTGGCCGCAAACGGGGCGGCAATCGGAGCTCTAGATCAAAAGTTATGGTGATTTGAAGATCAAGTGAGAGAGAGAAGTTGAGAGAATGTTCTTCCCTTCCTCTCCACCATTTCAGCTTGTGTGTGTAACAAATGAGGAGAGAGAGTGCTGAAAACTAGGGTTTTAGTTAAGTTATGTTGGGCCAAGGGCCCACTTTGGGTCCAAATGGCCCGGTTTGGCCCGTTCGGTCCAATCTTGGTCCGAATTCTATAAAATTGGTACCGAAATTCTCGTCTCAAACTCCTCTATCACATTTAGCCATAAAAATCACATTTTGGGCTTTCTAGAATAAATTCTCATTTATGGGTTAATTAGCCGTTAATTAACCGGGTTTTACAAATTCTATAGTTGGGTTAGTGAGAGGGAAATCATCCTAGAGGTTGGATTCCTATTAGGGAGGAACGAGCATCTTGAAATCAACATTGAGATTAACAATAGGGGCTGGACACTCCTATGCAACCCACCAAGGAAGGTAGTAGAGAGCTTGGTGAGGGATTTTTATGCTAATGCAGTGCCGCAGCCAGGACAACCCTATGGGTACATTAGCTATATGAGGGGGAAGTCCATTGACTATAGCCCCTCGAGCATATAGAGGACGCTAATGGTAAAGAGGACAAGCTCCACCCGGAGCTATGAAGAAAGAATGAAGCAACAAGACACTGGATTTGATGAAATCTTGAACGAGATTTGCATGCTGAATGTGCAATGGATAAATGACAAGGATGAGATACCTAACCAATTGAGAAGAAGGGATCTGAGCCCCAAGCTAGAGGGTGGCTGGATTTTGTGAGGAGATTCATAATCCCCACATCCAACACTTCAGAGGTGACCAAGGAGAGAGCTGTGCTCATATACATCATCATGAAAGGTGAGAATGTCAATGTGTGGGAGCTAATTGCCAACAACATTAACAAAGTGCTGAAAAGCACCAGTGACAACACAAGGTTGGCATTTCCCAGCATCATACAGAGGTTATGTGATGAAGCTGGAGTTGAGAAAATCGTTGATGAAGTGCTAGTGAAACAAGACAAGCCTATAACTGCCAAGAAGATGGCCAAAGTGTTGGCTATCAACCCACTTCAGAGGGCCAGAGAGCATAGAGCTCATGCTCATATGCAAGAAGAAGAAGAAGAAGAAGAGGCAGAAGAGCAACTACACTTTCTAGCACTTCAACCACCACCACCATAATACCAATACCAACAATTTCCTGAAGGATTCAACTGGGAACAACTGCAAGGAGATGTGCACCAAATGAAGGGAGACCTACATCACCTGAGAGAAGATGTCAACCAATTCAAAGACTATCAACAAAAGTAATGGGACTAAGTCAATGAGAACATACAACAACTCCAAGGGAGTTGGGAGCAAATGGGGAATGAGCAGCAGGAACAGTTCGACTAGGCGAAGTGAGAAGTGCGCTTAACAAAATAGTGGAGCAGAACAAATGGCAACAGAGGAACTGGGGGAAGTGAGAAGTGCACTTAACAAAATAGTGGAGTAGAACAACTGGCAACAGAGGAACCTCGCTGAGTTCAGACATTTTTATGATGCCAGAACCATTTCGAGGAGGTAGTATGATATCAACACACAAGCGAAACTGAATCACTTGTGCAATGCTATGGCTGCTATTAACCCCAGATACCCCACATTCATGCAAGGGATGGGGGAATTAAGTGCTAGACAAAAGGAGATTCTAGCCAAACATAAGGAGGATGAAAGAAACTATATGAGAAGGCTAGGATTTTGGAAGCCTAAGGACACTCAAGCACAAGAAGGAAGAAGATGACTCCCCCCATTCCAAGAAGAAGGACAAAGGAAAGGGGCCAATGAACTGAAGATTTAAGCTGCTCAAGGTTGTTAAGTCCCATGGTTGACACTCTCTAATTTCTGAATCATGTTTAAGCTTTTGTTTGATTTACTTTCTATTAAGAATAAATAGTCATGCTAGGGTAGTTTATGTTTTCTGCTTAGCTTTATTTCATGCTTGAAGTCCTTTATGAGTCCTTTAATCTACAAGAAAGAAAATGCAATGTATTTCAAGTCATCCTTTTCAACATAAATAAAGTAGAGCTTGTCTCCATATGGGTTGCTGTGAGCTGTGCAAAAACAAGAGTAAGAGAGACCAAGGCCAAGAAAGATCATTCAAAAAACTAAGAAACAAGGAACTAAGTGTAGAACCTTGAATGAACAAAAAAAAAGAAAAATTGAGTCATGAAAAGCAACTAGTCTTAGAAGGTATAACAAGAAAGAGTAATGGGTACTCCTTGAATATCCCTAGAACCAAGAAGTAATAAGCAATAAAGACCCAAGGCTCTGAGCATCAACTACTAGGATGGGAAAGAAACATTAAAAAGCTCAAAAAGAGTTAAAGATCCTAGTAGATGCTTGTGGTGAAGATGTGTCAAGAAGAGACCTGGGCAAGTAAATTCTTAGGGGTGTTTCAACACCTAGTACCCTAAAACCAACTGGTTTGGGAGTGCTAATTGAAAGCCTAATTGAAGGGTTGTCTTGAGAAAAAACACTTAGAGTCGTGGTTCAGAAAGCACAACCAAAAAGAAAGTGAAACAACTCTTACTACTTCAAGGTGACAATCAATAGAAAGGACCCCTGAAGCTTATACTTGAAAGAACCCTCAAAGATCTAAGAGTTCTTTATGACATTAAAACATTCATACATGTGTTGAACACTTAGTCCTACCCTTAGTCATGTTGCATTCATTCAAGGCCAAGGTCTCAATTCATAAAGGGCCTACTCACATTGATTTGCTTGGGACAAGCAAAGCTTAAGTTTGGTGTTGTGATGACTTGCATCATCTACCCTTATTTCTTGCATAAAGAGGACCATAAAAGAGCATAAATCTCATTTGATCATTACAATTCATGCATTATTTGATGAATATTGTGGTACATTATTTTGAGATGAGTTGTGCTAAATTTCAGGTGAAAAAGACATCAAAAAGGGGAAGAAAACAACAAAAATAAGCTAGGCGTGTGAAGCGGGCATGACACTTAGAGCAAGCGCCATAAAAATGAACTAGCGTGCCACACCAGGAGCTGGGTGTGGCACGCCAGTACTAAATTCCAGAGGAGGATTCTCAAGCATTCACATGGGCGTGGCATGCCAGGAACTGGGCGTGACACGCTGGTACAAAATTCCAGAGAGGGGGGGCTGAAGGCCAATGAAGTCTGGACGTGCCACTTGAGGTCGAAGTTGTGGCACGCCAGGCTCTCAATCTCACTTAGGCGTGCCACTTGAGCGACCAGGCGTGGCACGCCAATGCATAAAGAGGCCAAAGCAAGGGCTGGGCGTGCCACTTGGTATCGAAGGCGTGGCACGCCAGTCCAAGAATATCACTATGGTGTGCCAGTTGAAGTGCTGGGCGTGGCACGCTAGCTACTGGAACCAAAGCAAGATCATGGGCGTGGCATGCTGGTACACGTTTCCAGATGAGAATGAAGGAGGCCAAACACATGGGCGTGACACTTGGCATCGAGGGCGTGGCACGCCATCCACTATTCCTCACATGGGCGTGCCACTTGAACCCCAGGCGTGGCACGCTAGTGTCATTTAGGAAGCAAAGCCATTGGGGCGTGCCACTTGAGTTCGTGGCGTGGCATGCCAAACAGAAGAATCACTAGCTTACAAAGGGCATGGCACGCCAGACCCTGGGCGTGCCATGCTAGTTCAACTTTCCAAAGAGCTTGATCAAGCGTGCAGCAAGGGCGTGGCACGCCAGACCTTGGGCATGCCACGCTAGTTCAAGTCCCTAGAGGCAAGAAAAAGAGGAAAAAAAGCTAGGGCATGCCACTTAAGCTCGAAGGCGTGGCACGCCAGGCTACATGGGTATTAAAAGACCCTGGGTGTGCCACTTGAGCTCGAAGGCGTGGCACGCCAGGGATGTTATTGAAGAGGAGCATGCCACTTGAGGGACCGAGTGTGGCACGCCAAGCCAGAATTGGAGGAGCACGTGACACGCCACCGAAGCGCCAGCCACATGCCAACTGGGAAGTCATGCTTAATGAGTTTCTTTTCCCTCCAAATTGTAATTTTTGTTTTTCACTTTTGTAATTCTTTTATTTTGAGAGCTAGGAGTAGTATAAATACCCCCAAGAAGTACTGAAAAGGGGGTTAAGCAGTTAGGGAGTTAGGTTTTAGATCCACTTTTACACTTCATCATCTTCTTTACTTTTGAGTACTTTCCTTTGAGCTATGAGTAGCTAAATTCTCTCTCATTGAGAGAGGGAGCTCTGTTGTACTTTATGGATTGATGATAGTGAAATTCTTCTTCTCTTCATCTTCTTCGTGATTTGCTAGAAGGAATTTCATTTTCCATGCTTAGCGTTCAATTATCTTGGAAAAGAGATTGAATGCAAAAATGGGTTTCATGGGAACCTTGGAAAAGGAAACATGAAACCATGCTTGAAATCCCTTCTCACACTTGAGTAGGATCTGGGTTTTGGTGTTTGGATATGTGATGCTAGGGAATGTTGGCCAGTTTCACTGACATTTTCTTTACTGTTTTAGGGTAGTTTCATGCATTTTCTTAGTAAATAAGCAAGTTTTGGATCACTAACGTGGATCACTAACGTAGGGAAAAGAAGCAAAGAGCAACGTTATTGGTAAATGTGAATGCCAATAACGTTTGCGAAGGACTAAAAGGCAACATTATTGGTAAAGGTGAATGCGAATAACATTTGCAAAGGACTAAGAGGCAATGTTAGTGGTCACGTTAGTGCCACTAACGTTGAAGTTAACGTGGATCAATTTGGTTTGGAGCGTTAGTGAAAAAGGTTATTGTCACTAACATTCTCGAACCCACATTTTCACTTAACGTTAACACCACTAACGTCCTAACTAACGTCCACCCATGCCTGACTCACACTTTTTTTGCAAGCAAAGTTGTGCCCACTGAAGATTGTAACTGCTTCAACTCAAGATCAAAGGCCCATATCCAAGACTTGAAGAGCTGACTAGAAGATCAAGAAGAGTAGTATATATAGGAGTAGTTTTGAACTAGAAAAGAGCTTGGCATTTTGGAGAACTACACTCTGTATATTTACTTTTCCTGCAATTCTAGAATGTACTCTTCTCTATCATCTTCCTTTTCTAGAGCTATGAACAACTAAAACCCTTTTCATTGGGTTAGGGAGAGCTGTTGTAATTTGATGGATCAATTATAGTTTTCATTCTTCTTCTTCTTTCTTTTCTCTTGATTTACTAGAAAGCTTTCAATCTTAAATCAATTGGTTAGTTGTCTTGGAAACGAAACTCTCCATAATTGGATCTCCTCTGAGCCTTGGAAAAGGGATGAGGAGATCATGCTAGAAATACTTTTTCATGTTGGACTAAACTGGGGTTTGGACGGATACAGTGACATATAATCCTCCCAATACATTGAATTGGAAATACATGTGGTATAATCAATGACCATACTTCATCTCTTTCCATGAGCAATTAAATCAAGGAATTGGGCAATTGTTCAAGCTTAGAGAGATTAGTTTGCCAAGGAATTGGGATCCAATCACCTAAGATTGCCAAGGAGATCAATGAATGCATTGATTGAGGGAGAGATGAGAATGAACTTGATCCGAAGAATGTAACATCTCCTAAGCCCAATGAATCCCCCATTTCTAATCTTACCCATTCTGTTTGCATTTTACCATTTACTTTTATGTTCATCTCCCCAAATCCCCATTTAAGATTTTGCAATTTACTTTCCCGCCATTTAATTTTCTGCAAATCTCAACTCAATTTCTGCTCAACTCAACTAGAACATTCCTCTAACTAAAGTTGCTTGACCAATCAATCCCTGTGGGATTTGACCTCACTCTATTGTGAGTTTTTACTTGACGACAATTCGGTATACTTGCCGAAGGAAAATTTGTTGAGAGACAAGTTTCCGTGCATCAAGTTTATCGCGCTGTTGCCGGGGATTGATTTTGTATCAACAATGATTAAGTTGGAAGATCACTAGATTGAGCATTTTTCTTTTTCTTGTTTATTTTATCTAGTCATTTACTTTCAGTTTCAGTTATTTTCTTCCCTTCTCCCCTCTCCCCTCTTTGTTTTCTTTTTCTTTTTTTTTTCTGTTGTTATTTACAATTTTGTTCACTAATCAACTAACTGTTTGATAAATTGCAACACTCACACTAACAGCCACTCTAACAAGAATAATTTCTTCATTTTCTTTCTTGCTGTGTGCTTTGTTAGTTGTATGACAGGGAGAAAAAGCGAAGCTTCAACTTTGTTTGATTCTGAACCTGAGAGGACCTTCCTTAGAAAAAAGAAGGAAGCAAAAGGGAAAAGAGTTGTTGGTGCTGAGGAAGAGGAGGAGTACTTTGAAACAAACATGGAGGAGAACTTGGAAAACAACCATGAAGGAGAAGCTCACAACCATGCCAGAGAAGGCCCTGGGAATCATGCTGGGCCAGAAAGAAGGGTTCTAGGCTCATACATCAATCCAAACCCAGGAAATTACGGAAGTAGCATCCAAAAGCCAACCATACATGCCAATAACTTTGAATTAAAACCCCAGCTCATCACCCTTGTTCAGAACAACTGTTCATTCGAAGGAAGCGCCCAAGAAGACCCCAATCAACATCTAACCACCTTCTTAAGAATATGTGACACTGTGAAGTCTAATGGTGTTCATCCTGATGCCTATAGACTGCTTTTGTTCCCCTTTTCACTCAGGGACAAAGCATCTAAATGGCTGAAATCTTCTTCGAAGGAGAGTTTAACAAATTGGGAAGATGTGGTGAATAAATTCTTGGCGAGATTCTACCCTCCTCAAAGAATCAACAGGTTGAGAGCTGAGGTACAAACCTTTAGGCAACAAGATGGTGAAACTCTCTATGAGGCATGGGAGAGGTTTAAGGACTTAACAAGGAGGCGCCCACCAGACATGTTCAACGAATGGGTTCAACTGCATATTTTCTATGAAGGTCTTTCTTACAAATCAAAGAAGGCCGTAGACCATTCATCAGGGGGGTCTCTAAACAAGAAGAAAACCATTGAAGAAGCCATAGATGTTTTTGAGACTGTAGCTGAGAATGACTACTTCTATGCTTCTGAAAGGAGAAACACTCGAGGAGTGATGGAGCTGAACCATATGGATGCACTGCTGGCTCAAAACAAGATAATTACCAAGCAGTTAGTTGATCTTACCAAGAAGATGGACGAGAACCAAGTTGCAGCAATCACCACTTCATCACCAGCTCAAAAAGGAGTGAATACAGGAGAAGAAGGTGACTAGAAACAAGCCAACTATGTTGGGAACTCACCCAGGCAGACCCATGATCCATACTCTAAAACTTATAATTCTGGTTGGAAGAACCACCCTAATTTTGGGTGGGAAAATCAACAAGACCAAGGCCAAGACCAGAGACGCCACAAGCACAATCCCAACAACAACGCAACCTGCCAACACTCAAAACAGAGACCATACCAACACCCACCTAACCACCTTTCTCAACATTCACATCAAAACCAAAATGGTCCTTCTCATCCCTCCTACCTCAATTCACCATCACCACCCGAAGATAGACTCTCCAGAATTGAGACTCTGCTCGAAGATATATGCAAGGAAGTTCAAGACAGTAAGCATTCCGGGAAGAAGTGCCCGATCCAATATGCAGAATCAAGATACTGCCATCAAAAAAATTGAAACACAAATTGGCTACTTATTCAAGCAAGTCTCTAGCCACAACATTTGCAGTAACACTAATTCAACCCCAAGGGAGGAGTGTCAGGCTATCACCCTCAAAAGTGGGAAGGAATTGAAGGAGACCTCCAAGAAACCACAAGAGAAGAACTCGGATGAAAAGGAAAAGGGACAAGATGAAGTTCAAGTTTCCATTCCCAATTCACATCAAGAAGGAGAAGTGCTTAAGCCATACTTTCCAAAAGCCCCATACCCTCAGCAATTGAAGAAGAAGGGAGAGAACAGCCAATTCTCAAGATTCTTAGAAATCTTCAAGAAATTATAGATTAACATACCCTTTGCTGAAGCAATAGAGAAAATGCTGCTCTATGCCAAGTTCTTGAAGGAGTTGATGACCAAGAAGAGAAGCTGGAAGAACAACGAGACTGTGGTACTAACCGAAGAATGTAGTGCCATCATCCAGCATAAATTACCCCAGAAATCGAAGGATCCTGGGAGCTTCCAAATTCCTTGTATCATAGGGGAAATCACAGTGGAAAAGACTTTATGTGATTTAGGAGCTAGCATAAATCTGATGTCCTTAGCAATGATAAGGAAAATGAGGATTGAGGAGGCCAAGCCAACAAGAATGGCCATGCAACTGGCAGACCGAACATTCAAGTTTCCTCACGGAATATTAGAAGAGTTGTTGGTGAAGGTAGGAGACTTTATCTTTCCAGCAGACTTTGTAGTGTTAGATATGGAGGAAGGAGCCAAGACCTCTATCATCTTAGGAAGGCCTTCTTAGCCACTCCCAGAGCCATCATTGATGTCCAAAAGGGTGAACTTGTCCTTAGACTACATGAAGAGAAAATGATATTCAACGTGTTCAAGGCCATGAGTTACCCACAAGACTCGTTGATGTGTGAAAAATGATCCAACACAAAACTCACCGGCAAGTGTACCGGGTCGCATCAAGTAATAAAACTCACGGGAGTGAGGTCGATCCCAAAGGGATTGAAGGATTGAGCAATTTTAGTTTAGTGGTTGATTTAGTCAAGCGAATCAAGTATTGGTTGAGTGATTTTGTATCCAACAGTAAGTAAATAGCAGGAAATGTAAAGGAAGAGGGATAATTTGCAGAAATTAAAGAGACTTGAAAGTAAAGGCACTGAATCTTAAAGAACAAGAAACTAAATGACTGAAACTTAAAATGCAAGAAATGTAAATTGCAGTAACTTAAAGTGCAAGAAATATAAATTGCTTGAATGGAAAAGGGATTTGAAGACTGGGAATTCAGAATTTAAGCAAGGGAAATTAAATTGCAACAATTAACTAAACAAGAGATGAATTGAAATTGACTAGATCTCAAACAGCAAATGTAAATTCAATTGCAGCAGTGGTTCAACAGAAGAACCAAAAAGAGAAAATCAGATCTCAGGACTTCAGAGACTAGATAGCAGAGTCTAGATCTCAATTGCCTTCCCAGATCCAAGTTCACAAAGTAATTAAAGAGAAATTGAAGATTGAAGCAGCAAAGGAAATAGAATTCATCTCAATTATGCAGTAGGAAAATCAAAGAGATCTTAAATGGAGATTGAGACAGAAGTTCCTCAATTCTTCACACTCAAGACTCAACAAAACCTAGTAAAGAAAACAAAACGAGCAAAGGAAGAAGAAGTGAATTCTCTCCTCCAATTCTCAAGCCAAGTTTGCAGAAAAACAGAAAAATGGAAAGTGCTCTCAAGTGACTAAGGATGAAAATTCAAAAATGAAAATAAGCTCTCTCCAAAAAAAAAAAAACTCTTCTTCTAATCCTAACTAACACCTATTTATACACTTTCCATTTTGGATCTAAGAATTTTGAGTGGGCTTTTTGATTTGGTGAAGAATTGAATTAAGTTGGATTTTTGAGTGAAATTCAGCCCATGTTGCTCCCAAGAGGCTGCCCTGCCCTTGTGGAGGGCAGAGCAGGGAAGTTGTGTGAGGAAGCATGTTGCATGCATGGGAGAGGCATCATGATGCTGCCCTGCCCTTGTAGAGGGCAGGGCAGTGTTGTCATGGTGCGCCTTGCCTTCCTGCCCGTGCGTCCAAGCTGCGCGCGCCCAAGCTCCTGGCCGTGCCAATTTGTGTGCCATGCACCACGAAATGCTGCCCTGCCCTCCACAAGGGCAGGGCAGCACAGGCTTTCCTTATTCTTGGTGAGGTCCCAAGTTCGAAACTTGCTGGATGGCTTTTGTTGCCCTTTTTCTTGGGTTTCTTGGCACCAAAGTAGCGCCTAGTTCTTTGCTTCCTCAAGGTGCTATGTTCGATCCTTGGAGGTTGAAAACAAACCAATTTTTGCTTGTTTTCCTTGTATTTGAGCGCTACTTCTTTCCTTCTTGTTCTTGGGTTCGAAACCCATGGGTGGCACTTGGAGACAATTTCCTTTGATTTATTTCCATGAAGAGCCCGATATTGCTCTTGAGGAGGGCAGGGCAGAGATTTTCCTTCTCTCATTTCTTGGCCTAGAATTGTGCTCCGCCCTCAAGGAGGGCAAGGCAGTGAAGCCTTGAATGCTTGGTTCATTGTTGTGCTCCCTTGGAGGGTAGTGTGCTCTCGTGGAAGGCAATGTGGCTTCCTCCCTTCCATGCGCTACATTCTTTTCTTCCTTGGGCCACGCTTTCTTAAGCCACGCTTCCTTCTTTTCTTCTTTTCTTCACCTACAAATAATCAAATCAACCAATCAAAGTATCACTAAATTCACAAGGTTTATAAATCAATTAAAATTCAATTAAATTTATCTAAAACCTCATGATTTAGCATCAATTAAGTGGTGGTTGATTGATTCAAATAAAACATGCAATTCCACTCTAAATTGCTTACTTATGGTGCAAGAAAGTGCATAAAAACCAGTGAAACAAGTGAAATTAGCTTGAGAAATGGGTATATGATGACTTGTCATCACAACACCAAACTTAAATCTTGCTTGTCCCTAAGCAAGCATCAAAATTAAGGGGAAATGAAATGAAAAAAGAAAAGCATACATATCCTTATTAGGCATATAGCAGAACTTGGTTCATGGAGTTTTTATGCAGACAATGATAACTCAGTTATTGTTTGCTGTTACATAATGTACACTCTTCCTCAAAGATTTACTAAGCTTGCTGTTGTAAGGTTTACTTTTTACTTGCTCCCTTGCTAACTTTTCTTTTCTTATTTTGCTTAACAAGCTTATTATTCTTTGAAGGCTTGGTGTCAAATATTGCAGTAGCCTTTGGCTTTATTTTTACTCAACATCTCTTCACCACAGACACATGGCTCACTATTTCCTCTTAGGATCATTGATGCCCAGCATCTCTTTGGATAACTAAATGTTCTGTAGCTAGGTTGCTCTTTATTGTGGACTTTCAATTGGCCATCCCAAATCAGTTGATCTAAGTGGCCAGGTTTTGAAATACCCCTTAGAATTTACTTATCCAAGCATATCCTAGTACAAGAACACCACAGGCATGTGTCCTAGGGTCTAAGCTATTGGTGCCCAGCCTTTATTCTTTGTTTTTCTTGCCACATTGGCTTTTTCTTCTTCCTTTTCTTTCTGTTTTATTTTGTTCTCAAGGGATTTTTTCTTTACTGATAAGAACCTTTATGACAGCAAGCTAGCTCACACTTCAGTGAAAATGACATTATGCAGCAATTATTTCATGAGTTATGCATTTAATCAAACACATATACCACCATTAACTTCCATTCTAACTTATGCAACATTGGATATCTACTTTCTAATTCAAACATTTCTCTTTTATTCAAGCATATGGGAAACAAAACAAAATCTAAAGCTAAGTGATGAATGACAAGCATTATGCAGATCAACACACTTAATCAAACAACTTCACTTGCAACTAGATAAACACTTTAGCAAGATATATAAGGGTTCCCAGATTCAAAACAATTTATAGAAGCACGGATTAAGTTTAGATACAACCTCTGAAGTTGTAGCCCTTTGATTCTTCCTTCTGTTGTATCCCTTTTGAGTCACAATGCAAATTGTCTTCAATTGTTGGCTAATTTCCTGCATAATTCTCAAAAGTTGCTTGCTTCTCAAGCCTTTGTGCAATTGGTTAGTCTAAAAATGATTATGGCTTTTTGAACTTACTTTGGTGTGTTAACACCAAACTTAGCTCCTTGCCACTATTTTTCATGCATCAACTTAACCATATGTGAAACCTTGTGTCCTTGCTAAAGGTTATGGAATTAAAACTAGAAAGCAGTTAAGTAGTTGAATAATCTGTCTGCTTGCTTGGAGCTAGTATTGTTCAGGAAGTGAGAATGTGCTTTTAAATGAGATTTTGGTGGAATACCAAACTTAGAATCTTTCATTCTCCCTTAAATTGTTTTGGTGTGTAACACCAAACTTAGCTCCTTGCAATGCATACCAATTATTCAACAACTTTTTTATTGAAAAAGCTATGAAAAGGAAACTACCTCAGGTTGGGTTGCTTCCCAATAAGCACCCTTTTAATGTCACTAGCTTGACATCTTTCATTTTTACCTCAAGAAGGCCATATGTTCTGAACCTCTTTTTCCTTGTCCCATTGTCCTCTTAGGTACAACTTTGCTCTGTGACCATTTGCTGTGAATTGACTCTTTGTTGCTTCGTCTAGCAATTCAATACTCCCATAAGGAAAAACCTTAGTTACAAAATATGGACCAGTCCACTTAGATTTAAGCTTGCCAGAGAACATCTTGAGTCGTGAATTGTACAAGAGTACTTGTTGCCCATGTTTGAATTCTTTCTTCAAGATCTTCCTGTCATGCCACCTTTTGGCTTTTTCCTTGTATATCTTGGCATTTTCATATGCTTCTAGCCTAAATTCATTTAGCTCATTAGCTGCAACAATCTTTTCTCCCCTGCTATTTTAGAGTCAAGGTTCAGGAGTTTGGTAGCCCAAAAAGCTTTGTGTTCAAGCTCTACAGGGAGGTGACAAGATTTGCCATACAATAGCTGAAAGGGGGACTTCCCAATGGGAGTTTTGAAAGCTGTCCTGTATGCCCAGAGTGCATCTTCCAACTTCCTAGCCCAATCCTTTCTTGTGCTTCCTACTGTCTTCTCTAGGATCTTCTTCAATTCTCTGTTTGCTAGTTCAGCGTGCCCATTAATCTGAGGGTGGTATGGTGTGGCTACTTTATGAATACCATCACTAATAAGACCTTTGGGTACTCCATATCTAGTGAAAATGTGCTTCTTGAGGAATTGAAGGACAATTTGTGCATCACAGGTAGTTGTAGCTATGGCTTCCACCCACTTTGAGACATACTCCACTGCTACTAAGATATATCTGAAAGAGTAGGAAGGGGGAAAGGGTCCCATGAAGTCAATGCCCCATAGATCAAATAATTCTAATTCCAAAATAAAATTCTGCAGCATCTCATTCCTTCTTGTCAATCCTCCTACTCTCTGGCATTCATTACATTGGTGAACAAATTCTCTGGCATCTTTGAAGATAGTTGGCCAATAGAAGCCACTCTGCAGTATCTTTGCAGCTGTTCTTTCTGGACCAAAGTGTCCACCATACGCTGAGCCATGGCAATGCCACAATATATCCCTTATTTCACTCTCAGGGACGCACCTTCTAATCACTCCATCAGAACATCTCTTGAACAGGAAGGGTTCATCCCACAAAAATTTCCTTGCTTCATTGATTAACTTCTTCACTTGTTGCTTAGAGAACTCTTGAGGTATCTTCCTCCCCACTTTGTAGTTTGCTATGTCAGCAAACCAAGGTACTTTTTGGATCTGCAAGAGGTGTTCATCTGGGAAGCTTTCATTCACGGGTTGGGAGGTTTTTTGAATTGTTTCTTGTGGTAGCCTCGACAAATGATCAGGAACTTGGTTTTCAGTGCCCTTCCTGTCCTTTACTTCAATGTCAAACTCTTGTAGGAGCAATATCCACCTGATAAGTCTTGGTTTAGCATCCTGCTTTGACATCAAATACTTAAGGGCAACATGGTTAGTATAAACCACAATTTTGGATCCTATCAAGTATGATCTAAATTTATCAAATGCATAAACTACAGCTAATAATTCCTTCTCTGTTATGGTGTAATTTTTTTGAGCCTCATTTAGCACCTTACTTGCATAATATATGACATGATGCAAGTTTCCCTTCTTTTGTCCAAGCACAGCACCAATTGTAATATCACTTGCATCACACATGAGTTCAAAAGGGAGTTCCCAATCCGGGGGTGTGATGATTGGTGCTGTTGTTAGTTTGTTTTTTAAAGTTTCAAAGGCATGCTGGCAGTTTTCATCAAAAACAAAAGGATTATCAATCATTAACAAATTACTCAAAGGTTTGGCTATTTTAGAAAAATCCTTAATAAACCTTCTATAAAATTCTACATGCCCCAAGAAACTTCTAACAGATTTCACATTAGTTGGTGGAGGGAGCTTCTCTATGATCTCCACCTTTGCCTTATCAACCTCTATCCCTTTTCTTGAAACTTTGTGACCAAGAACAATCCCCTCGGGCACCATGAAATGGCACTTCTCCCAGTTCAAAACCAAATTAGTTTCTTGGCACCGTTTCAAGACAAGAGTTAGATGTTTTAGGCAAGCATTGAAATTGTCACCAAAAACAGAAAAGTCATCCATGAAAACCTCTAAAAACTTTTCAACCATATCTGAAAAAATGGAGAGCATACACCTTTGAAAGGTGGCTGAGACATTGCATAGCCTAAACGGCATCCTTCTATAGGCAAAAACTCCAAATGGACATGTGAATGAGGTCTTTTCTTTGTCATTTGGATCTACCACTATCTGATTATACCCAGAATAGCCGTCCAGGAAGCAATAGTAAGCATGGCCGGCCAATCTTTCAAGCATCTGGTCAATAAAGGGAAGTGGGAAATGATCTTTGCGTGTGGCATCATTCAGCCTCCTATAGTCGATACACATCCTCCATCCTGTCACAGTTCTTGTGGGAATGAGTTCATTTCTCTCATTAACAATGATTGTCATCCCACCCTTCTTTGGTACCACTTGAACTGGGCTTATCCATGAGCTATCAGAGATAGGATAAATTATCCCTGCATTCCACAACTTCATTACTTCCTTCTGGACAACTTCCTTCATTGTGGGATTTAGCCTTCTCTGAGGTTGAACCACTGGTTTGAAATTGTCCTCTAAGAGGATTTTATGCATACACACTATAGGGCTGATGCCTTTCAGGTCATCAATGGCCCATCCTAAAGCATCCTTGTGAGCTCTGAGTACATCAAGAAGTTCTTCTTCTTCCTTTTTTGTCAAGGATGAATTGATGATTACTGGGCAACTTTCTAATGTGCCAAGGAATGCATATTTGAGATGGGTGGGTAATGGCTTCAGTTCTTGTTTTTGTACTTCTTCCTTCTTGCTTGGTTTCACCTCCTTGTCAATAGAGATTTCAATTGCTTGTTCCTCTATTGTCTCTTGGTTATTAGTGTCTAACATTTCTTCCACCAGGCTTTCTATCATGTCCACTCTCAGGTAATCCTCTTGCTCAGGAGGGTGTTGCATTGACTTGAAAATATTTATGACCATTTGCTCATTGTGTACTATGAAGATCATCTCTCCCTTTTCCACATCGATAATAACTCTTGCAGTTGCTAGAAATGGTCTTCCCAGGATGATTGAATTATTTCCTTCCTCTTCAGTGTCCAAGATCACAAAATCCACAGGGAAGATAAACTCCCCAACCTTTACTAACAGATTCTCCACGATTCCATTAGGTGTCTTAATTGATCTATCAACCATAACTAGTGACATCCTAGTGGGTTTGAGTTCTTCTATTGCAAGCTTCCTCATCATGGACAGAGGCATTAAGTTGATACTAGCTCCAAGATCACAAAGAGCCTTGTCTAATGTTATTTTGCCTATGGTGCAAGCAACTACAAAACTCCCTGGATCTTTAAGCTTTGGTGGGATTCCCTTTTGAAGCACAGCGCTACATTCTTCAGTGAGCAGCACAGTCTCCTTCTCCAGCCAACTTCTTTTCTTGTTGA
Organism: Arachis duranensis; assembly: GCF_000817695.3. Taxonomy (NCBI): domain Eukaryota; kingdom Viridiplantae; phylum Streptophyta; class Magnoliopsida; order Fabales; family Fabaceae; genus Arachis; species Arachis duranensis. Next base: position 89,888,052 of record NC_029774.3, on the reverse strand, counting down.
TGAGCTCTTTTAAGAACTTGGCATACAGAGGCATTTGCTCCAATGCCTCAGCCAAGGGTATGTTGATCTCTAGCTTTTTGAAAGTCTCAAGAAATTTGTGGAAATGTTGATCCTTTGCTTCTTTGTGGAATCTCTGTGGATAAGGTAGTAGAGGTATAAGACTCTTCTCCACTTGCTGCTGTCTTGGACTTGGTTCTTCCATGATCTGATTTCCCTTCTTTAAATTCTGTGGTTGGTTGTTCTCTTCTATGAGTGCTTTTGGGACATTCTTACTTGTTATGTCCTTGTTGTTAACTCCATCTTTCTCTGTTGGTTCTTTGTCATTCTCCATGAGCTTCTTGGTTGCCCCTTTGTTACTATCTACCAATGTCTTTCCACTCCTTAGTTGTACAGCTTTGCATTCTTCTTTTGGATTAGGAATGGTGTCGCTTGGTAGTGAGCTTAAAAGTCTCTCAATAGAAATCTGCTTGGAGATTTGCCCAATTTGCCTCTCTAGGCTCTTCATGGATGCTTCTTGGTTCTTTGTTGTCATTTCTTGGTTCTTCATCATCTTTTCCATAAGCATCTCCAGATTAGTAATTCTCTGAGCGTCTTGTGAGGTTGGTTGGTTTTGGGGTGTTGATGGATGATGGTAAGTGTTTTGGTTAGTTGGTTGGTTATTGGATGGATAATGGTTGGAGTTGGGGTAATTATTTTGGGGTTTTCTGTAAGGATTTTGGTTAGTTGGCTGCTGGTTGTGATTTTGGTTGTTTCTTAGAGTGTTTTGAGCTGAGTTCCTTTGCCATGGTTGTTGCTTTTGATTATGATTGTTTCCCCACCTAAGGTTTGGGTGGTTCTTCCAAGATGGATTGTAGGTGTCACCATACACCTCATTTAATCCAGAATTTTGGTTGTGCATATAGTGCACTTGCTCTTGTTGCTGTTCTTCTTGGTTCTCTTCATTCTGCCCCCAAGGAGTTGATGGTTGGCTTGTGGCACTCACTGATGCAACCTGAAGGCTATCAATTCTCTTGGCCATTTGCTCAAATTGTTGTTGAATCTGCTGCTGCATCACTTTGTGTTGAGCTAAAATTGTATCCACTCCTTCCAATTCTAACACTCCTTTCCTTTGTGATGGTTGGCGTTGCCTTTGGTGAGCAAAGAAGTATTGGTTGTTGGCCACCATATCAATGAGGTTTTGAGCTTCCTCTGCAGTTTTCATCAATTGCAATGATCCTCCAGCTGAGTGATCAAGTGCCTCTTGAGCCTTCAGAGTAAGTCATTCATTGAAGTTCTGCAGCTTGTCCCACTCAGTGAACATCTCTGGTAGACATTTCCTCAACAGAGCCTTATATCTTTCCCATGCTTCATATAGATTTTCAGCATCCATTTGGGTGAATGTCTGCACCTCAGTCTTCAACCTTATGATCCTTTGAGGGGGATAAAATTTGGCAAGAAACTTGCTTACCAAATCATCCCAAGTGTTGATGCTCTCCTTTGGAAATGTTTCTAGCCATTGAGTGGCTTTGTCCCTGAGAAAGAATGGGAATAACAGCAGCTTGTATATGTCAGGGTGCACTCCATTGATTTTAACTGTGTCACAGATCCTCAAGAAGGTAGATAAATGTTGGTTTGGGTCCTCCAATGGCCCTCCTCCAAAAGAGCAGTTGTTTTGGACCAATGTGATGAGTTGTGGCTTCAGTTCAAAGTTGTTTGCATTGACATTAGGGGTAAGAATGCTACTCCCACATTGTCTAGCATTCCCAAATGTATAGGAGGCCAGTACTCTCCTCTGTTGTGGGTTATTGTTGACCCCTCCTTCTGGCTGATTGAGATTAGATGGATCTCCTTCCATCTCTTGGAATTCTTCCTCAGATTCTTCCTCTCCAACAACAGCCTTTCCTCTGGCTTCCCTTCTTATCCTTCTGAGAGTTCTTTCGTCTTGTTCAGAGAGAATAAGAGAAGCTCTTCCTGTACCTGACATACAAACACACAACAAGAAACACACAGAACCAGAAAACCAGTGAAACTTCAATCTATTGCTAGAGTGAAGTTTTAGTTAGCTTAAGAAAAAATTCAAACAGTTAGTGGTTAATTAAAAATTAAAGATACAGAAAAGAAAAACTGCTTGATCTAGACCTCCACTTCGCTTAATCATTGTCAATCTATTTCAATCCCCGGCAACGGCGCCAAAAACTTGATGTGTGGAAAACGATCTGACACAAAACTCACCGGCAAGTGCACCGGGTCACATCAAGTAATAAAACTCACGGGAGTTAGGTCGATCCCACAGGGATTGAAGGATTGAGCAATTTTAGTTTAGTGGTTGATTTAGTCAAGCGAATCAAGTATTGGTTGAGTGACTTTGTATTCAACAGTAAGTAAATAGCAGGAAATGTAAAGGGAGAAGGATAATTTGCAGAAATTAAAGAGACTTGAAAGTAAAGACACTGAATCTTAAAGAACAAGAAACTAAATGACTGAAACTTAAATTGCAAGAAATGTAAATTGCAGTAACTTAAAGTGCAAGAAATATAAATTGCTTGAATGGAAAAGGGATTTGAAGACTGAGAATTCAGAATTTAAGCAAGGGAAATTAAATCGCAACAATTAACTAAGCAAGAGATAAATTGAAATTGACTAGATCTCAAACAGCAAATTGAAATTCAATTGCAGCAGTGGTTCAGTAGAAGAACCAAAAAGAGAAAATCAGATCTCAGGACTTTAGAGACTAGATAGCAGAGTCTAGATCTTAATTGCCTTCCCAGATCCAAGTTCACAAAGTGATTAAAGAGAAATCGAATATTGAAGCAGCAAAGGAAATTGAATTCAACTCAATTATGCAGTAGGAAAATCAAAAAGATCTTAAATGGAGATTGAGACAGAAGTTCCTCAATTCTTCACACTCAAGACTCAAACAAAACCCAGTAAAGAAAACAAAATGATCAGAGGAAGAAGAAGTGAATTCCCTCCTCCAATTCTCTAGACAAGTTTGCAGAAAAACAAAAAAATGGAACGTGCTCTCCAGTGACTATGGATGAAAATTCAAAATAAAATCTCCAAAACAAAAAAAACTAAAAAAAAAACCCCTCTATAATCCTAACTAACACCTATTTATACACTTTCTATTTTGGATCTAAGAATTTTGAGTGGGCTTTTTGATTTGGTGAAGAAATGAATTAAGTTGGATTTTTGAGTGAAATTCAGCCCATCTTGCTCCCAGGAGGCTGCCCTGCCCTTGTGGAGGGCAGAACAGGGAAATTGTGTGATGAAGTATGTGGCGTGCCAAGTGTGGGATAGGCATCAGGATGCTGCCCTGCCCTTGTGGAGGGCAGGGCAATGTTGTCATGGTGTATCTTGCCTCCCTGCCCGTGCGTGCTTGCTGCTGGCCGTGCCAAGTGCTCATGCCCGTGCCAATTTGTGCGCTGGCCGTGCCAAGGATGTGCGCCATGCACCAAGGAACGCTGCCCTGCCCTCCTTGTGGGCAGCGCTTTCCTTGCTCTTGGGTGAGGTCCCAGGTTCGAAACTTGCTGGATGGCTTTTTGTTGTATTTCTTCCTTGGGTTCCTTGGCACCAAAGTAGCGCCTAGTTCTTTGCTTCCTCAAGGTGCTATGTTCGATCCTTGGAGGTTGAAAACAAACCAATTTTTGCTTGTTTTCCTTGTATTTGAGCGCTACTTCTTTCCTTCTTGTTCTTGGGTTCGAAACCCATGGGTGGAACTTGGAGACAATTTCCTTTGATTTATTTTGGTGAGAGCCCGATATTGCTCTTGAGGGGAGCAGTGCAGAATTTTTCCTTCCCTTGTTTCTTGGCCTAGAATTGTGCTCTGCTCTCAAAGAGGGCAGGGCAGTGAGGCCTTGAGTGCTTGGTTCATTGTTGTGCTCTCTTGGAAGGCAGTGTGCTCTTGTAGAGGGTAGTGTGACTTCCTCCCTTCCATGCACTACACTCTTTTCTTCCTTGGGCCACGCTTTCTTAGGCCACGCTTCACTCCTTTCTTCTTTTCTTCTCCTTCAAATAATCAAAACAACCAATCAAAGTATCACTAAATTCACAAGGTTTATAAATCAATTAAAATTCAATTAAATTTAGCTTAAACCTCATGATTTAGCATCAATTAAGTGGTGGTTGATTGATTCAAATAAAACATGCAATTCCACTCTAAATTGCTTACTTATGGTGCAAGAAAGTGCATAAAAACTAGTGAAACAAGTGAAATTAGCCTGAGAAATGGGTATATGATGACTTGTCATCAGTGGTCCATGGTATCTTGGAGGGTATTGTTGCCTAAAAGGTTGATCAGATCCTCGTGGCTCCATCCATCTCTAATTGTTTTGACCTTGATGCATGTTCCTGTTATAGCTCCCATTCCTTTCAACACTATTAGAACCAAACTCAAAGCGATGGGGGTGAGAACTCATAGTAACAAATATAAATAAAAAACAAAAGAAAAAATAAATAAACAAGAAGAACAAAATATTTACAATAACCAATAATAAGGCACACGTTTGCAATTCTCCAGCAATAGCGCCATTTTGACTATCGGATTTTCTATCGGTAAAGAAATTCACAAATATAATCGCGTTGTAAGTATAGTTTCTAAACCAATAGAAAATCCTTTCGTACAAAAGTTTTGTATGTCACTTAAGCAAACCCAATAAAATTTATAACCGAAGTATTCAAACCTCGGATCGTCTTCTCAAGGAATTGCAGGGAAGTATGATTTATTATTGGTTATGGAAAAATATATATTTTATTTTGGGTTTTTGAAATAAGGAACAAGTAATTTAAATGACAAGAAAAATAAATTAATAATTAAGAAAAACTCTTGGCAAGGTATGAGAAATGGAACTCCTATCCTAGTTATCCTTATCAGGTGTGATGAGAATTCAGTTTTAATCCCGCTTAGTTATCCCTTATTAAATAAAGGAAAGTTAAGTGGACTACTTAAATTGATCCTCAAGTCCTAGTCAACTTTAGAGCGATCCAAATCAATCAGCAATTGCCAATTTCAATCATTGCTGAGTTTGATAATTCAAGTGTTACCAATTAATTAACCAAAGCTAAAAGGGAAAATAAATCATAAACAGAACAAAACAATCATGAGTCTGAAATACCTCAAATTATATTAATTAAGAAAATCCTAACATGAAAAGTTCATAAGCCAATTTGGTAACATAAGTCATGAATAAATAAAAGCATTGAAGTATCTAAAAGTAGAAGAGAAGTTAAAATAAGAAATATTGAACCTGGTATGAAGAAACAATCCTATCCTAATGACTAAAAGAAATTCTAATCCTAAAACCTAAGAGAGAGGAGAGAACCTCTCTCTCTAAAAACTATATCTAAGAACTAAAAATTATGAATTATGAATGTTGTATGAATTGTTGTTGATGAATGGATGGATTTCCCAATTTATAGCCTCTAATCTGTGTTCTCTGGGCTTGGATCTAGACCAAAAAGGGTCCAGAAGTCGCTGGGGTCGACTTCTGCACTTTTCTGCACGTGGGGTCCGTCACGCGTTCGCGTGGATCACACGTCCGCGTCGTTTGGAGTTTTGCTCTTCCGCGCATCCGCATCAGTCACACGTCCGCGTCAATTGCGTTCTGCTCAAGGCATGTGTCCGCGTTATCCATGCGTTCGCGTCACTGCTTTTTGCGCTAAGCACGCGTCCGCGTCGTCCACGTGTTCGCGTCGCTGCTTTTTCTTCAAAAACTCCATTTTGTGCGTTCCTTCCATTTTTGTATGTTTCCTTTCCATCCTCTAAGTCATCCCTGCCCTATGAAACCTGAAAATACTTAAGAGACAAATCACGACATCGAATGGTAATAAAGGATAATTAAATTTAATATTTTTAAAGCATAGGAAACATGTTTTCACATATATCATAAAATGAGGAAGGAATAGTAAAACCATGCAATTTACATGAATAAGTGGGTGAAGATTTGATAAAAAACACTCAATTTAAGCACAAGATGACTCATAAATAGGGGTTTATCAGATCCCTCATGTTGGTGGTGGTGATGCTGAGAGTTGTTTTCCTAATGTGATAATTTGATTGCTGATTTGGTTGAGTTGCATGAGTTGGGCCTGTGATTGGTTTCTGATTGAGGTATTAGTAAAGTATGAAAAATCAAGCTGGTTCAGCATAGACTTAATGAACCTATGCTTGGAACATGTTAGTCATTCATACAGTCTAGGAAACTGATTAAGATTTTTGTATTCATACAGGTTAGTCATTCATACAAGTTTTATATTTCTAAAAAAAATTTAAATATTGTTTATTTAAAAAGGTTTTGGATGGTTAGCTATTGGTTTTTAAAGATTCATAGGACGAACGATAATCACTACGTTGGAATCAATTCTTTTCTTTAAACATATCTTCTTATAACAATTCTTAAACCCTCTACTGAGAACCCTTTCGAACATGATGTTCTCACTCTCCTATAGAGTTTCTTTTCAGTGACAGGTTCATGAAGCTTTGGCATGAAGTCGCGATCGAACTACGGAGCTTTAAGTATATATATGTTTTCATTATATGTATTTGATATAGTCTTAGATTTTATTTTACCCTTCATCATTTGTCATTTTTAATTTTTGAGGGGCATGGCCTGTATATTAGTTTTGGATAAGTCTATGTATTTATTATTATGTGAATATGCATCTATATAACTATGTGATTTTAAAGTAAAGACTTTTCGTTTTCATAATTAAAGATTCGGTTCATATTTGCAAGGGCTCAATATTAAATAAATATAGTATCAAATTAAAGGGTTATATGCAAGTAACGCCTGAGCTTTTAGTACGATCATGAGGTGTTAAAAGTAAGGGTGTTATAGTTATGGACTTGGATTTTGACTCGTATAGCCTTACAACGGCTCAGTCCAAAAATTTTGATCACCCCCTCAAGCCCAAGATCCCAGCACCTAGCGACTCATCGGATCACTAACGCATGTTCTAATTCAAATATCGGTTATATCCTAACTAACTAAAAAATAAGATAAGATGACCAAACCTATATAAAAGGAAGCTGCAGGCTCCCCCAGTACATAACACACATCCATAAAACCCCACTTTTAAGATCCATTATGACTACAGCATCGGAGTGTCTTTGCAGGTCATTCCCCATCAATCATCCAACCGAACCGAATACCGTGGAGCTCGCCGACCCAGTATAACTGTGGATCTCATTATTTCAAATAACTCATGAACATTTATAAATTTTTCCTATATACGGATATGTATGTTATGAAATTTTAGTTTATTCCACATGATGAAAAAGCACATAAATTAAAACCTTATTCTTTTCCATATTATTTTAGAAAGTGTTAGTGAGTTTGGAAACTAAATAATATGATAGTGTTATTTATATAAGTGAGTAATCCTAAAATTCCATTAAGTACAATATTATCCCTACATAATTTTTAAGTTTTCATGGATGATCAAATTGATTCTTCAATATTAAACTGTCAATTAAGTTAATCTCTCCACCCGTTGACCAATTAAAGGTATTAACAAAAAGATGATGTGAAATGTTAACTTATACGTGGTATGCCATTAGCCATTAGGTAAGCTTGAACATAGCATGTTTTAATTAATGTGGTCCCTTTCTTAAGGACAAATTTAATTATGTGTTAAAAATTGAGAGACAATTTAATTGTTTTCTACTTATCTCTATTGAGTAACTAATTTAAATAATAGTTTTTTTTCAAAGATATTACAATGGTATTATTCCAAATAAAAAAATAAATTATAACTTGTTTTACTGTGTAGTGCATAAGGACTTAATAGGTAATAGAAAATTGGGGATCTCCCAAACTGACTCAAATGACAAAAAAAAACTAATAATGAGATTGAAATTATAGAGAAGCCCTAATTTCTCTTATCTTTGTGCAAAGAAGGTGTTGTGCCTTCCATGTCTGAAATACTTTTTTTCAAATGTGAGTGCTTGGGAATTTTTCCCATCTCAAGTCTCTTCCATTTAAAAATCAATGAATTTCTCGCTAGCCATAAGTGCCAGAGTAAGTATGCTATTTGCGCCATTCTTTTCTTTGCTCCCCCATTTTTACTGAAATTCTTGATGAGTGGATAATTTATACGCTTTTTGGCATTGTTTTTAGGTAGTTTTTAGTAAGTTTGAGCTACTTTTAGGGATGTTTTCATTAGTTTTTATGTTAAATTCACATTTCTGGACTTTACTATGAGTTTGTGTGTTTTTCTGTGATTTCAGGTAATTTCTGGCTGAAATTGAGGGATTTGAGCAAAACTCTGAAAAAGGCTGACAAAAGGACTGCTGATGCTGTTGGAATCTGACCTCCCTTCACTCGAAATGGATTTTCTGGAGCTACAGAACTCCAATTGGCGTGTTCTCAATGGCGTTGGAAAGTAGACATCCAGAGCTTTCCAGCAATATATAATAGTTCATACTTTGTTCGGGAATTGACGACGTAACTTGGCATTGAACGCCAAGTACATGCTGCTGTCTGGAGTTAAACGCCAGAAAAACGTCATGATCCGGAGTTGAACGCCCAATACACGTCATAACTCGGAGTTCAACTCCAAGAGAAGCCTCAGCTCGTGGATAGATCAAGCTCAGCCCAAACATACACCAAGTGGGCCCCGGAAGTGGATTTATGCATAAAACACTTACTCATGTAAACCCTAGTAGCTAGTCTAGTATAAATAGGATAAGTTACTATTGTATTAGACATCTTTGGTCTCAGTTTTGTTTTATTCTTCATCTTAGGAGACTATTGATCACATTCAGGGGGCTGGCCATTCGGTCATGCCTGAACCTTTTACTTATGTATTTTCAACAGTGGAGTTTCTACACACCATAGATTAAGGGTGTGGAGCTCTGCTGTACCTCAAGTATTAATGCAATTCTATTTTCTTTTATTCAAATCTCTCTTATTCTTATTCCAAGATATTCATTCGTACCCAAGAACATGATGAATGTGATGATTATGTGACGCTCATTATCATTCTCACTTATGAACGCACGTGATTGACAACCACTTCCGTTCTACATGCAACAGGGCTTGAATGTGTATCTCTTAGATTCCCCAACAGAATCTTCGTGGTATAAGCTAGATAGATGGCGGCATTTATGAGGATCCGGAAAGTCTCACCTTGTCTGTGGTATTCCGAGTAGGATCCTGGGAATCCGGAAAGTCTAACCTTGTCTGTGGTATTCCGAGTAGCATTCCGGAAATGAATGACTGTGACGTGCTTCAGACTCGCAAGTGCTGGGCGTTAGTGACAGACGCAAAAGAATCAAGGGATTCTATTCCAGTAGA
>NC_029774.3:89876226-89878580 GCF_000817695.3 Arachis duranensis | reverse complement strand
CGAACGGTGAACCCCTATACACAGCTTGCCATGGAAAGGAGTAAGAAGGATTGAGTTGAAGCAGTAGGAAAGTAGGCGTCCATGAGCCATACAGTATCTCCATATGCTTATCTGAAATTCCCACCAATGAATCTGCATAAGTATCCCTTTTATTATTTCTTTTTATTATTTGATTTTCTAAATTCCATAATTTTATCTGCCTAACTGAGATTTACAAGGTGGCCATAGCTTGCTTCATACCAACAATCTCTGTGGGATCGACCCTTACTCACGTAAGGTATTACTTGGATGACCCAGTACTCGACCCTTACTCACGTAAGGTTTATTACTTGGACGACCCAGTACACTTGCTGGTTAGTTGAACGGAGTTGTGTCCACTCGTGCCAATTTCAAATTCCATAAAAGTACAACTTAAAGAATAGTGATCACAATTTCGTCCACCAAGTTTTTGGCGCCGTTGCCGGGGATTGTTTGAGTATGGACAACTGACGGTTCATCTTGTTGCTCAGATTAGGTAATTTTCTTTTCAAAAATCTTTTTCAAAATTTTTCTTTTCTTTTTCGTTTTTTTTAACCATGTTTTTCGAAAAAAATTTAAATAAAAATACAAAAAAAATTTAAAAAATCATAAAAATCAAAAATATTTTGTGTTTCTTGTTTGAGTTTTGTGTTAATTTTTAAGTTTGGTGTCAATTGCATGCTTTTAAAATTTTTCTTGCATTTTTTCGAAAACTCCATACATTCATAGTGTTCTTCATGATCTTCAAGTTGTTCTTGACAAGTCTTCTTGTTTGATCTTGATAATTTCTTGTTCTATGTCTTTTCTTGTTTTTCATGTGCATTTTTGCATTCATATTTTCCATGCATTAAAAATTTCTAAGTTTGGTGTCTTGCATGTTTTCTTTGCATCAAAAATTTTTCAAAATTATGTTCTTGATGTTCATCATGATCTTCAAAGTGTTCTTGGTGTTCATCTTAACATTCATAGTGTTCTTGCATGCATCTTGTGTTTTGATCCAAAATTTTCATGTTTTGGGTCATTTTTGTGTTTTTCTTTAAAAATTCTTAGCTAACAATTAATGTGATTGGTTCAAAAATTTGAAGTTTGTTATCTTCTTGTTAAGAAAGGTTCAATCTTTAAGTTCTAGAATCTTATCTTGTAGTTTCTTGTTAGTTAAGTAATTTTAAAAATTAAATCTTTTTCAAAATATCTTTTTCTTAAAACTTTTATTTTATCTTGTATCTTATCTTTTTCAAAAATTTTATCTTTTTCAAAATTTGATTTCAAAATATCTTATCTAACTTCTTATCTTCTTATCTTTTTCAAAATTTAATTTCAAAATCTTTTTCAATCAACTAACTAACTTTTTTGTTTGTTTCTTATCTTTTTCAAAACCAACTAACTTCCTATCCATCTCTAATTTTCAAAAATACTTCTCTCTTTTTCAAAAATTCTTTTTAATTGTTTTAAATTTTAATTTTAATCTTACCTTATCTCTAATTTTCGAAAATTACTAACCCCTTTTTCAAATTTATTTTCGAAATTTCTCTTCTCTTCTCTTATTCTATTTAATTAATTAATTACTAACACTCCTCTTCACCTCTCTTCATCTAAGAATCCGAACTTCTTATATCCCTTGTATTTGGATTCTTCTACCTCTTTTCTCTGTATACTAACAGAAAGGAATCTCTATACTGTGACATAGAGGATTCCTCTTTCTTTTCTTGTTTTCTTCTCTTTCATATGAGCAGGAACAGGGAAAAAGGCACTCTTGTTGAAATTGATCCAGAACCTGAAAGGACTTTGAAGAGAAAATTAAGAGAAGCTAAATTACAACAATCCAGAAATAACCTTTCAGAAATTTTCAAACAAAGAGAAGGAGATGGCAGCCGAAAATAATAATAATAATGCAAGGAGAATGCTTGGTGACTTCACAAAGCCAACGTCCAAGTTTGATGGAAGAAGTATCTCCATTCCTGCCATTGGAGCCAATAACTTTGAGCTGAAACCTCAGTTAGTTGCCTTAATGCAACAAAACTGCAAGTTTTATGGGCTTCCATCTGAAGATCCGTATCAGTTTTTAACTGAGTTCTTGCAAGATCTGTGAGACTGTAAAGACGAAAGGAGTTGATCCTGAAGTCTACAGACTCATGCTTTTCCCTTTTGCTGTAAGAGACAGAGCTAGAATATGGTTGGACCAAAGGATAGCCTGGACTCCTGGGATAAGCTGGTCACTGCCTTCTTGGATAAATTCTTTCCTCCTCAAAAGCTGAGCAAGCTGAGAGTGAATGTTCAAACCTTCAAACAAAAAGATGGTGAATCCCTCTATGAAGCTTGGGAAAGATACAAGCAGC
>NC_029774.3:89874638-89875164 GCF_000817695.3 Arachis duranensis | reverse complement strand
AAGTCATTGAGACAAGCTTATGGAATAGTAGAGGACGTGTTAGTAAAGGTTGAAGGCCTTTACATCCCTGCTGATTTCATAATCTTAGACACTAGGAAGGAAGAGGATGATTGCATCATCCTTGGAAGACCTTTCCTAGCCACAGCAGAAGCTGTGGTAGATGTCAACAGAGGTGAGTTAGTCCTTCAATTGAATGGGGACTACCTTGTGTTTAAAGCACATGGCCATCCCTCTGTGACAGAGGAGAGTAAGCATGAAGAGCTTCTCTCAGTTCAGAGTCAAGAAGAACCCACACAGTCAAACTCTAAGTTTGGTGTTGTAAGGCCACAACCAAACTCTAAGTATGGTGTTAAAACCCCATATCCAAACTCTAAGTTTGGTATTGGGACTACACTAACATTGACCTAATCACCTTGTGGCTCCATGAGAGCCACTGTCAAGCTATTGACATTAAAGAAGCGCTTGTTGGGAGGCAACCCAATTTTAATTATCTAATTTTATTTTATTTTGTTTCTTTGTTATTTTT
>NC_029774.3:89871291-89873326 GCF_000817695.3 Arachis duranensis | reverse complement strand
TCCATCATTCCTACTAGCAACCGATCTGAAGTTACTGTGGATCGGGCCATCATGATCCATAGCATCATGATTGGAGAGGAAGTAGAAGTTCATGAGGTCATCTCCAATGAACTCTACAAAATAGCCGATAAGTCCTCCACCATGGCAAGGCTAGCTTTTCCTCACCTTATTTGCCATCTATGTTACTCAGCTGGAGTTATCATAGAAGGAGATACCCCCATTGAAGAGGATAAGCCCATCACCAAGAAGAGGATGGAGCAAGCAAGAGAGACAATGCACGGTTCTCAAGAAGTGCATGAAGAAGCTCATCATCAACAAATTCCTGAGATGCCTCAAGGGATGCACTTTCCTCCCAACAACTATTGGGAGCAACTCAACACCTCCTTAGAAGATTTGAACCACAACGTGGAACAATTAAGGGTGGAACATCATGAACACTCCATCATTCTCCAAGAAATAAGAGAAGACCAAAGAACAATGAGGGAGGAGCAACAAAGGCAAGGAAGGGACATAGAAGAGCTTAAGGACATTGTTGGTCCTTCAAGAAGAAGACGCCACTAGAGGTGGATTCATTCCTTGTTCTTTATTTCTTTCTGTTTTCGGTTTTTAATATTGTGTTTATCTATGTTTTGTGTCTCTACTTCTTGATCATTAGTATGTAACCATGCCTTAAAGCTATGAATAAAATCTATTAATCCTTCACCTCTCTTAAATGAAAAATGTTTTAATTCAAAAGAACAAGAAGTACATAAATTTTGAATTTATCACTGAATTTAATTTAATTATATTGATGTGGTGACAATACTTTTTGTTTTCTGAATGAATGATTGAATAGTGCATATGTCTTTTGATATTGTTGTTTATGAGTGTTAAAATTTTTGGCTCTTGAAAGAATGATGAACAAAGAGAAATGTTATTGAGGATCTGAAAAAAATCATGAAATTGATTCTTGAAGCAAGAAAAAGCAGTGAAAAGTAAAAGCTTGTGCGAAAAAAAATGGCGAAAAAAAATAGAAAGAAAAAGAAAGAGCAGTAGAAAAAGCCAATAGCCCTTAAAACCAAAAGGCAAGGGTAAAAAGGATCCAAGGCTTTGAGCATCAATGGATAGGAGGGCCCAAGGAAATAAAATCCAGGCATAAGCGGCTAAATCAAGTTGTCCCTAACCATGTGCTTGTGTCATGAAGGTCCAAGTGAAAAGCTTGAGACTTGTGTCTGTGGCATTTATGTATCCGGTGGTAATACTGGAAAACAAAATGCTTAGGGCCACGGCCAAGACTCATAAGTAGCTGTGTTCAAAAATCAACATGCTTAACTAGGAAAGTCAATAACACTATCCAAAATTCTAAGTTCCCAGAGACGCCAATCACTCTGAACTTCAAAGGAAAAAGTGAGATGCCAAAATTGTTCAGAAGCAAAAAGCTATAAGTCCCGCTCATCTAATTAAATTAATATTCATGGATATTTTGGAATTTATAGTATATTCTCTTCTTTTTTATCCTATTTGATTTTCAGTTGCTTGGGGACAAGCAACAATTTAAGTTTGGTGTTGTGATGAGCGGATCATTTATACGCTTTTTGGCATTGTTTTTAGGTAGTTTTTAGTAAGTTTGAACTACTTTTAGGGATGTTTTCATTAGTTTTTATGTTAAATTCACATTTCTGGATTTTACTATGAGTTTGTGTGTTTTTCTGTGATTTCAGGTAAATTCTGGCTGAAATTGAGGGACTTGAGCAAAACTCTGAAAAAGGCTGACAAAAGGACTGCTGATGCTGTTGGAATCTGACCTCCCTACACTCGAAATGGATTTTCTGGAGCTACAGAACTCTAATTGGCGCGCTCTTAATGGCGTTGGAAAGTAGACATCCAGAGCTTTCCAGCAATATATAATAGTTCATACTTTGTTCGGGATTTGACGACGTAACTTGGCATTGAACGCCAAGTACATGCTGCTGTCTGGAGTTAAACGCCAGAAAAACGTCATGATCCGGAGTTGAACGCCCAAAACACGTCATAACTTGGAGTTCAACTCCAAGAG
>NC_029774.3:89857513-89870764 GCF_000817695.3 Arachis duranensis | reverse complement strand
GGCATTCATGAGGATCTGGAAAGTCTCACCTTGTCTGTGGTATTCCGAGTAGGATTCCGGTAATGAATGACTGTGACGTGCTTCAGACTCGCAAGTGCTGGGCGTTAGTGACAGACGCAAAAGAATCAAGGGATTCTATTCCAGTAGGAGCGGGAACCAACCAGTGATTGCCGTGCTGTGACAGAGCGCGTGAGCGTAGTTTTCACTGCGAGGATGGGATGTAGCCTTCGGCCAGTGTGATGCCTCCAGACTATTAGCCATGCGAGTGACAGCCGCAGAGGACCATTTTCCCGAGAGGATTCAAAGTAGCCATCGTCGAACGGTGAACCCCTATACACAGCTTGCCATGGAAAGGAGTAAGAAGGATTGAGTTGAAGTAGTAGGAAAGTAGGCGTCCGTGAGCCATACAGTATCTCCATATGCTTATCTGAAATTTCCACCAATGAATATGCATAAGTATCCCTTTTATTATTTCTTTTTATTATTTGATTTTCTAAATTCCATAATTTTATCTGCCTAACTGAGATTTACAAGGTGACCATAGCTTGCTTCATACCAACAATCTCTGTGGGATCGACCCTTACTCGCGTAAGGTTTATTACTTGGACGACCCAATACACTTGTTGGTTAGTTGAACGGAGTTGTGTCCACTCGTGCCAATTTCAAATTCCATAAAAGTACAACTTAAAGAATAGTGATCACAATTTCGTCCACCAATTCTCAACTAATACGAGTCACCAATGCCATGGTTCCAATGTCTGATTTATTGGGATTACACTTGCTACCTACGACATATTCCACACCTGCTGTGTTTTTGAATAGAAGATCAACGCATGAAGGTAGTTTATGTCGTTTTAGAGCATTTGGGACAAAGTTTGTTGACTTGGGAAAGACGTTGGTGGAGCCTCTCTATGATTGATAATCCCTGCTGTACCATCTTCAAAATAAAAGTTCTGATCTTTAGTACACATCTTGATTGTAATGACTTACACTACAAGAAAAATGCGCATTTGTAACAAAAAATATTGTTACAAAACGTCGAAATTTTGAAACAAAAATTTTTTGTAACAAAAAAAGGGTCCATTGCAGTAAGTCCCGTTACAAAAAGTTTTTGTAACGAAAAATGAAACTGTTACAATTCAATACCATATTTTGTAACAATTTTTTCTGATACAAAAAATCAGAAGCCGTTATAAAAGTGGTAACAAATTTTGATCTTGAAGGTATTTTTTGTGACAGTCAATTTGTTTCCTATCAAAAAATTTTGTCACAGAATGTAGCATGATTTTGTAACATTTTTTTCTTTAGTTACGAAAGTAAATTAATTATTTTGTAACAATTTTTTTATTACAAATTACATGCATAATTTATTAAATTATTTTTTAAATTAACTAATATATTAACGCTTTTAATAAGCAAGTTTACATGTATATAATATGCAAAAACATACATAAGTCAAACAAGATCCTTTTAGCTAAAATTGTCTTGAAACAAAATAACATTAGCTAGTGAGTACATTGATTAGTTCAACCAAAACATAAAAGTTCTAACATAAAAGTTCTAACATAGATTAATGTCTCTATGCATCAAAACATTCTTGAGCCCTCAAGGTAGCATATGATCACCATTTCAGCAAACCTGTAAATAAGAAAAACCGAAACAAAAAAGTTAGAAACAAAATATAACACTAATTATAATTTTTCCACTAAGTTTTATCCAAAATGTTTAGAAAAATTTCGGCAGAACCTCCCCTAAAACTTTGATATTTTCACCGTCCACGGTTCCAACAAACACAACCATTTCAGCAGTAAATTTGCCTATTTCACAATTTCAATCAATCAATTCAAATTTCATGTGAATTCTTTGACAGTTAAAAACACAAAAAATCATAATGAATTCATAGGAAGGTATAACATCCCGAATTTTTGAAAAAATTAAATAATTAATTATTCATAATTTATTATTGTATTTAAAGAAAATTATTTTTTTACAATAATTAAATAAATTTTATAATACTTTAAATCTAAATTTTTTTTAAAAGTTTTAAGTTATTTTTATTATTATAATAAGATATCTCAAAAATATATATATATATATATAAGAATTTTCATTATTATTATTATTATTATTACTATTATTATTATTATATAATCACTTAATTTCACGCTAATATTATCATTATTATATTATATTATTTATTTTCCTTTTGGCCGAAGCCTTAAAGGAACTAAAAAGAAAGAAAACTAAAGCATAACTTATATATACATTTACATATATATATGAAATTGAAACTGAAACGTGGCATGCATGCATGTATATGTATATAAATGACACCTAATGAAGCTTTGATAACCACAAAGCTTCAGTTAATATTATCAATCCATACTTATCTTCCTTTTCCCTTCGTTAATCACCAATTGAACTAAAAAGAAAAGAGAGAGTAAGCCGTGAGTGAGAAGAACGAAAACCTTGGAACCTCAACTCTTTTGAGCCCGATTTCTTGTGATTTGTAATTCCAGTCAAAAATATAATCCGGTAAGAGTATTCGTAACCTCCTCCTCTACACGTTGGCACCATTTTTGATTAGTGGAAGTTGACAATGACGTAGCTCCTCTTTCTTTTGGGGTTTGGCCAACGAGAGTTTTAGGAGGCATAGACGATTCTGGACACTTTCTTCTTCGATAGCTCGGTTAGAAAGCTTCTCCAGAGCTTTGAATATTTTGATTCCGTACGAAGGTATGGTTTTGGTTTCTCGTAGTTAACATTTAATGTCACGTGAAAACTCAGGCTAGAAGACCTTAAGATAGGAATGGACTGAATGTATAATTGATGGATTGTGTATATGGAATAGAATGTGTGGTTCAGCTGTTGTTAATAATTTGCTGTTGAAGTTGGTTGATTTTGGAAAAAGATTTAATATATGTGGCTTGTGTATTTGAGACTATTTGTTGACCCTCTGTCGCAAGATGTGACCGGGCACTTTAACTCCCCGGATTCCCCATGTGCATGCATATAAATATGAATATTGAATATTATTGAGCTTGGAGTTTAACTCCATGGAATACTATATTACTGAGCTTGGAGTTTAACTCCATGGAATACTATACTATTGAGCTTGGAGTGTGACTCCATGGAATATTATATTTGAGCTTGGAGTTTGACTCCATGAGGACTGTCCAATGGTTAACTATCAGGACTTGTCGGGTTGGCTGTATAACCGACAGATGAGACTCATCAGCCATAGGACAGGCATACATCATATGCATTTGTTTGCTTTGTTTGGGTGTGCATTGCTTTAGTTTGTTTAACTGTTAAATTCTACTTATCTGCTACTTGTTCTACTTGCTGTAAATGCTTCTCTATCTGTGCTTTCTTTGCTTGAATTGTATGTGTATGTTTTTGGAAAATTCCTCCTGACGAAGATGTGAGGAGAGAGGATTGTTCCACCAATGATTTGGAGGATTAGAGGAGACAGAACGTGAATTATTAGGTTAAAGTTAGATTCAGAATTAGAATACCTTAGATAGCTTACCTAACTTTTGGTTTAGTTTATTTTCCTTAAGAATGATTCTGAGTGTCGAAGTTTTAGGAATGCCCCTGGCTTTTCCGAGACCTTTTATATTAACTATGCGGGCACCTTTACCATACTGAGAACCTCCGGTTCTCATTCCATACTATGTTGTTGTTTTTCAGATGCAGGTCGAGAGGCATCTCGTTAGGCGTCTGGACTCTTGAGGCGAAGTGGTTACTGGGATATTTTGTTATGATATGATGTATATATATATGTACTTAGCTTTCTCTCCGCATGACTTATTCTTTTTGATCCTCTTAGAGGTTTATGGAGAGGCAGGATTGTATATATGTACTTGTGGGTTTTGGATATATATGTATATATGTGTAAATATTCTCCGGCCAGTCTTGACTTCGCAGGCTGAGCTAGGAGCTTGATATTATGTATCTTTGGCACTCTATTCCCACTTCTGTTATCTTGTGTTAAATAGTTATGGTTTTTTTTAGCACGTAAGCTAACTCGTTCCTTGAGCGTAGCGCCTTTATTGTGCGATTTTCATTTCCCCCTTTTCTTCAGGGCTCCTAGCATACTATAATTCTTCTGCTATTATATGTACTCATTTTATTTTAGAGGTCGTAATACCTCACCACCTTCGTTTTACGACTTAAGCGTAAAGCTTAGTGTGGTAGGGTGTTACAGAAGGAAGTAAATAAGCCAATTCCAGCAAGAAAACATGAGGAAAAAATTAAAACCAATCCAACCAGCAAGAAGCAGAGCAACACTCAGCAGAACAACAATCAATGGCCCATCATACAGTACCCAAAACAGTAAAATGAACAAAGGTAATGGATTTAGGCAGCATTCTATTCATTGAAGTCAATAACCATTACACTTGCAAGCAGCAGGGGCATAGCAGTTTATCCATTAATTCAATAGAAAATCAATCAAGTTAAACTAAACGATTTCAGCAACAGATTTATCAATAAAACCAATCTCAGTTCAGCAACCATCATCTATTCCAACACAAGCAACAATAACTCAGCAGCATTTCCTTTCTAATTGAATTTAACAATCATTCAATAAGCAAGCAATAAGGGGGAAAAATCAGCAGCAATCAACATCAAGTATAGAGCATCAATAACAACTTAATGTGAGAAATTATTCAACAACAAATACACACACAAATACAAGGATTACTTAAATGACTCATCATGCTTATCCACATAAGTCTGCAGTAAAACCACTTACCATTTCACTTAAGAGGCTTGTAACAACAACTTTTTTATCAACTTCTTTCTCATTCTCCCTTTCAGGCTCACTGTCAGTACTGGTAGGAAGTGGAAGTGCTGAAGCACCAAACATGGTTTCGTCATGAGCAGCTTGGATTTGTTCCTCCCTTCTTGCCTTGATAAGAAAATGGATTCGATCTATGTTTAGTCTTCCATACATAGATGATGCATGTATGTTAACAAGGAACAAAACTGACTATTCAACCAAGGAAGCATCATCTTCAGCCACTGCAGATAGGTGGGCAAATACAATCAGTTCAATTAAGTTTCAGGCTTCAAGCCAATCCCCAAACCATTACTCATTATCATTTATAAGAAAAAATATCATTGGCATTCAATAATTAAAAGAATCACCATGACTAAGCAATGAACAATTAAAATCAGTAAGTATTGGTGGTATTAACAAGCACACAACAACAGTACTCAACATTAGATCAATTAAAAATGAAGTTTACATTATCAGAAAAACATAGGAAGACTAAAAAAATTGTCCATTTTAAAACAGATTGTATTTGCAATGAAGAAATCTGGGCAAATTTATTTAGAATAATGAAATTGGCAAACAAGTCCAACCTTCAATTTCCTCATCTTCAAGAGGCGCATCCTTGTCAAACTCAAATCGCTTCCAGCCCTTGCCTTTTTTTGAGTCTTGAGCAGCTGCATTAAAAAATATCCCACGAAATCAAGTTAGTACAACATGTATAAACCAGCACACTTGCACACTGTGCGGTTTTTTTAATCAAATCCTTTCCCATGATATGTTGATGTTTTGCAGTTCCCAGATTTTATCTCATCACTCTTCTCATGATTTTCATTGCCATCTATAGGGAGTCTACACGGCCCATCAACAAGGAATGTTGCGGGAAACGTACAATCCTATCTAACTCACCAAATGGAGGCAAGTTTTACTTTGTAGCTGTAACTAATATTGTTCGATTTTCATTACTATGGAGCTATCCATTTATGATTTTTAGTACTTCTTCAGATTTTTATGCAACCATTATATTAGCATCTATTGTAATAAGAATGATTTTTAGTACTTGTTCTTGTTCAGTACTTAAATTTATACACACATTACTTAAGACGAAATGCATATCCAACATATGCCAGCAAGACGCCATTCTGGAATCTTAACCAAATCTCCTTGTATCTTTCCGTTAGTACCATTCATATTTTGTGAATACTAATAGCAAGTTCTATATATAGCTATTGTACCAATCATTTGTTTTCTGAAGAAAGCAACAATACGATCCGTTTTTCCTATTCTCTTCTACTTCTTCTCCCTTTCTGCGCGAGCTCTCTCTTTTCAACCACAACAACATCAGCGAAATCTATTAACAATATAGGCAAAAATATTTTAGCTAACATCAGTAGATTATAAACTAACAATATAGGCAACCATACTCAAATATGTCACAATCTGACTCAGAACAAGCATAACAGTGACAATAAAATGTGCAAATAGACCATAATCAAGGAAAAGATCACTCTAGAAATAAAGAAGTAGCATTAGACTCACCAGACAGCAACTCTAGTAGATCTGTAATAGCACCAACGCCAGTATTCCAGATGATTGTAGTAGACAAACATATGAAGTATAGGGGTTGAATTAAATCAGAGATACATGCTACCATGAGTGAAACAGAAACATAGCAGAGAACAAAATTTAAAACAGAACAAAGGTGAAGGGGATTACGTTTCAAAATTGGGAAAATTGAAATCAGAACAAGGAGGATGCTGCTGGTCAAGGTGAAATATGGTGGCAGCAGCTTGCTCTCTCTGATGACAAACAAGACGGCGGCACCCAAGAATCCCAGCGGCGACAACGACCCCCTTTCTCTCCCTCAGTCATGTTCTGTCTCATCGCTCCTCTTCCTCTCGCGCGCAGTGGCAATATCATCGACCAAGGTTCGGTGGGGGAGACACCCTCAACCGCAGTGAAACGCGGCGGCTATGGAAGCTCGGCGACGACAATGGCGAGGCGGCCGAGCTTGTGAACGACGGCGGCGCAGAGGCAGTTTCTTCGTCTCCCGTGCGCGCCACTTCCTCCCATTAGTCTCCCTCTTCGTGAACTCAAGGATGGCGGCGACGTGGTGATGATGAATAGCGACGACGAACAGAGGTGGCGGTTCCCTGGACGACAGCGGCGGCGTATGCATCAAGGCGCAGTGGCGGCGGCGAGCTCCTCCTCCTCTGGCGCTCCCTCCGCCACGGTTCTGTTCTCCAACGGCAGCAACAGGCGCAGTCTCCCCCTCTCTTCCCCTTCCCTGATTCTGCTTTCCCCTTCTCTTCCTTCGTTTGATTCTGCTTTCCCCTTTCCTAAGATTGCTGTGTGTGTTGTGTTGTGTTGTGTGTGTGTGTGTGTGTGTGTGTGTGTGTGTGTGTGTTTAGGATAGGGGTTGTGGACTTGTGGCTGTTGGGTGGGTTAGAGGAGTTAGGATTAGGTTAAATTAGAATTAGGGTTAGTTGGAAAATAGGGTTTAATTTGGGAACTTTTGTGTTTAATTAGAGTAGAATAATTTGAATAAAATTGGGGCATATGATATTAATTTGAATTCTTTTAAAATATTTAAAAATAACTTTAAAATATTATTTGTTGTACCAAAGTACTAATTAATTTAAAATAAAATATTTTAATTGAGTTTACTAGATAATAAGATTAATTTTTTTTAGGTCTAAAAATTAAAGTATTGAATTATAAAAATATTAAATATTTAAATTAAGTCATAAAATTCTTATTATTTCATAACTACTAACGTTATAATTTAAATATAGAAAATATCTCAATAATTATAAAATTGAATAAAGATCTTAATTTATTTCAAATTCAATTAATCAAAACTTACTTTAATTATCTTTAATAAAGAAATTTCTGAAATTAAAGCTACAAAAAATATTGAATTTGAAATTAGCTCATGATAACCCTTTTCAAAAGTTCTGGGTCTTACAGGCTGTCAAAGCATCACGTACTACTAGATTGTTTTGAACGGCCAGTGCAATTTATGTCTGAAGGGTCAGAAGAACTGGTGGTGGTAAAGGGATATTACTTGAATTTTGTTATGGTGAATTGTAGTGGGAGTGAGTGTTAGGGTTTCATGCTTTTAGCTGCAAGCGTATTGGGCGATGAACAGAGTTTGAATCAAAATCCGGTTGTAAATGAATTTTCTAAGGTATTCCCTAAAGACATACCTGAATTTTTTCTTTCTCGAGAAATCGAGTTTGCGATTGAGCTAGTGCTTGGAGTAAGACAAATTTCATTTGTGCCCTACCGAATGTTGCCTTTAGAGATGACTGAACTTAAGGATCAACTGGTGGAGTTAATAAGTAAGAACTTCATTCGTCCAAGTGTTTCTCCATGGGGAGCACTGGTGTTGTTGGTGAAAAATAAGGATGGAAGTATGCGGTTGTGCATAGATTACAAACAACTGAATGAAGTAACCATGAAGAATAAATATCTGTTGCCAAGAATTGACGATCTGATGGATCAATTACAAGGGTTTTTCACAAATTGCATTGCCTTTGACAAAGTTAACTCGAAAGGATGCACCATTTGTCTAGCATCGGAATGTGAGAAAAGCTTCCAAACTTTGAAGCAGAAATTGACTATAGCACCTATGCTTGTGTTACCTGAACCTAATGAGCCTTTTGAGGTGCATTATGATGCTTCATCAAAAGGACTGGAGTGTGTGCTGATGCAACACTGCAAATGTCATGGTGTATGGTTCTCAACAATTGAGACCGCATAAAGTAAACTGTCTGACTCACAACCTGGAACCTGCTGCGGTTGTGTTTGTTTCGAAAGTGTGGAGGCATTATCTATATGGGATTAAGTTTCAATTTTTCTCTGATCACAAGAGTTTGAGATATCTCTTTGATCAGAAGGAACTTAGTATGCGCCAGAGAAGGTGGATGGAGCTGTTGAAGGACTATGATTTCGAATTGAATTAGCACCCAGGAAAAGCTAATGTCATGGCAGATTCTCTGAGTCAGAAATCGTTATATGTTTCTTGGATGATGCTAAAAGAAGAAATGTTGTTGAAGGAGTTTGAGAATCTGACCTTAGGCGTTAGAGAGATAACTGGGAATATATTCCTGAATCACTTGCATATCTCTAGTGATTTCAAGGTTGAGATTCAGAAGGCTCAGAAGAATGATCAGGAGCTGTAGAAAATGCTTCAAGTTATTGAACAGAGGAAACAAGGAGAGGTTAATCAAGATAGAAAAAAAGTTTAGAGATATAAGAGGAGGATCTATGTACGGAATGTGGGAAACTTGAGGCGAGATATGTTACTAGAAGCTCACCGTTGTAAGCTTTCGATTCATCCAGAGCGTACTAAAATGCATCATGACCTAAAAGCAATATTCTGGTGACCGGGAATGAAGAATATTGTGGCGTTGCATGTTTTAAAATATTTGACCTGCCAAAAGGTAAAGATTGATCATCAGAGTCCATCCAAAATTTTACAACCTTTGAAAATTCCACAGTGGAAGTGGAAAGATTTTGCCATGGACTTTGTGTCAAGATTACCGAGGACTAGGTAGGATTTGACGCAGTATGGATAATTGTGAATCGGTTGATGAAGTCTGCTCCCTTCTTGCCCGTCCGAATGAACTATACCATGGAGGACTTAGCTCATTTGTATATCAAAGAGATTGGGAGACTGCATGGTGTGCCAACAATCATAATTTCTGACAAAGATGCCCATTTCACTTTAAGGTTCTGGGGTGCCTCTCAAAAGGCATTTTAGATGCAATTATGCTTAAGCACTGCTTATCACACACAAATGGATGGACAATTAGAAAGAACGATTCAAATCTTGGAAGATATGTTAAGGACTTGTGTGCTGGACTAACCAACAAGCTGGAATCGGTATATGCTGTTAGTGAAATTTTCATACAACAACAACTACCATGTGAGAATTGGAATGGCTCCGTATGAAGCACTGTATGGAAGCAAATGCCAATCTCCCTTTTGTTGGTATGAAGCGGGTGAATCGAGTATTTTAGGTAGGGACCTCGGGGATCACCTTCTTCAAGGCCACAACTTCATAGAAGTGGTCTTGATGCACCCTTGAGATGAATCTCTCCATCTCCCATGACTCGGAGGTGAAAACTTTTGCCTTCCCTTTCCTTTTTCTAGAGGTTTCTCCGGCCTTGGATGCCATAAATGGTTATGGAAAAACAAAAAGCAATGCTTTTACCACACCAAACTTAAAAGGTTTGCTTGTCCTCGAGCAAAAGAAGAAAGAAGAGAGTAGAAGAAGAAGAAATAGAGGAGATGGAGATGGCCTTGTGGTTCGGCCAAAGGGGGGAGAAGTAGTGTTTAGGTTGTGTGAAAATGAAGGAGTGAAGATGGGTTTATATAGGAGTGGGGGGAGCTTGATGTTCGGCTATGTATGGGTGGGTTTGGGAGGGGAAGTGGTTTGAATTTGAAGGGTGAGGTAGGTGGGGTTTTATGAAGGATGGATTTTGAATTTGAATGGTGAGGTAGGTGGGGTTTTATGAAGGATGGATGTGAGTGGTGAAGAGAAAGATGGGATTTGATAGGTGAAGGGTTTTTGGGGAAGAGGTGTTGAGGTGATTGGTGAACGGGTGAGAGAGAGAGTGGTGGGGTAGGTGGGGATCCTGTGGGGTCCACAGATCTTGAGGTGTCAAGAAAAAGTCATCCCTGCACCAAGTGGCAAGCAAAATTACTCTTTGTGCCAATTCTGGCGTTAAACGCCGGGCAGGTGCCCATTTCTGGCGTTTAACGCCAACTTCTTGCCCTTTCCTAGCGTTTAACGCCAGTCTGGTGCCCCTTTCTGGCGTTAAACGCCCGGAATGGTGCCAGACTGGGTGTTAAACGCCCATCTGCTAGCCTTACTGGCGTTTAAACGCCAGCAGGTTCTTCCTCCAGGGTGTGCTATTTTTCTTTCTGTTTTTCATTCTATTTTTGCTTTTTCCATTGATTTTGTGACTTCTCATGATCATCAACCTACAGAAAACATAAAATAACAAAAGAAAATAAATAAAATATAACATTGGGTTGCCTCCCAACAAGCGCTTTTTTAATGTCAGTAGCTTGACAGAGGGCTCTCATGGAGCCTCACAGATGTTCAGAGCAATGTTGAAACCTCCTAACACCAAACTTAGAGTTTGAATGTGGGGGTTCAACACCAAACTTAGAAGTTGGTTGTGGCCTCCCAACACCAAACTTAGAGTTTGACTGCGGGGGCTCTGTTTGGCTCTGTTTTGAGAGAAGCTCTTCATGCTTCCTCTCCATGATGACAGAGGGATTTCCTTGAGCCTCAAACACCAAGGATTCTTCATTCACTTGAATGATCAATTCTCCTCTATCAACATCAATCACAGCCTTTGTTGTGGCTAGGAAGGGTCTGCCAAGGATGATGGATTCATCCATGCACTTCCCAGTCTCTAGGACTATGAAACCAGCAGGGATGTAATGGTCTTCAACCTTTACCAGAACATCCTCTACAAGTCCATGAGCTTGTTTTCTTGAATTGTCTTCCATCTCTAGTGAGATTTTTGCAGCTTGCACCTCAAAGATCCCTAGCTTCTCCATTACAGAGAGAGGCATGAGGTTTACACTTGACCCTAGGTCACACAAGGCCTTCTTGAAGGTCATGGTGCCTATGGTACAAGGTATTGAAAACTTCCCAGGATCCTGTCTCTTTTGAGGCAGTTTCTGCCCCCAGGATCCTGCCTCTTTTGAGGCAGTTTCTGCCTAGACAAGTCATCCAGTTCTTTGGTAAGCAAGGGGGATTCATCCTCCCAAGTCTCATTTCCAAATAACTTGTCATTTAGCTTCATGATTGCTCCAAGGTATTTGGCAACTTGTTCTTCAGTGACATACTCATCCTCTTCAGAGGAAGAATACTCATCAGAGCTCATGAATGGCAGAAGTAAGTCCAAAGGGTATAACCAATTATCAAGAACAACTTATATTGGTTTGAAGCAATCAATGTTTATTTTATTAATCTTAGTCAGGAGGCCAATGAAGTTATTTGGATTTAATTTTAAGAAGTCAAAGTAATTAAAATTGTTGGACGAATAAAAGAGAATAATAGCGTTACTTGTTATGCAGTAATGAGAAATATGTTGGAGTTTTGGAGATGCTTTGTCCTCTGACTTCAACTCTTCCTTGAAATCCTTCAACACATGCAAGGCTCCTTTTATGGCAAGCCCTATGTAGGGTGTCACCGTTGTCAGTGGCTACTTCCCATCCTCTCAGTGAAAACGTTCCTATGCTCTGTCACAGCACGGCTAATCATCTGTCGGTTCTCAATCAGGTTGGAATAGAATCCATTGATTCTTTTGCGTCTGTCACTAACGCCCAACCTTCAGGAGTTTGAAGCGCGTCACAGTCATTCAATCTCAGAATCCTACTCGGAATACCACAGACAAGATTTAGACTTTTCGGATTCTCATGAATGCCGCCATCAATCCGGCCTATACCAAGAAGATTCTGATTAAGGAATCTAAGAGACATTCATTCAATCTGATGTAGAACGGAGGTGGTTGTCAGGCACACATTCATGGATTGAGGAAGGTGATGAGTGTCACGGATCATCACCTCTTTCACAATTAAGCGCAAATAAACATCTTAGATAAGAACAAGCGTATTTGAATGGAAAACAAAGGAATTGTATTAAATCATCGAGACGCTGCAGAGCTCCTCACCCCCAACAATGGAGTCATCGAGACGTTGCAGAGCTCCTCACCCCCAACAATGGAGTTTAGAGACTCATGCCATCACAAAGTATGTAATTCAGATCTGAAAATGTCATGAGTTACAAGATAAGTTCCTAAAAGTTGTTTAAATAGTAAACTAGTAACCTAGGTTTACAGAAAATGAGTAAACAAAGATAATTGGTGCAGAAGTCCACTTCTGGGGCCCACTTGGTGTGTGCTAGGGCTGAGACTAAAGCTATCCACGAGTAGAGGCCTTTCTTGGCGCTAAACTCCAGATCATGACGTGTTTTGGGCGTTCAACTCTGGATCATGACGTTTTTCTGGCGTTTAACTCCAGACAGCAGCATGAACTTGGCGTTCAACGCCAAGTTACGTCGTCTATCTTTGCGCAAAGTATGGACTATTATATATTGCTGGAAAGCCCTGGATGTCTACTTTTCAACGCCGTTGAGAGCGCGCCAATTGGACTTCTGTAGCTCCAGAAAATCCATTTCGAGTGCAGGGAGGTCAGGATCCAACAACATCAGCAGTCCTTTTTCAGCCTAAGTCAGATTTTTGCTCAACTCCTTCAATTTCAGCCAGAAAATACCTGAAATCACAGAAAAATACACACACTCATAGTAAAGTCCAGAAATATGATTTTTGCCTAAAAACTAATAACATTCCACTAAAAACTAATTAAAACATACTAAAATCTACATGAAATTACCCCAAAAAAGCGTATAAAATATCCGCTCATCACAACACCAAACTTAAACT
>NC_029774.3:89854251-89857393 GCF_000817695.3 Arachis duranensis | reverse complement strand
AGAGTTTTAAATGAAGCTCAGATTCTTATTAGATGAGCGGGGCTTGTAGCTTTTTGTCTCTGAACAGTTTTGGCATCTCCCAGTATCTTTTGAATTTCAGAATGATTGGCATCTTTAGGAACTCAGAGTTCAGATAGTATTATTGACTCTCCTAGTGTAGTATGTTGATTCTTGAACACAGTTATTTTATGAGTCTTGGCTGTGGCCCTAAGCACTTTGTTGTCCAGTATTACCACCAGATACATAAATGCCACAGACACATGACTAGGTGAACCTTTTCAGATTGTGACTTAGCTTTGCTAAAGTCCCCAGTCAGAGGTATCCAGAGTTCTTAAGCACACTCTGTTTGCCTTGGATCACGACTTTAACCACTTAGTCTCAAGTTTGTAACTTGGACCTGCATGCCACAAGCACATGGTTAGGGACAGCTTGGTTTAGCCGCTTAGGCCTGGATTTTATTTCCTTGGGCCCTCCTATCCATTGATGCTCAAAGCCTTGGATCCTTTTTACTCTTGCCTAGTGCTCATGGCTTTTTTTTTTGGACTGCTTTTTCTTGCTTCAAGAATCAATTTCATGATTTTTCAGATCATCAATAATATTTTTCGTGTTCCTCATCCTTTCAGGAGCCAATATTCATCAAATTCAAAGTACAAATTATGCACTGTTCAAGCATTCATTCAGAGAACATAAAGTATTGCCACCACATATAATTAATTATAATTTTTATTATTGAGAACTCGAAAAATATAGATTACTTCTTTATTCTAAAAAAAAATCTACTACTTTATCTATGCCTGATGATGATGAGAAAAATAAATTATAGCTTAATTGGAAATAAAATCAAAATAGACATACTAATTATTACTAAATATCTCCTAAGGTGAATTTCTATAATAATACTATCACTAAGCTAAAGCAGAAAAATTGGAACTCAGCAACCTGTTGTTTTGAGGAGTAGAAGTTCCTCTAATCTGTGGGGTGCTGTTCAAGGATTAATTTTTGGCACTTCAGCTCCCTTAGATCACGCCCTTGCTCTTCCTGTTCCTTGAGCAGTTTGCACAGCATGCTACTTTGATTATTCTGTTCTTCCTTTATTTGATCCATAGCTTCTTGTAATTTGGACATAGAAGCCTCAAGATGTTCCCAATATTCGAATTGAGGCAGTTCTGGGAGGGCTTCTTGTGCTCTCCTTTTGGTTGAATCATCTTGTTGCTGTTGTCTGACCATTGATATTCCAGTAATGGGCTTTTCAATTAGGATATATTCAGTTATTCCCATCTTTACTCCAGCATCTTTGCAAAGCATAGGGATTAGGCTTGGATAAGCCAATCTGGCGTCCTTAAAATTCCTGTTTGCTATTTTATATAGCTCACATGAGATCAGCTGATGGACTTCCACTTCTTTTCCCAACATGATGCAGTGAATCATTACTGCTCTTTTAATAGTGACTTCAGAACGGTTGCTGGTGGGCAATATGGAACGCCCAATAAAATCCAGCCAGCCTCTGGCTACTAGTTTGAGATCTTCTCTTTTGAGTTGATTTGGGATGCCAGTCGTGCTGCTTTTGAGTTGAACTGGGATGCCAGTCGTGCTGGTGGTCCACTTGGCTCCAGGGATGCATATGTCCTCCAGAACCTTGTCCAGCCCTTTATTAACCCTCATCATTCTCCTATTAAAGGAGTCTGGGTCATCTTTCAGTTGGGGAAGCTTAAATATTTCCCTGATCTTGTCAAAATTGGTATGAATGATCTTTCCTCTGACTACAGTCCGATGGTCAAAGAGAGCAGCTCCAATTATTCTTTGCCTGTCTGTCTGCCATAGATTAGCATAGAATTCCTGAACCATGTTCCTTCCCACTTTCGTTTCAGGATTGGCCAGAATTTCCCAATTCCTGTTTCGAATTTGCTCTTGGATCTCCGGATATTCATCTTCTTTCAGATCAAATCTGACTTCCGGGATCACGGATCTGTGACTCATTATCTTGTAGTAATGGTCTGAATGTTCTTTAGTTAAGAACTTCCCTTGATTCCAAAGTGGCTTTGGAGTACTTTCTTTCTTGCCTCTTGGGTTGGGTTGTTTTCCTTTAGGAGCCATGATCTTTAGCGGGTATGTTTTTGTGATCACGGATAAAACACACCAAACTTAGAGCTTTGCTTGTCCTCAACAAAAGAGAAGAAAGAAGAGGGATAGAAGGAGAGCAAGTGTGGGAAGATGATGAGGAGGAGGCGCCGAACTCAAAATATAGGGAGGGGTGGGTAATTTTGGAAAATAAGAAAAAGATAAGATAGAAGATATGATTTTAAAAGATATGATCAGAAAAAGATATAATTTAAAAAGAGAAAGATATGAATAATAATTTTAAAAGATAAATCTGAATTTTTTAATTTTTGAAAAAGATTTAAAAAGAAAACTGAGTTTTGAAAACAAATTTTAAAAGAGATGGATTGGATTGGAAAGCCATTTGTTTTTTTGGGTTAAGATATACCTAAAATATTTGCAACATGGAATTTTAGAAATCAGGGTTTTTGGAAAACTAACTTGATATGATGGATGACAATTTGGAACATGTTGATGCAAGAAATCATGGATTGAAACATAAAAATTTTGAAAATTAGGATTAAAAACGAATTTGTTACCTCCTCCCACCATCCTGGCGTTAAACGCCCACATGATGCATGTTTTGGGCGTTTAACGCCCAAATGTTGCTTCTCCTGGGCGTTCAACGCCCAGCTGATGCTTCTTTCTGGCATTGAACGCCAGGAAGTCCTTTGTCACTGGGCGTTTTTCTGAACGCCCAGGATGCTAGCAGACTGGCGTTAAACGCCCAGAAGGTGCTTCTTTCTGGCGTTTAACGCCCAGAAAATGCTCCTTTCTGGCGTTTAACGCCCAGATGGCTACCCTTACTGGCGTTAAACACCCAGTGGGTGCTTCTTTTGGGTGTTCAACGCCCAAAGTATTTCTTACTGGCTTTTTCACGCCAGTGAGCTTCCAATTTTCCTTGTAACTTTGTGACTTCAACCAATTGCTATTTCACCTTTTGAAGATACTGTAGCATCTACCTGTAAAACTTCAAATTATTAGAAAAACGAATAAAATTAAATTTTGTGATTGGCTGGGTTGCCTCCCAGCAAGCGCTTCTTTA
>NC_029774.3:89851113-89851696 GCF_000817695.3 Arachis duranensis | reverse complement strand
TGTTAAACACAAATCACTCAACCAAAACTTGATTCGCTTGACTAAATCACCCACTAAACTAAAATTGCTCAATCCTTCAATCCCTGTGGGATCGACCTCACTCATGTGAGTTATTATTACTTGATGCGACCCGGTACACTTGCCGGTGAGTGTTGTGTTGGATCGTTTTCCACACATCAAGTTTTTGGCGCCGTTGCCGGGGATTGAAATAGATTGACAATGATTAAGTGAAGTGGAGGTCTAGATTAAGCATTTTACTTTTCTGTTATTCTAACTCTTACTAACACACTAACTGTTTGAATTTTTGCTTAAACTAACTGAACCTTCATTCTAGCTATAGATTGAAGTTTCATTGGCTTTCTGGGTTTGTGTGTTTATTGTTGTGTGTTTGTATGTCAGGTATAGGAAGATCTTCCCCTATCATTTCTGAAATTGATCAAAGGACTCTTCGGAGAATAAGAAGAGCCGAAAGAGGGAAGAATATTATTGGAGAAGAAGAATCTGAGGAGGAATTCCAAGACATGGAAGGAGATACCAATCAACCAGGAGATGGAGCCAACAATAATCAACAACAGAGAAGAGT
>NC_029774.3:89849678-89850992 GCF_000817695.3 Arachis duranensis | reverse complement strand
AAGCCACAACTCATCACTCTGGTTCAAAACAATTGTTCTTTTGGAGGAGGGCCTTTGGAAGATCCAAATCAGCATCTGTCCACATTCTTGAGAATCTGTGACACAGTGAAAACAAATGGTGTGCCCCCTGATAGCTACAAGTTGCTGCTCTTCCCATTCTCTCTCAGAGATAAAGCAACTCAATGGCTAAAGACCTTTCCAAAAGAAAGCATCAACACTTGGGATGACTTGGTGAGCAAGTTCCTTGCCAAATTCTATCCACCTCAAAGAATCCTAAGGTTGAAGACTGAGGTTCAAACATTCACTCAATTGGAGGCCGAGAACTTATATGAAGCATGGGAAAGATATAAGGCTCTATTGAGGAAATGTCCACTAGAGATGTTCACTGAGTGGGACAAGTTACAAAACTTCTATGAGGGACTCACTCTTAAAGCTCAAGAAGCTCTTGATCACTCTGCCGGAGGCTCTCTACAACTCATGAAGACCACAGAGGAAGCTCAAAACCTCATTGATATGGTAGCCAACAACCAATATTTCTTTGCTCATCAAAGACAACGCCAACCATCACAGAGAAGAGGAGTAATGGAGTTGGAAGGAGTTGATTCAATCTTAGCTCAAAACAAGATGATGCAGCAGCAGATTCAGCAACAATTTGAGCAAATGGCTAAGAGAATTGATGGCTTGCAAGTGGCAGCAGTGAGCACCACAAGCCAACCTCCAACCACTTGGGTGCAAAATGAAGAAACTCAAGAGGAGAAACAACAAGAGCAAGTCCAATACATGCACAACCAAAATCCTGGAACAAATGAAGTCTATGGTGATACCTACAATCCATCTTGGAAGAACCATCCCAACCTCAGATGGGGCGACAACCATAATCAAAACCAACAACCATGGCAAAGAAACACAAGCCAAAACAATTGGAAAAACACAAACCATAACCCCCAGCCAAACACTAACCAAAACTCATACAGAAAACCACAAAACAACTACCCAAATTCTAACCAATACCCACCCAATAACCAACCAACTAACCAAAACACTTATCATCATCCATCAACACCCCAAAATCAACCAATTACACAAGAATCCCAGAGGATTACCAATCTAGAGCTGCTCATGGAGAAACTAATGAAGAGCCAAGAATTGACAACCAAGAATCAAGAAGCCTCCATGAAGAACCTAGAGAGGCAGATTGGACAAATCTCTAAGAAGATCTCTGTTGAGAAACCATCAAGTTCACTACCTAGTGACACCATTCCCAACCCAAAGGAAGAATGCAAGGTGGTGCAACTGAGAAGTGGAAGAGTGTTA
>NC_029774.3:89844955-89848135 GCF_000817695.3 Arachis duranensis | reverse complement strand
AAAAGTGGAAATAATAGAAAAACTCCCTCCACCAATTAATGTGAAATCTGTTAGAAGTTTCTTGGGGCATGCAGGATTTTATAGAAGGTTTATCAAAGATTTTTCTAAAATAGCCAAACCTTTGAGTAACCTTTTGATGATTGATCAACCTTTTGTTTTTGATAAGAATTGCCAGCATGCTTTTGAAACTTTAAAACATAAACTCACAACAGCACCAATCATCACACCACCGGATTGGAACTTACCATTTGAACTCATGTGTGATGCAAGTGAAATTGCAATTGGTGCTGTACTTGGACAGAAGAAGGGAAACTTGCATCATGTCATATATTATGCAAGTAAGGTGTTGAACGAGGCTCAAAAAAATTACACCACAACAGATAAGGAATTGTTAGCTGTAGTTTATGCGTTTGATAAGTTTATATCATACTTGATAGGATCTAAAATTGTGGTTTATACTGATCATGCTGCTCTCAAGTATTTGATATCAAAGCAGGATGCTAAACCAAGACTTATCAGATGGATTCTACTCTTACAAGAATTTGACATTGAGGTCAGGGACAGGAAAGGCACTGAAAATCTAGTTGCTGATCATTTGTCAAGGCTGCCACCAGAAACAATTCAAAAGGCCTCATTACCTATGAATGAAAGCTTCCCAGATGAACATCTTATGCTGATCCAACAAACACCATGGTTCGCTGATATGGCAAACTACAAAGTAGGGAGAAAGATACCGCAAGAATTCACTAAGCAACAAGTGAGGAAACTAATCAATGAAGCAAAGAAGTTCTTGTGGGATGAACCCTATCTGTTCAGAAGGTGTTCTGATGGAATAATCAGGAGATATGTTCCTAAAAGTGAAATAAGAGATATATTATGGCATTGTCATGGCTCAGCTTATGGTGGACACTTTGGTCCAGAAAGAACGGCAGCAAAGGTGTTACAAAGTGGATTCTATTGGCCAACCATCTTCAAAGATGCCAGGGAGTTTGTCCACCAATGTAATGAATGCCAAAGAGCAGGAGGACTGACAAGAAGGAATGAGATGCCACAGAACTTCATTTTAGAAGTAGAATTGTTTGATCTATGGGGCATTGATTTCATGGGACCCTTTCCCCCTTCTTATTCATTCAGATATATCTTGGTAGCGGTAGAGTATGTTTCAAAATGGGTGGAAGCCATAGCCACAACTACTTGTGATGCACAAGTTGTCCTTCAATTCTTGAAGAAGCACATCTTTACTAGATATGGAGTACCCAAAGGTCTCATCAGTGATGGTGGTAAGATATGGAGTACCCAAGGGTTTCATCAGTGATGGTGGTGGTCATTTTTGTAATAGACAAATGGAGAAACTTCTCCACAAATATGGAGTTATTCATAAGGTAGCCACACCATATCATCCCCAAACTAATGGTCAAGCAGAATTAGCAAACAGAGAACTAAAGAAGATCCTAGAAAAAACAGTTGGTAGCACAAGAAAGGATTGGGCTAGGAAGTTGGAAGATGCACTTTGGGCATACCGAACAGCTTTTAAAACTCCTATTGGGAAGTCCCCATTTCAACTGCTATATGGCAAATCTTGTCATCTCCCTGTAGAGCTTGAGCACAAAGCCTTTTGGGCCACTAAACTTCTAAATTTGGATTCTGAAGCAGTAGGAGAGAAAAGATTGTTGCAGCTGAATGAGCTAGATGAGTTTAGGCTAGAAGCCTATGAAAATACCAAGATATACAAGGAGAAAGCTAAGAGATGGCATGACAGGAAGATTTTGAAGAAAGAATTCAAACCTGGACAACAAGTTCTCCTGTATAACTCACGGCTCAAGATATTCCCTGGCAAGCTTAAGTCTAAATGGACTGGTCCATATTTGATAACTAAGGTTTTTCCTTATGGGAGCATCGAATTACTAGATGAAGCAACAAAGAATCAATTTACAGCAAATGGTCATAGAGCAAAATTGTACCTAGGGGGCAATGGAACAAAGAGAAAGAGGTCCAGAACCTGAATCCCTCTTGAAGCAAAAAAAATGAAGATGTCAAGCTAATGACAATAAAAGAGCGCTTGTTGGGAGGCAACCCAACCTGAGGTAGTTTCTTTTCATACCCTTTTCAATAAAAATGTTGAATAGTTGGTATGCATTGGAAGGAGCTAAGTTTGGTGTTGCACACCAAGGCAATCTGAGGGAGAATGAAAAGTTCTAAGTTTGGTGTTCCACCAAAAACATCATTTAATACATTCTTACCTCTTGCATAATTCTAGCTCCAAACAATCAACCACATTATTCAACTGTTGCATTTTTTTTTCTTTTCTATCTTTTATTCCATTAACCTTTAGCAAGGATACATGGTTTCAAATATGGTTAACTTGTTACATCTGAGACAGTGGCAAAACAATTAAGTTTGGTGTTCACACACCAAAATCAATCTAAGAACCACACTCAGTATTATACACACTAACCATATAATTAAGGGCTTGAGAAGCAAGCAACTTTGAGGATTATGCAGGACATGAGTCAACAATTGAAGACAATATGCATTTTAACTCAAAGAGAACACAACAGAAGGAAGAATCAAAGGGCTGCAACTTCAAAGGTTGTATCTGAACTTAATCCTTGCTGCTGTGTGATGTTTTGAATTTGGAAACCATTGTATTTCTTGCTAAAATGTTCATCTAGCTGCAAGTGAAATTGTTTGTTAAAAATGATAAGTCTGCATAATGCTTGTATCCATCACTTAGCTTGAAAATTGCTTTGTTTCCCATATGCTTAAATAAAAGAGTTTGGTTTGAATTGAAAAGTAAAATATCCAATGTTGCATAAGTATGAATGGAAGTTGGTGGTGGCATATGTGTTTGATTAAATGCATAACTCATGAAATAAGTGTTACATAATATCATTCTTATTCAATTGTGAGTTAGCTTGCTGTTACAAAGATTCTTATTAAGAATAAAACAACCCTTGGTAACAAAAACAGAAAGAAAAAGGGAAAGAAAAAGCCAAAGTGGCAAGAAAAACAAAGAATAAAGGTTGGACACCAATGGCTTGAACCTTAGGACAAATGTCTGTGGTGTTCTTGTACTGAGATCTGCTTGGATGAGTAAATTCTAAGGGGTATTTTGAAACCCGGTCACTTAGATCAACTGATTTGGGATGGCCAATTGAAAATCCACAATAAAGAGCAGCT
>NC_029774.3:89842759-89844109 GCF_000817695.3 Arachis duranensis | reverse complement strand
TTGCCCTGCCCTTGGCGCGGGCAGGGCAGCAATTGGACTAGGCGCACCAACTTTGAAATCTGGCGCACTAAACTCCTCCCCTGGCAGCACCAAGCGCGCGCACTCCCGTCCCTGGCGCACCAAACCCTTCCTGCCCTGCCCTTGGCGCGGGCAGGGCAGCGTTTTGCGTCCCTGGTGCACCAATTCTCCTCCTGGCGCACCAATTTCCTCCTCTGGCAGCACCAACGCACGCACGCCTCAACCCTGGCAGCACCAACTTTTCTGCCCTGCCCTTGGCGCGGGCAGGGCAGCATCTTGCCGCACCAAGACGCGCCAGACTCGCACCACGCCGCACCAACTCGCACATGGCCGCACCAAATCCACGCACCAAGCTTCATTTTTCTGCCCTGCCCTCCACAAGGGCAGGGCAGCCTCCTGGGAGTGACTTTTTGGGCCAAAATTCAAATTAAAAATTCATTTTGAATTCATTTCTTCACCAATTCAAAAGCCCATCCAAATCCCATTATCCAAGAATAGAAAGTGTATAAATAGGAGTTAGTTTGATGTAATTAGGACCTTTACTTTGAGCTTTGAATTTTTACTTTTATTTTAGGAGCTTTTGAATACTTTTCTTGAGAGACTTGTCCGAGCACTAAGAGGATCAAGGGAGAATTGACTGATCTCCTTCCTCATTTCCTTTGGGCAATTCTACTCTTCTGTTTCTGAGCTTTGGGTGTGTGAAATTGGGGAAATTCTGTCCCAATTCCCATTCAAACTCTTTGCACTTTGTTTTCTGCATAATTCAATTACAATTCTGTTCTTCTATTGCTTCTTCTTTAATTTTCTGTCAATTGCTTAGTTAATTCAGATCTGGGAAGGAAAGTGGGTTTTAGGCTCTGCTACCTAAGCCCTTGGGATCCTGAGATCATAATTCACTCTTGGTTCTTCTGTGAACCTTTACTGCATCTTATTTTCTTTCTGTTTGAATGATTGATGACATGTCATCATATTCTGCTCAATCAATTGCTGCAATTTACTTCTTCTTTGTTTAGATCTTGCAATCCCATTCCTCAATTCCCTTTTATATTCAAGCCATTTATCTTTCTTGCCATCTAAGTTACTGCAATTTAAGCTTCTTGCACTTTAAGTTTCAGTCATTTACTTTCTTGCTCTTTAAGATTCTGCAATTTTACTTCCTGCACTTTAAATTCCTTGTCATTTATATTCTGTTGGTTACAAATCACTCAAATAATCAACTGTTTACTTAACTAAATCAACCACCTAACTGAAATTGCTCAATCTTCAATCCCTGTGGGATCGACCTCACTCATGTGAGTAATCACTACTTGATGCGACCCGGTACACTTGCCG
>NC_029774.3:89830964-89834521 GCF_000817695.3 Arachis duranensis | reverse complement strand
TGTATTATTGACTTGAAAAGACACAAATTAAAATTTTTTTTGGATTTTTAATAATGAGGAATAATCAAAATGAAACTAAGATCAAATAAACAATGCATGCAAGACACCAAACTTAGAAGTTTGTACACTACTGACACTAACAAGTTGAGAATGCATATGAGAAACAGCAAAACACTCAAGACAAGAGTGATGACAAGTCATCAAATACCCATTTTTTTTGCTTTTTCATACAAGAAATTGATGATTTGTGCTTAAATATTGAATGCTTTTATACTTAATTGATATATTTTCTTGATCTTTTAATTTTATAAATCTTGTAGGAAATAAGAAGAAAAAGAAGCAAAGAAGCACAAAAAAAGGAGAAAAAAAGAGCTTTGGGGTACACTTTGAAGTTGGGGTACACTTTGGAGCCTTAGGCCACGCTTTTAAAAGCGTGGCCCATGACCAAATCAAGGAAGGAAGCAGCCAGCACGCACACTGCCCTGCCCTTGCCAAGGGCAGAATCGTGATGCACATTGAGGATTGGAAGCAAGAATTTCGCTAAGGTAAAATCTGGGCGCTCACAGCATGACCATGCCTACTTCAAAGGGCTATAACTTGAGCTACAGACGTCCGATTGATGTGCTTCCAGTTGCGTTGGAAAGCTGACATTCAGAGCTTTCCAACGATATATAGAAATCCATATTTGGTGTCCAATTTAGGCAGGAACGAAAGGCATCTTTAAGGGCCAAAAATAAGCAAAAATAAGCCAAGGAAAATGATGTAGCATGTGCGTCCTCCCAGGTTCGAACACGGGAATGCATTTTAGAAACACTGCCCTGCCCTCCGCGAGGGCAGGGCAGCATCGTGTGTGGCGCACCAAGAAGCACCAACGCGCGCACCAATTTTCTCCCATGGCAGCACCAAGCGCGCGCACCAACTCACTCCCCTGGCGCACCAAACCTTTCCTGCCCTGCCCTTGGCGCGGGCAGGGCAGCATCATACGCACCAAGGAAAATTTTGCCGCGCCAAGCTCGCACAAGGCTGCACCAACGTGCACCAATTCTCGCACCAAGCTTTATTTTTCTGCCCTGCCCTCCACAAGGGCAGGGCAGCCTCCTGGGAGCAACATGGGCCAAAATCAACCAAAATTCACATTAATTCAATTCTTCAACAAATTGAATCAAGGCCAACCAAACCCATTTTTCCTCAAATCCAAAGCAAGCAAAGCCCACTCAACATGACTCAAAGACACATGAATCAATTAAATTAGGATTTTTTATTTTTAATTTGTTTTAATTTCATTTTCATTTTTCACTTTGTAAAGCCTATATAAAGGCATCATTTTCATCTTTGTGGAGGCTGGCTCCATTAGGAATAGATAGCTCTCTCCTTTAGTTTTCTTATCTGTTTTGAATCTTGAGTGAGATTGGAGGAATTCTGTTTCATTCTCATCTTGAGATCTCTTGTTTACTTTTTCTACATAATTGAAATTCACATACTGCTTCATCTTCTCTTTTAATTCTGCAATTCATTTATCTTCTCTCCTTCTGCAATTGTTCTTGGTTGGATCAAGGAAGGAATTGAGATCTAGACTTGTTTTCTAGTCTCTTTGAGTTCCTGAAATCTTCAACCTCATTTGGCAATTAATCTGAATTTAATTTCTGTTTGCTTCTTCAAGCAATTCTACTTTCTGTTTAAGATTTGTTGCAAGTAACTCTTCTGCTTGATTGCTCCTTACATTCTCTTGTTGAATTTTAATTCCCAGCACCCAAGTCCTTTTACTTTTCATGCAATTTAATTATTCTGCAATTATTATAAGTGCTGCTTATTGCTTTCCTTTAAATTTCCTGCACCCAAACCCCTTTACTTTTTATGCAATTTACTTTTCTTGCAATTTAAGTTTCAGCT
Organism: Arachis duranensis; assembly: GCF_000817695.3. Lineage (NCBI taxonomy): Eukaryota > Viridiplantae > Streptophyta > Magnoliopsida > Fabales > Fabaceae > Arachis > Arachis duranensis. Next base: position 89,832,631 of record NC_029774.3, on the reverse strand, counting down.
CTTTTACTTTCTTGTTCTTTAAGTTTTATGCAATTTTACTTTCTGCAACTTTAAGTTCCCTGTCATTTATAATTCTGTTGGCTACATTTCATCCAATATCCCTTTAATGTTAGCTTGACTAAACTAAACTAATCACCCACTAAAGTTGCTTGATCCATCAATCCCTGTGGGATCGACCTCACTCTTGTGAGTTATTATTACTTGATGCGACCCGGTACACTTGCCGGTTGGATTTGTGTGTTGGAAAATTCGTTTTCCGCAAAAACACCATCAATGATATTTGCTTCTGATTTCATTTCTGCTCAATCAATTGCTGCAATTTACTTCTTCTTTGTTTAGATATTGCAATCCCATTCCTCAATTCCCTTTTATATTCAAGCCATTTATCTTTCTTGCCATCTAAGTTACTGCAATTTAAGCTTCTTGCACTTTAAGTTTCAGTCATTTACTTTCTTGCTCTTTAAGATTCTACAAATTTACAATTCTGTTCTTCAATTTACTGCACTTCTCCCTTCCCCCTTTATATTTACTGTCATTTACTTCTTGTTAAACACAAATCACTCAACCAAAACCTGATTTGCTTGACTAAATCACCCACTACACTAAAATTGCTCAATCCTTCAATCCCTGTGGGATCGACCTCACTCATGTGAGTTATTATTACTTGATGCGACCCGGTACACTTGCCGGTGAGTTTTGTGTTGGATCGTTTTCCACACATCAATGCCCACAGAACATCATCCAAGCTTCTTGCCCAATCCCTTCTGCGGTTAATTACAGTCCGTTCCAGGATTCTTTTAAGTTCTCTATTTGAGACTTCAGCTTGCCCATTAGTTTGTGGGTGATATGGAGTAGCTACCCTGTGGTTGACTCCATAACGTACCAGAGCAGAGTAAAGCTGTTTATTGCAGAAATGAGTGCCCCCATCACTGATTAACACTCTAGGGATACCAAATCTGCTGAAGATATGTTTCTGGAGGAATTTCAACTCTGTTTTAGTGTCATTAGTGGGTGTTGCAATAGCCTCCACCCATTTGGATACGTAATCCACTGCCACCAGAATATAAGTGTTTGAGTGTGATGGTGGGAAAGGTCCCATGAAGTCAATGCCCCATACATCAAACAACTCAATCTCCAAGATTCCTTGTTGAGGCATGGCATAATTGTGAGGTAGGTTGCCTGATCTTTGGCAACTGTCACAATTAAGCACAAACGTTCGGGAATCTTTATAGAGAGTAGGCCAGTAGAAGCCACTTTGGAGGACTCTTGTGGCTGTTCGCTCACTTCCAAAATGTCCTCCATACTGTGATCCATGGCAATGCCAAAGGATCTTCTGTGCTTCCTCTTTAGGCACACATCTACAGATTACTCCGTCTGCACATCTCTTGAAGAGATATGGTTCATCCCAAAGATAGTACTTTGCATCTGTGATTAATTTCTTTGATTGCACCCTACTGTACTCTTTGGGTATGAATCTCACTGCCTTGTAGTTTGCAATGTCTGTAAACCATGACACTTCCTGGATGGCAAACAGTTGCTCATCCGGAAAGGTTTCAGAGATCTTAGTGAGAGGGGGGCGCCCCTTCCACTGGTTCTATTCGGGACAGGTGATCTGCCACTTGATTCTCTGTCCCTTTTCTGTCTCTTATTTCTATATCAAACTCTTG
>NC_029774.3:89828441-89829324 GCF_000817695.3 Arachis duranensis | reverse complement strand
AGGTTGATACTTGCCCCAAGATCACATAAAGCTTGCTTGGCACAAGTACCCTCTAATGTGCATGGTATCATAAAGCTCCCAGGATCTTTAAGCTTCTCAGGTAAGCTTTTCAGAATGACTGCACTGCATTCTTCAGTGAGGTAAACTTTTTCAGTTTCCCTCCAATCCTTCTTATGACTTAAGATCTCTTTCATGAACTTAGCATAAGAGGGTATTTGCTCAAGTGCTTCTGCAAATGGAATCTTTATTTCAAGAGTCCTAAGATAGTCTGCAAAGCGGGCAAACTGCTTATCCTGTTCCGCTTGGTGGAGTTTTTGAGGATAAGGCATTTTGGCTTTGTATTCCTCAACCTTAGTTGCTGCAGGTTTATTACCTACAGAAATGGGTTGGGAAGCCTTTTTAGAAGGGTTGTCATCAGTACTTGTATGTGACTGATCTCCCACTGGTATTTGAATGCTAGGGGTGGAAGCTGGAGTGGTGTTAGACGCCACTTCCTTATTTGTTACTGGCGTTTGAACGCCAGAACCATGTTCCCTTTGGGCGTTCAACGCCGGATTCATGCTTGTTTCTGGCGTGAACGCCAGGAATAAGCATGGTCTGGGCGTTCAGCGCCAGCATCATTCCTCTCTGGGCTCTGATTGTCCTCAGAGGGATTTTGAGTAGACATCTGTTCATTTCTTGGCTTCCTACTGCTTTGAAGTGAGGTATTTAATGTTTTCCCACTTCTTAATTGAACTGCTTGGCATTCTTCTGCTATTTGTTTTGACAGTTGCTTTTCTGTATGCTTTAATTGCACTTCTATGTTTCTGTTAGCCATTCTTGTTTCCTGTAATATTTCTTTGAATTCGGCTAGCTGCTGAGTTAGAAAGTCTAATTGCTGATT
>NC_029774.3:89822439-89826576 GCF_000817695.3 Arachis duranensis | reverse complement strand
GAAATATGTTGGAGTTTTGGAGATGCTTTGTCCTCTGACTTCAACTCTTCCTTGAAATCCTTCAACACACGCAAGGCTCCTTTTATGGCAAGCCCTATGTAGGGTGTCACCGTTGTCAGTGGCTACTTTCCATCCTCTCAGTGAAAACGTTCCTATGCTCTGTCACAGCACGGCTAATCATCTGTCGGTTCTCAATCAAGTTGGAATAGAATCCATTGATTCTTTTGCATCTGTCACTAACGCCCAGCCCTCAGGAGTTTGAAGCACATCACAGTCATTCAATCCCGGAATCCTACTCGAAATACCACAGACAAGGTTAGACTCCTACTCGGAATACCACAGACAAGATTTAGACTTTTCGGATTCTCATGAATGCCGCCATCAATCCGGCTTATACCGCGAAGATTCTGTTGGGGAATCTAAGAGACATTCATTCAATCTGATGTAGAACGGAGGTGGTTGTCAGGCACACGTTCATGGATTGAGAAAGGTGATGAGTGTCACGGCTCATCACCTTCTTCATAGTTAAGCGCGAATAAACATCTTAGATAAGAACAAGCGTGTTTGAATGGAAGACAAAGGAATTGTATTAAATCATCGAGACGCTGTAGAGCTCCTCACCCCCAACAATGGAGTTTAGAGACTCATGCCGTCACAAAGTATGTAATTCAGATCTGAAAATGTCATGAGTTACAAGATAAGTTCCTAAAAGTTGTTTAAATAGTAAACTAGTAACCTAGGTTTACAGAAAATGAGTAAACAAAGATAATTGGTGCAGAAATCCACTTCTGGGGCCCACTTGGTGTGTGCTGGGGCTGAGACTAAAGCTATCCACGAGTAGAGGCCTTTCTTGGCGTTAAACTCCAGGTTATGACGTGTTTTGGGCGTTCAACTCCGGATCATGACGTTTTTCTGGCGTTTAACTCCAGACAGCAGCATGAACTTGGCGTTCAACGCCAAGTTACGTCGTCTATCTTTGCGCAAAGTATAGACTATTATATATTGCTGGAAAGCCCTGGATGTCTACTTTTCAACGCCTTTGAGAGCGCGCCAATTGGACTCCTGTAGCTCCAGAAAATCCATTTCGAGTGCAGGGAGGTCAGGATCCAACAGCATCAGCAGTCCTTTTTCAGCCTAAGTCAGATTTTTGCTCAACTCCTTCAATTTCAGCCAGAAAATACCTGAAATCACAGAAAAATACACACACTCATAGTAAAGTCCAAAAATATGATTTTTGCCTAAAAACTAATATTATTCTACTAAAAACTAACTGAAACATGCTAAAATCTACATGAAATTACTCCCAAAAAGCGTATAAAATATCTGCTCATCACTGAGTCAATATTTTATTCTGAGCCAATATGGCATTCAGAGTATCAATCTCAAGAACTCCTTTCTTCTTATTTGTCCCACTGTTCACGGGATTTCTTTCAGAAGTGTACATGAATTGGTTATTTGCAACCATTTCAATTAGTTCTTGAGCATCTGTAGGCGTCTTCTTCAGATGAAGAGATCCTCCAGCAGAGCTATCCAAAGACATCTTGGATAGTTCAGAGAGACCATCATAGAAAATACCTATGATGCTCCATTCAGAAAGCATATCAGAGGGACACTTTCTGATTAATTGTTTGTATCTTTCCCAAGCTTCATAGAGGGATTCTCCTTCCTTCTGTCTGAAGGTTTGGACTTCCACTCTAAGCTTACTCAATTTTTGAGGTGGAAAGAACTTTGCCAAGAAGGCATTGACTAGCTTTTCCCAAGAGTTCAGGCTTTCTTTGGGTTGTGAGTCCAACCATGTCCTAGCTCTGTCTCTTACAGCAAAAGGGAATAGCATAAGTCTGTAGACCTCAGGGTCAACCCCATTAGTCTTGACAGTGTCACAGATGTGCAAGAACTCAGCTAAGAACTGATGAGGATCTTCCAATGGAAGTCCATGGAACTTGCAATTCTGTTGCATTAGAGAAACTAATTGAGGCTTAAGCTCAAAGTTGTTTGCTCCAATGGCAGGGATAGAGATGCTTCTCCCATAGAAGTCGGGAGTAGGTACAGTAAAGTCACCCAGCACCCTCCTTGCATTATTGGCATTGTTGTTGTTTTTGGCTGCCATGGGTTCTTCTTCCTTGAAGATTTCTGTAAGGTCCTCTACAGAGAGTTGTGCCTTGGCTTCTCTTAGCTTTCGCTTCAAGGTCCTTTCAGGTTCAGGATCAGCCTCAACAAGAATGCCCTTGTCTTTGCTCCTGCTCATAAGAAAGAGAAGAGAACAAGAAAATGTGGAATCCTTTATGTCACAGTATAGAGATTCCTTGAGGTGTCAGAGGAAAAGAAAAGTAGAAGGCAGAAGTAGAAAACTCGAACTTATCAAGAAAGATGGAGTTCAAATTGTTAATTAAGGAATAGTGTTAGTCCATAAATAGAAGGATGTGAGAAGAGGGGAAGAAATTTTCGAAAATTAAGTAAAATATTTTAAAAACATTTTAAAAAACACTAACTGATTTTCGAAAACCATGATTGAGAAAGAAGTAAAGTGGTTTTTTTTTTTTTGAAAAAGATTTTGAAATTAGAAATCAAAAAGATTTGATTGAAAATTATTTTGAAAAAGATGTGGTTAAGAAAATATGATTGGTTTTAAAAAGATGTGATTGAGAAGATATGATTTGAAAAACATTTTAAAAAAAAATTGATTTTGAAAATTAATGACTTGGCAATCAAGAAAAGATAAAAAATTAATAACTTGGCTAACAAGAAAAGATATGATTCAAACATTAAACCTTTCTCAACAGAAAAGGTAACATACTTGATATGTTGAATCAAATCATTAATTGATAGCAAGTATTTTTTAAAATAGAAAGAAATTGATTTTGAAAAAGATTTGATTGAAAAGATATGATTTGAAAAAGATATGATTTTGAAAAGATTTTGAAAACTTGAAAAAAAAAATGATTTGAAAACAAAATCTTCCCCCTTGTGCCATCCTGGCGTTAAACGCCCAGAATGGTGCACATTCTGGCGTTTAACGCCCAAAATACTACCCTTTTGGGCGTTAAACGCCCAACCAGGCACCCTGGCTGGCGTTTAAACGCCAGTCTGTCCTTCTTCACTGGGCATTTTGAATGCCCAGCTTTTTCTCTGTAGTTCCTCTGTTGTGTGTTCTGAATCTTCAATTCTCTGTATTATTGACTTGAAAAGACACAAATTAAAAATATTTTTGGATTTTTAATAATAAGGAATAATCAAAATGTAACTAAAATTAAATAACAATGCATGTAAGACACCAAACTTAGCAGTTTGTATACTACTGACACTAACAAAATGAGAATGCATATGAGACACACAAAATACTCAAGTCAAGAGAATTTAAAGATCAGAGTAATGAAATCATCAAGAACAACTTGAAGATTAATGAAGATACATGCATGAATACAAAAAGAACAGAAACATGCAATTGACACCAAACTTAACATGAGACTCTAGACTCTAACAAGAAATATTTTTGGATTTTTTCGAAAATTAGGTGAAAAAAAGAAAATAGAAATATCAAAATTCTTAATGAGAATTACAGAAATCATGCAATGTTAGTCTAAGACTCCGGTCCAGGAATTAGAAATGGCTTCATAGCCAGCCAAGCTTTCAAAGAAAGCTCCGGTCCAAAACACTAGACATGGCCAATGGCCAGCCAAGCCTTAGCAGATCACTGCTCCAACAGCAAGATTGATAGAAATCAACAAGCTCTTGTGATGATAAGTTGAAACCTCGGTCCAATAAAATTAGACATGGCTTCACAGCCAGCCAGACTTCAACAGATCATCATGAAACTCTAGAATTCGTTCTTTAAGAACTCTGAAGAAAAATACCTAATCTAAGCAACGAGAACTCTGAAGAAAAAATACCTAATCTAAGCAACAAGATGAACCGTCAGTTGTCCATACTCGAACAATCCCCGAAAATGGCGCCAAAAACTTGGTGGACGAAATTGTGATCACTACAACTTCGCACAACTAACCAGCAAGTGTACTGGGTCGTCCAAGTAATAAACCTTACGCGAGTAAGGGTCGATCCCATAGAGATTGTTGGTATGAAGCAAGCTATGGTCACCTTGTAAATCTTAGTCAGGCAAACTCAAATGGATAATGGTGATAT
>NC_029774.3:89821806-89822293 GCF_000817695.3 Arachis duranensis | reverse complement strand
AATCCTTCTTACTCCTTTCCATGGCAAGCTTAAGCAAGGGTTTCACCGTTGTCAGTGGCTACCTCCCATCCTCTCAGTAGAAATGTTCAACGCACCCTGTCACGGCACGGCTATCCATCTGTCGGTTCTCGATCAGGCCGGAATAGAATCCAGTGATTCTTTTGCGTCTGTCACTAACGCCCCGCCCTCAGGAGTTTGAAGCATGTCACAGTCATTCAATCATTGAATCCTACTCAGAATACCATAGACAAGGTTAGACCTTCCGGATTCTCTTGAATGCCGCCATCAGTTCTAGCCTATACCATGAAGACTCTGATCTCACGGAATGGCTGGCTCGGTTATCAGGCGATCAACCATGCATCGTGTATCAGGAATCCAAGAGATATTCACCCAATCTAAGGTAGAACGGAGGTGGTTGTCAGTCACACGTTCATAGGTGAGAATGATGATGAGTGTCACAGATCATCACATTCATCAAGTTGAAGAA
>NC_029774.3:89802454-89821661 GCF_000817695.3 Arachis duranensis | reverse complement strand
GTTTGGGCCATCAAATCTTGGGCAAAGTATGGACTATCATATATTGCGGGAAAGCTCAGGATGTCTACTTTCCAACGCCGTTGAGAGCGTGCCAATTGGGCTTCTGTAGCTCCAGAAAATCCACTTCGAGTGCAGAGAGGTCAGAATCCAACAGCATCTGCAGTCCTTTTTAGTCTCTGAATCAGATTTTTGCTCAGGTCCCTCAATTTTAGCCAGAAAATACCTGAAATCACAGAAAAACACACAAACTCATAGTAAAGTCCAGAAAAGTGAATTTTAACTAAAAACTAATAAAAATATACTAAAAACTAACTAGATCATACTAAAAACATACTAAAAACAATGCCAAAAAGCGTACAAATTATCCGCTCATCACGGCGCAGAGGCAGTTTCTTCCTCTCCCGTGCGCGCCACTTCCTCCCGTTAGTCTCCCTCTTCGTGAACTCAAGGATGGCGGCGACGTGGTGAGGACGAATAGCGACGACAAACAGAGGTGGCGGCTCCCTGGACGACAGCGGCGCCGTATGCATCAAGGTGCAGTGGCGGCGGTGAGCTCCTCCTCCTCTGGCGCTCCCTCCGCCATGGTTCTGTTCTCCAACGGCAGCAATAGGCGCAGCCTCCCCCTCTCTTCCCCTTCCCTGATTCTGCTTTTCCCTTCTCTAACTTCGTTTGATTATGCTTTTTCTCTTTCCTGAGATTGCTGTGTGTATTGTGTTGTGTTATGTTGTGTTGTGTGTGTGTGTGTATTTAGGATAGAGGTTGTGGGCTTGTGGCTGTTGGGTGGGTTAGGGGAGTTAGGATTAGGTTAAATTAGAATTAGGGTTAGTTGGAAAATAGGGTTTGATTTGGGAATTTTTGTGTTTAATTAGAGTAGAATAATTTGAATAAAATTGGGACATAGGATATTAATTTGAATTCTTTTAAAATATTTAAAAATAACTTTAAAATATTATTTGTTGTACCAAAGTACTAATTAATTTAAAATAAAATATTTTAATTGAGTTTACTAGATAATAAGATTAATTTTTTTTAGGTCTAAAAATTAAAGTATTGAATTATAAAAATATTAACTATTTAAATTAAGTCATAAAATTCTTATTATTTCATAACTATTAACGTTATAATTTAAATATAAAAAATATCTCAATAATTATAAAATTGAATAAAGATCTTAATTTATTTCAAATTCAATTAATTAAAACTTACTTTAATTATTTTTAATAAAGAAATTTCTGAAATTAAAACTACAAAAATATTGAATTTGAAATTGGCTCATGATAGTCCTTTTTCAAAAGTTTTGGGTCTTACATTATGTAAAATATTTTAATTTTTGAAACAAAATAAAATTATTCTAAAAAAATTATATAAACAATTTTTTTTACTCTCTAAGTGTTTAACATTTTGAAATAATTTTTTTGTTATAAAATATACTTACATTTTGTGACAAATTAAGTAACTTGTTACAAATAATGTTAAATTTTGTGACAAATTAATTTTTTGTTACAAAACAATTGAAGGTTTTGAAACAAAAAAATCTTTTCTTACAAAATATTTTAAATTTTTGCAATGACTTTTTTTTTGTTACAAAATATTACAATATTTTGTAACAAAACACCATCTCGTTACAAAAATTAACATAATTTGTAACAAAATAAAACGGGTTGTTACAAAATATTATCATGTTTTGTAACAACTTGTAATATTGTTACAAAACATTATTCTTTTGTAACAATCACAAATTATTATTACAAAATACTATGTTTTTGTAACAATTTTAAGTTTGATACAAATTTTTTGTTACAAATGTTCTATTTTCTTGTAGTGTTAATTCTCCAAAAAAAGATGGGATTTTTTCCTAAAGAAATGGATTATCAACTGCATCATCAGGCACCTCCATTTGCATCATCACTGCATCATCAACAAGCAAGCACCTCTATTGAGCTAAGCTCGTTGATTTAGTTGTGAAAAAACCTAGTTTTTGAGCCGCTTCGGCTAGGAATTTCAAAATTCTGATTTCCGTGGTTAGACTCAGTTTGATGAGCCAGACTCGAATCTCAAGAGAAAATAAATAATAATATAATATTATTATATGATTATTTTACCTACTATAGTATTATTCTAATATTATTTGACCTGTTTTAGTTAAAATAGAAGATAAGTTCAATAATATAATAACCGAGCTCAGAATCTACTAGTGCAGGTTAATGCCAGCACTTTCTGATGAACTTAGCTATGCTAATGCTTCATTATATATCTTCTACTCTCATGATTATCGAGATAAGCCTCAATGTAGTCCTTGAAGTTGCACTCGAGCCTCATAGTAGTCCTTGAACTTAAAAGTTCCTCAGAGTCATCCCCGAACTTGTACTCCAAGACTCAAAGTGGTCCTTCCGGCAATTTCAGCACACGCGGCGCAACCGGAAAGCTTAGCTGGCAGCGTTGGTGACACGTAGGACTCACAACGGCTAGCTGATGTAGCAGAGTAAACTCTTCGGACTCAATTTGGTCCCTCAGGTGAAATTAAAACCCTAATCCCCTTTTTTGAAGGCCACATTGTTCACTCTGCTGTCTCTTCATTGGTGTTGTGTTCTTCTGTTCTCCCTTTCTGAAACCCGAAGGTTATGGCTAGCACGAGCAATGCAGCTGGGAGTTCGAACAACCCATGATCGTTTGGAAGCATCATGAGGAGAATGAACAAAAAGAGAGAAGCTCGTTTGCCAGAATGGTGTGCCTGCAGGTCGAGACCAGTGCTACGGTGGTCAGGGACGGATTCTAATTCAGGGAGACCGTTCCTGGGTTGTCCAAACTACAATGTAAGTATTATTGTTGTTGATTGCTATATTTATGGATGTAAATTTTACTGATTGAATTTTCTTTGATGTGCATATTGTGGGTAAGAAATAGTGTGGATTGTTTATGTGGGTTGATAAAGTTTTGGAAGATGCATGCCATGTGATGATAGAACAAGACATTCAGTTGATGATGAAGAATGGAAGATAAAGATGGTTTGGAAATTTGGTAAATTAGAAGCTGAAATTAGGGTTCTAAAAATGGGGGAAATTTTGATGTTTGTGTTCATGCTGCTGATTGTAATTGGTGTTCTTGTATTAAAGCTGGATAGACAGCAGGGTCAACTGTATCTAGCAAAAAACAAATGACATGCATGTTATATGCATTCCTTGTTCATGTACTTGTTCCTATCCTTTTGTTTGAAAAAAATGGAAATTAAAGTGTTTGATTATATGCATACTTTTGTTCCTGGACTTCTTTTCAATGAAATAGAAATGGACAATATTTGAACTACTCTTAAGTCTGTAATAGAGGATAAGATATAAACAAAAGGCTGAGAAAACTCAATTCAATAAAGTCATAATTCATAAGTCATAATTCATAATTCATATTGGTAATGTTTGATTCAAAAAAGACATTATAGAGCCAAAACACCAAGTATATCAAAGTTGTTGACCTGATAAAATTCAAATACTAAAATCCCCAACACTGGGACAATGTTTTAGGCATTGTAAACAACATCAGCAAAATAGATACAAGAAAAACAGCCTGCTTTTCCTAAACATAATCATCCTAATCTTCATTTTTTGTGCCTGGGTGCCTTGAATCCAGGGTTGGGCACAAACTTCATGAAATTTGCAAGCCTTGTAGCAGTTTCCTGTGTTGCACCTTGCATAGGGCCACTTGTTCAAATATTCCTAGGCTTTCTTATTAACCCTTTCAATCTTTTTAATGATATCAAGGAAGCCATCTTGGCTAGTACACCTTGCACAATCCCAAAGTAGCCCTCTAAGTTTGAGATCCTTCCATTGCTTATTGAAGTTCTTCCACAGATGCCAAACACAGAATCTGTGATGGACATCTGAGAAAATCTCCTTAACTGCATTTATAAGGCCCTGTTTCAGATACCAAAGAAGGGGTCAGATAGTTATTTTCGGGCAGCAAAACTGTCCCTACAGTTATATAAGTGACATCAAAATAGTCCCTAGACTTGTTCAAGTGACATCAAACTAGTCCCTAGACTTATGTAAGTGACATCAAACTAGTTCCTACACAGCACTGTTACAGAACATTATGTAGAACAGGATAAATGAGTAACAATAGATTGACAGAATATTATGCAGCATATAATTAGTCCAGGATTAATTATGCATATATAGACAGCAGCCCAGTATATTAACATCATATAATCAGTCCAAGATTAATTCAGCATATATAATCAGCAATATGTGCCTTAAATCAAACTGGCAAATAAATTACAAGAACAGGCACCAAACTTCACTCTTCGTGTAGTTCCCCACAAAACCCAAGACTAAGACCCTTTTTTTTCTTTTGCAACTGAGGGAAATATATATATACAACTACAACTTACTACCAACAAAAAAGGCACACAGAAATAAAGAAAATATGTCAAATTTGGAGCTAAAGTAATCACTAACTAGAGAGGTTAAAAAATAATAAAATAATATACAACACTGAAGGTGGAGATGAAACAAGAAAAACCATCTAGAAATAGTAATGGTAAATAGTAGTTAATGAAAGCTCATTAAATGGCATCTGTTATCTTCTTCATATCATAGCATTGATTCAGTCCTAATCTTCTTCTAGCATTTTCATGATCACTCTCACTCTCTCCTTTTCATTACTTGACAGTTGGCAACAAAAGCAACTCTCCCTTGCTTTTCTACCTCTCCTTCTTCCTCTAATATTTCACTGTGCTATATTATCACTATATTCAAATTAACAATATAAGTTAAGTCTTCTATTATTTTGTGGTTTTCTTTTTCAAAATTTTTATTAGAAAAGGTTATTGTGGACCGGGGTATTGAATAGAGTGCCTAACTTTGTTAGTTGTTAACTATTAAATTATATGATATTTCACCTTTATTTTGATCATGTTGCTAATGATTTGTGTCATGTGAACATAAGAAAGTGTGAAATCAAGAATATTATTAACTAAACCAACCCAATACAAAGAAAGGCAATTAGGTAAATCAGTCAAATTCAGAATCCATTATCAGAGTTACAAAAAATTTTAACTCCCAAAAGATCTTTACTTCTACTGTGATCATGCAAACTCCGTTTAACAAATTCATTGATCAGAGTCATTGTCCTGAAACACATTAACAGTTTGGAAACTCCTCCACCAAGAGCAGTAAACCATAACATATAAAGAACATGTTTTCATATCATCAAAACACAAGAAACACTCATACTCTACAATTTTCTTAGCCAAACCACTACGAAAGCCAGTAGTGATCAAACCCTAGCACAGAGAACAGAACAGAGGCGTTCATACCCACCAATTACAATAAGAAAACGGCCTGAACTTTTGTGAATATTAGATTAACAACAATATAAAAAAATAGAGGAACCACATTTTTTTTCATTTTTGGCTTACCTCTTTCAAAGAAACCAGGCTTTCCATGATTTTTTTTTCATTTTTGGCAAACGAGCTTCTCTGTTTCTGTTCATTCTCCTCATGATGCTTCCAAACGATCATGGGTTGTTCGAGCTCCCAACTGCGTTGCTCGTGCTAGCTATAACCTTCGGTCTTTAAAGAGGGAGAACAGAAGAACACAGCACCGACGAGGAGACAGCAGAGTGAACAATGTGGCCGTCAAAAAAGGGGATTAGGGTTTTAACTTCACCTGAGGGACCAAATTGAGTCGGAAGAGTTTACTCTACCACATCAGCTAGCCGTTGTGAGTCCCACTTGTCATCAACGCTGCCAGCTAAGCTTTTCGGTTGCGCCACGTGTGCTGAAATTGCCGGAAAGACCACTTTGAGTCCTGGAGTGCAAGTTCGGGGATAATTTTGAGGAACTTTTAAGTTCAGGGACTACTATGAGACTCGAGTGCAACTTCAGGGACTACATTGAGGCTTATCTCCATGATTATCATGTTACTAGTGTCATTTATACTAGTAGCTCATATGTTGATCTCTAGATGTATTGTCATTTGTGTCTTAATACATCTAGTTTTAGTAATTATCCTCCTGAGATATTTTTGATAGCAGCTTAAGGTGACTAAGCACCCTTAAGCCATGGCCATCCCTAACTAATTGACACTACATCAGCTGCTCTCTTCTTCTCCTTCCAACCAAAATTTAGAAAGAAAGAAAACCTCCATGAATACTCGATCTTTAAGATGGGTTATTTCACTCACTAAAACTCCAATCAAAATTCTAAATCGATTAAAGTGTTCCTCTCTTCTTCCTCTTCAAATTCATATCACTTTTCATGGATCGAAATCAGGTATGCTGGCTGTTCATCCTCCATGTTCTGTTCGGCCATGAGTGCTATCCTTAAACTAGTTCTTTTTATGTTTCTCTTTAGATCTCTTGTCTAGTTTACTTGTGAGCCAAGGAATCTCCATTCTAGCAAGATTAAGGTGTGAAAATCCTACTAAACCTACTATTGATGGTTCGATCATGTGTGCATCCAGGGTTTTAAAGTTGTTTTTTTGATTAAAAACTAGGTAAAAAAGTGAACTAGGAAGCTCTCTTGTGCAACTGGTTTGGAGGCAGCAACAAGGGGTAGGATTTAGTAAAATTATTCTTGATTAATTGTGTTCATGTTGTGTGATTTCTGGACTATTGATTTGTGCTTGAAATTGAATGTTTAATTGCTTGATTATTGATGAAACTTTGTGATTTTTGAGCTAAACAATTTGGTTCTAAGGTGCTGTTGAAAAACTGAATTGTTAAGTCCTATTTTAAGGTTATTTATAATCTAGAATCTTGATGAAATTGATATAAATTAGTGGCTGGAAAGTGATTAAAAAAGTTGAGAAAAATTGGTTACCTAAGAGATTGAAAAACTAGTTAAATATCAAGTGAAAATTTGATGAATGTTTGATGATGTTAGTTCGGTTTCTTGAAGAACAAGGATCCCCAGCAGCTTTGTTATTCTAAGGTCAAAATATATATATGAAATTTTTGGAGTTGAAAGTTAATTAAATAAAAGTTTGGGAGTCAAAGTATAATTTTCAAAAGTTAGGAGGTTAAAGTACTATTTCTAAAAGTTTGGGGGTTCAAAATAAAATTTTCAAAAGTTTAAGATTAAAACATTATTAAATGAACTTTAATAAAAAAAAGTATGATATTATTATGTAATTTACAAAAATATAAGTAAAAAGTGGTAAAAATACAAGTTTTCTTAAAAGCTTTATGAAGATAATTTTAAACCCAGAATCTTACAAATTCTTTCATAAAACATCTAATAAGTGGTAAGAACATATTAAAGAAACAGAGATAAATAATAGGAAGAACACTAAGGAAAATATAAGAATCAGTTAAGAAAGTGAACAAGAAATAACGATATGAATATTAAAGAAGGAGACTGAAATAGAATGAAGAGACAAGAAAGAAAAAGATAAAGAATAAGAATGTGGAACTATTGATGAGCAATGCGAATGATATATTGGTTATCTGCTGCAAGGAGGTAGTCAGATAGATGGTGGTGTGGTGGACGAAATTGTGATCATCAACAATGGCTCCAATGACTTGGTAGCTCTCACACGTGAATTACACTTAGTCACAACTCCGCACAACTAACCAGCAAGTGCACTGGGTCGTCCAAGTAATACCTTACGTGAATAAGGGTCGATCCCACGGAGATTGTTGGTATGAAGCAAGCTATGGTCATCTTGTAAATTCCAGTCAGGTGGATTTAAATAATTTAAGATATTATTGGTTTAAATAAAAATAATAAAATAAACAGAAAATAAAGATAGAGTTACTCATGTAATTCAATGGTGGGAATTTCAGACAAGTGTATGGAGATGCTTGTCCCTATTGAATCTCTGCTTTCCTACTGCTTTCATCCAATCCTTCTTACTCCTTTCTATGGCAAGTTGTTTGTAGGGCATCACCGTTGTCAATGGCTACATCCAATCCTCTCAGTGAAAATGGTCCAAATGCTCTGTCACAGCACGACTAATCATCTGTCGGTTCTCAATCAGGTTGGAATAGAATCCCGTGATTCTTTTGTGTCTGTCACTAATGCCCGGCCTTCAGGAGTTTGAAGCTCGTCACAGTCATTCAATCCCGGAATCCTACTCAGAATACCACAGACAAGGTTAGACTTTCCGGATTCCCACGAATGCCGCCATCAATTCTAGCTTATACCACGAAGATTCTGGTCAAGGAATCCAAGAGATATGCGCCCGGTCTAAGGTAGAACGGAAGTGGTTGTCAGTCACGCGTTCATAGGTGAGAATGATGATGAGTGTCACGGATCATCACATTCGTCATGTTGAAGTGCAACGAATATCTTATAACAGAAATAATCGAATTGAATAGAAAATAGTAGTAATTGCATTGAAACTTGAGGTACAGCAGAGCTCCACACCCTTAATCTATGGTGTGTAGAAACTCCACCGTTGAAAATACATAAGTGATGAAGGTCCAGGCATGGCCGAGAGGCCAGCCCCCAAAACGTGATCACAGGATCAAAAATACAATCCATGATATCTAATAAACTAGTAAAAAGTTCTATGTATACTAAACTAGCTACTAGGGTTTACAGAGGTAAGTAATTGATGCATAAATTCACTTCCGGGGCCCACTTGGTGTGTGCTTGGGCTGAGCTTGATCTATCCACGAGCTGAGGCTTCTCTTGGAGCTGCACGCCAAGTTGTAATGTGTTTTGGGCGTTCAACTCTGGTTCGTGACGTGTTTCTAGCGTTTGACTCCAGAATGCAGCATGGAACTGGTGTTGAGCGCCCGTTTACGTCATCAAATCTCAAATAAAGTATGAACTATTATATATTTCTGGAAAGCTCTGGATGTCTAGTTTCCAGCGCCGTTGAGAGCGCGCCATTTAGAGTTTTGTAGCTCCAGAAAAGCCATTTTGAAAGCAGAGAGGTCAGATTCTAACAGCATCAGCAGTCCTTTGTCAGCCTCCTATCAGAGTTTTGCTCAGGTCCCACAATTTCAGCCAGAAAATACCTGAAATCATAGAAAAACACACAAACTCATAGTAAAGTCCAGAAATGTGAATTTAGCATAAAAACTAATGAAAACATCCCTAAAAGTAGCTAGATCCTACTAAAAACTACAAAAAAACAATGCCAAAAGCGTATAAATTATCTGCTCATCACAACACCAAACTTAAATTGTTGCTTGTCCCCAAGCAACTGAAAATCAAGTAGGATAAAAAGAAGAAAATATACTATAAATTCCAAAATATCAATGAATATTAATTCTAATTAGATGAGCGGGACTTGTAGCTTTTTGGCTTCTGAACAGTTTTGGCATCTCACTTTTTCCTTTGAAATTCAGAATGATTGGCTTCTCTAGGAAATTAGAATTTCGGATAGTGTTATTGATTCTCCTAGTTAAGTATGTTGATTCTTGAACACAGCTACTTTTATGAGTCTTGGCCGTGGCCCTAAGCACTTTGTTTTCTAGTATTACCACCGGATAAATAAATGCCACAGACACATGACTGGGTGAACCTTTTCAGATTGTGACTCAGCTTTGCTAGAGTCCCCAGTTAGAGGTGTACAGAGCTCTTAAGCACACTCTTTTTGCTTTGGATCACGACTTTAACCACTCAGTCTCAAGCTTTTCACTTGGACCTGCATGCCACAAGCACATGGTTAGGGACAGCTTGATTTAGCCGCTTAGGCCTAGATTTTATTTCCTTGGGCCCTCCTATCCATTGATGCTCAAAGCCTTGGATCCTTTTTACCCTTGCCTTTTGGTTTTAAGGGCTATTGGCTTTTTCTGCTTGCTTTTTCTTTTTCTTTCTAAATTTTTTTTCGCCAATAATTTTTTATTCGTAAGCTTTTGTTTTTTCACTGCTTTTTTCTTGCTTCAAGAATCAATTTCATGATTTTTCAGATCATCAATAACATTTCTCTTTGTTCATCATTCTTTCAAGAGCAAACAATTTTAACATTCATAAACAACAAGATCAAAATTATGCACTGTTCAAGCATTCATTCAGAAAATAAACAGTATTGTCACCACATCAATATAATTAAACTAAATTCAAGGACAATTTTCGAAATTTATGTACTTCTTGTTCTTTTGAATTTAAAAACATTTTTCATTTAAGAGAGGTGAAGGATTTATGGAATTTATTCATAGCTTTAAGACATAGTTACTACATACTAATGATCATGAAGTAGAGACACAAAACATAGATAAAAATGAAAAACAGAGAGATAAGAACAAGGAAGTTAAGGAATGAGTCCACCTTAGTGAGGGTGGCACCTTTTGAAGGTCCAATGGATGTCCTTGAGCTCTACTATGTCTCTGAATTGTTGTAATTTAGTTTCTCTTAGTTTCCTCTTCAGAGTCCTTTCAGGTTCTGGATCAGCTTCAACAAGAATGCCTTTTTCCTTGTTCCTACTCATATGCTCAGGGATTTCTTGAAGAGGGAATTCCTCATGCTCTCTTGATGTGCAGTCAAATGCTCTTCTACTGAGCTATGGACCCTTGAGATGAATCTCTCCATCTCCCATGACTCAGAGGTGGAAGCTTTCGTCTTCTCTTTTCTCTTCTCTTTCTTTTCTCTTTTTTTTGAGGTTTCTCTGGCCTTAGGTGCCATCAATGGTTATGGAAAAGCAAGAAAAGTAGAAAAGCTATGCTTTTACCACACCAAACTTAGAACGTTGCTCGCCCTCGAGCAAAAGAAGAAAGAATAGAAGAAGGAGAAGAAGATATGGGGGAGAGGGATAGATGTTTTTGTTTCAGCCATGTAGGGTGGGTTTGGGTGGGGAGGATGGATGGATGTGAATGGTGAAGAGATGATGGCGAAGAGGGATTAAGGTGATTGGTGAAGAAGGGAGAAGGTGAGTTGAGGTAGGTGGGGATCCTGTGGGGTCCACAGATCCTGAGATGATCCTGTGGGATCCACAGATCCTGAGGTGTCAAGGATTTACATCCCTGCACCAATTAGGCATGTAAAATGCCTTTGCATACAATTCTGGCGTTTAAACGCCGAGGTGACGCATGTTCTGGGCGTTCAACGCCCATGTGTAGCATGTTTCTGGCGTTGAACGCCAGTTCCATGCTTGTTTCTGGCATTCAGCGCCAAATTCATGCTCTGTTCTAGCGTTGAATGCCAGCCAGATGCTCCTTACTGGCATTTAAACGCCAGTAAGTTTTTCATCCTGGGTGTGATTTTTCTTCTGCTGTTTTTGATTCTCTTTTTAATTTTAATATTTTTTTGTGACTCCACATGATCATGAACCTAATAAAACATAAAAGAACAATGAAAATAAAATAAAATTAGATAAATAAAAATTAGGTTGCCTCCCAATAAGCGCTACTTTAATGTCACTAGCTTGACAGTGGGCTCTCATGGAGCCTCACAGAAGTTCAGAGCATGATGAAGGCCTCCGAACACCAAACTTAGAGTTTGAATATGGGGTCTTCTCAACACCAAACTTAGAGTTTGGTTGTGGCCTCCCAACACCAAATTTAGAGTTTGATTGTGGGGGCTCTGTTTGACTCTGTACTGAGAGAAGCTCTGCATGCTTACTCTCCCTTGTTATAGAAGCATAGCCATGTGCCTTAAACACAAGGTAGTCCCCATTCAATTGAAGGACTAATTCTCCTCTGTTAACATCTATCACAGCTTCTGTTGTGGCTAGGAAAGGTCTTCCAAGGATGACGCATTCATCCTCCTCCTTCCTAGTGTCTAAGATTATGAAATCAGCATGAATGTAAAGGCCTTTAACCTTTACCAACACATCCTCTACTAATCCATAAGCTTGTCTTACTAACTTGTCTGCCAATTGTAATGAGAATAAGGCAGGATGTACCTCAATGATCCCCAGCTTCTCCATTACAGAGAGAGGCATAAGATTTATGCTTGACCCCAAGTCACATAGAGCCTTGTTAAAGGTCATGGTGCCTATGATATAGGGTATTAAGAATTTGCCAGGATCTTGTCTCTTTTAAGGTAATGTTTGCTGAACCCATGTATCTAGTTCACTAATGAGCAAGGGAGGTTCACCTTCCCAAGTCTCATTACCAAACAACTTGGCATTCAGCTTCATGATAGCTCCAAAATATTGAGCAACTTGCTCTCCAGTTACATCTTCATCCTCTTCAGAGAAAGAATAGTCTTCAGAGCTCATGAATGGCAGAAGAAGGTTTAATGGAATCTCTATGGTCTCTATATAAGCCTCAGATTCCTTTAGGTCCTCAATAGGGGACTCCTTCTTGCTCATAGGATGTCCCAGAAGGACTTCCTCACTAGGATTTTCGTCATTTCCTCCCTCTCTGCATTCGGCCATATTGACTATATCAATGGCCTTGCACTCTCTCTTTGGATTCTCTTCTGTATTGCTTGGGAGAGTACTAGGAGGAGTTTCAGTTACTTTCTTACTCACCTGGCCCACTTGTGCCTCCAAATTTCTGATGGAGGACCTTGTTTCACTCATGAAACTTAAAGTGGCCTTAGACAGATCAGAGACTATATTTGCTAAATTAGAGAAGCTCTGCTCAGAATTCTCTATCTATTGCTAAGAAGATGATGGAAAAGGCTTGCTATTGCTAAACCTGTTTCTTCCACCATTATTAAAGCCTTGTTGAGGCTTTTGTTGATCCTTCCATGAGAAATTTGGATGATTTTTCCATGATGAATTATAGGTGTTTCCATAAGGTTCACCCATGTAATTTACCTCTGCTATTGCAGGGTTCTCAGAATCATAAGCTTCTTCTTCAGAAGATGCCTCTTTAGTACTGTTGGATGCATTTTGCCATCCATTCAGACTTTGAGAAATCATGTTGACCTGTTGAGTCAACACTTTGTTCTAAGCCAATATGGCATTCAGAGCATCAATTTCAAGAACTCCCTTCCTCTGAGGCGTTCCATTATTCATGGAATTCCTCTCAGAAGTGTACATGAATTGGTTATTTGTAACCATGTCAATAAGTTCTTGAGCTTCTGCAGGCGTTTTCTTTAGATGAATGGATCCACCTACAGAATGGTCCAATGACATTTTGGAAAACTCAGATAGACCATAATAGAATATATCTAATATGGTCCATTCTGAAAACATGTCAGAAGGACACTTTTTGGTCATCTACTTGTATCTTTCCCAAGCTTCATAGAGGGATTTATCATCTTTTTACTTGAAGGTCTGAACATCCACTCTAAGCTTGCTCAGCTTTTGAGGAGGAAAGAATTTATCCAAGAAGGCCATGACCAGCTTATCCCAGGAGTTCAGGCTATCTTTAGGTTGTGAGTCCAACCATGTTCTAGCTTTGTCTCTTACAGCAAAAGGGAAAAGCATGAGCCTGTAGACTTCAGGATCTACTCCATTCGTCTTAACAGTCTCACAAATCTGCAAGAACTCAGTTAAAAACTGGTAAGGATCTTCAGATGGAAGTCCATGAAACTTGTAGTTCTGTTGCATTAAAGCAACTAATTGAGGTTTCAGCTCAAAATTGTTTGCTCGAATGGCAGGAATTGAGATGCTTCTTCCATCAAACTTGGATGTGGGTTTAGTAAAATCACCAAGCATCCTCCTTGCATTATTGTTGTTGGGTTTGGCTGCCATCTCCTTCTCTTGTTCGAAAATTTTAGAAAGGTTTCCTCTGGATTGTTGTAATTTAGCTTCTCTTAGTTTCCTCTTCAGAGTCCTTTCAGGTTCAGGATCAGCTTCAACAGGAGTGCATTTTTCCTTGTTCCTGCTCATATGAAAGAGAAGAGAACAAGAAAAGAAGAGGAACCCTCTATGTCACAGTAAAGAGGATCCTTATTATTAGTAGAAGAAGAAAGGAATAAAAGTGAAGAAGAACCCAAACACAAAGGTGAGGGTAGAAGCAGTGATTGGAGATGAAGAGTGGTGAAGAGAAGTGTTAGTAAATAAATAAATAAATAGAAGAAGATGAGAGAGAGAATTCAAAAATTAATTTTGAAAAGGAGTTAATTATTTTCGAAAATTAAAGATGAGATAGAATTAAAATTAAAATTTTAAAATAATTAGTTAATTAATTAAAAATAATTTTGAAAAAGAGGTGAGATATTTTTGAAAATTAGATAGGGAGAAGTAGTTAGGTGGTTTTGAAAAAGATAAGAAACAAACAAAAAGTCAAATAGTTAGTTGAAAAAGATATTAAAATCAAATTTGAAAAGATAAGAAGATAAGAAGTTTATTTTCGAAAATCATAAGATAAAAATGAAAAAGATTTGATTTTTGAAAAAATTTTGAAAAGATAGGATTTTTAAAATTGAAAATTTGACTTGACTTGTAAGAAACAACTAATTCTAAAAATTTTTTACTAAGTCAACTCAAATTTTTTGAAAATTATGAGAAAATTAAGGAAAATATATATTTTTGTATTTTTGAATTTTTAATTATGAGAGAGAAAAACACAAATATGACCCAAAACATAAAAATTTGGATCAAAACACAAGATGCATGCAAGAACACTATGAATGTTAAGATGAACACCAAGAACACTTTGAAGATCATGATGAACATCAAGAACATATTTTTAAAAAAATTTTGATGCAAAGAAAACATGCAAGACACCAAACTTAGAATTCTTTAATGCTTGGACTCTAACAAACAGAAAATGCATATGAAAAACAACAAAATATACAAAACAAGAAAACATCAAGATCAAACAAGAAGACTTACCAAGAACAACTTTGAAGATCATGAAGAACACCATGAATGCATGAATTTTTCAAAAAAAAATGCAAGAACAATATGGATATGCAATTGACACCAAACTTAAAAATTGACTCAAGACTGAAACAAGAAACACAAAATATTTTTGAATATTTTTTAATTTTTTTGTATTTTATTTTATTTTTTCGAAAAACATATAGAAAAAAGAAAATAAGAAATTCAAAATCTTTAAGAAGAATTTCAGGAATCTTTCAATATTAGCCCAAAGCTCCAATCAAAGGATTGGACATGGCTTAATTGCCAGTCAGCTTTAGGATGGAATTACATGCATTGTGGTGATTAGTTGAAGATCAATTCCAAAGGAGTTTGAATATGGCTTTGCAGCTAGCCAGGATTCAACATGCTTCATGAAACTCTGGAATCCATTCTTTAAATGTTCTGAAGCCATAGAATGATTTATTTTAAAAAAAAATTTCGAAAATAGGAATAAAAATTTTTTTGAAAGATTTTTGAAAACTTTTTGAAAAGAAAATTACCTAATTTGAGCAACAAGATGAACCGTCAGTTGTCCAGACTCGAACAATCCCCGGCAACGGTGCCAAAAACTTGGTGGACGAAATTATGATCATCAACAATGGCTCCAATGACTTGGTAGCTCTCACACATGAATTACACTTAGTCACAACTCCGCACAACTAACCAGCAAGTGCACTGGGTCGTCCAAGTAATACCTTACGTGAGTAAGGGTCGATCCTACGGAGATTGTTGGTATGAAGCAAGCTATGGTCATCTTGTAAATTCCAGTCAGGTGGATTTAACTAATTTAAGAGATTATTGGTTTAAATAAAAATAATAAAATAAGCAGAAAATAAAGATAGAGTTACTCATGTAATTCAATGGTGGGAATTTCAGACAAGTGTATGGAGATGCTTGTCCCTGTTGAATCTCTGTTTTCCTACAACTTTCATCCAATCCTTCTTACTCCTTTCTATGGCAAGCTGTATGTAGGGCATCACTATTGTCAATGGCTACATCCCATCCTCTCAGTGAAAATGGTCCAAATGCTCTGTCACAGCACGGCTAATCATCTGTCGGTTCTCAATCAGGTTGGAATAGAATCCCGTGATTCTTTTGTGTCTGTCACTAACGCCCAGCCCTCAGGAGTTTGAAGCTCGTCACAGTCATTCAATCCCAGAATCCTACTCGGAATACCACAGACAAGGTTAGACTTTCCGGATTTCCATGAATGTCGCCATCGATTTTAGCTTATACCACGAAGATTCTGGTCAAGGAATCTAAGAGATATGCGCCCGATCTAAGGTAGAAGGGAAGTGGTTGTCAGTCATGCGTTCATAGGTGAGAATGATGATGAGTGTCACAGATCATCACATTCATCATGTTGAAGTGCAACGAATATCTTAGAACAGAAATAAATCGAATTGAATAGAAAATAGTAGTAATTGCATTGAAACTTGAGGTACAGCAGAGCTCCACACCCTTAATCTATGGTGTGTAGAAACTCCACCGTTGAAAATACATAAGTGATGAAGGTCCAGGCATGGCCGCGAGGCCAGCCCCTAAAACGTGATCACAGGATCAAAAATACAATCCAGGATATCTAATAAACAAGTAAAAAGTTCTATTTATACTAAACTAGCTACTAGGGTATACAGAGGTAAGTAATTGATGCATAAATTCACTTCTGGGGCCCACTTGGTGGTTGCTTAGGCTGAGCTTGATCTATCCACGAGCTGAGGCTTCTCTTGGAGTTGAACGCCAAGTTGTAACGTGTTTTGGGCGTTCAACTCTGGTTCGTGACGTGTTTCTGGCGTTTGACTCCAGAATGCAGCATGGAACTAGCATTGAGCGCCAGTTTACATCATCAAATCTCAAATAAAGTATGAACTATTATATATTTCTGGAAAGCTCTAGATGTCTACTTTCCAAATCCGTTGAGAGCGCGCCATTTGGAGTTCTGTAGCTCCAAAAAATCCATTTTGAGTGTAGAGATGTCAGATTCCAACAGCATCAGCAGTCCTTTGTCAACCTCCTATCAGAGTTTTGCTCAGGTCCCTCAATTTCAGCCAGAAAATACCTGAAATAATAGAAAAACACACAAACTCATAGTAAAGTCTAGAAATTTGAATTTACATTAAAACTAATGAAAACATTCCTAAAAGTAGTTAGATCCTACTAAAAACTACCTAAAAACAATGCCAAAAAGCGTATAAATTATCCGCTCATCATGGTGCAACCACTAAGAATGCTTTCTAGGGCTACACACCCACAGAGGGATGCACCTGTAAGCTAAGACCTGGGGTCGCTTACAGAGGATATCAAATCATACACGACTAGAATGCCGCACCTGTATTACAGAGGTTGCTTATAGAGGATATGAATACGTAATTCGCTAGAGAAAGCCGCACTGTAAGACAAGAGGTTTACAATAGGTATACTAACTGGAAAGCCATGCCCGGATTAGTTGCTGGGTAATGTTGGAAGTGGGTTAGTAACCAACAAATGAGCTCATGACCTGTGATGGTGTTTTTTTGGAAAAACGAATTTCCAACACACAAATCCAACCGGCAAGTGTACCGGGTCGCATCAAGTAGTAATAACTCACTTAGAGTGAGGTCAATCCCACAGGGATTGATGGATCAAGCAATTTTAGTGGGTGATTAGTTTAGTCAAGCTAACATTGAAGTAAATTTGGATGAAGTGTAGCCAACAGAAAGTAAATTGACAAGAATTGTAAATGACAGAATGTAAATAGGCAGGAAGCTTAAAGAACAAGCAATGTAAATTGCAGAAATTTAAATGACAAGAAATGTAAATTGCAGGAAATGTAAAGGGGATTGGGTGCAGGAAATTTAAAACTTCAATAAGAAAATGTAAAATGCAATCAAGCAAAGAAGTAAAAGATGAAGTAAGTGCAGCAGATTCAAATAGAGATGAAAAATTGCTTGAAGAACAATACAGAAAGAAACTTAGCTCAATTGTAAAATCTAAAAGAGGATTTGAGGATCCAAGAAGAGCAATGAACTCAGGAAGCAAATCTGGATCTCAATTCTCCTTTGCTCAATCAGAAAATATATTGCAGAAGAAACTGGGGTTTAAAAATAGCAGAGAAGATTAAAACCCAATCCTTAGATCAATTGAGAGGAAGAGTGGAAGATGATTCTTAGAATTTGAATCAATGGAGCTCTTCAACCTCAATTCAAGATCCAAAACAGAAAAGCTAAAGTTGCAGAAGAAGAAGATTTAAAACAGCAAATGAATTTTGAATTATGCAGAAAGATTAACAAGAGATCTCAAGGTGGAATTGAAACAGAAGTTCTTCAATTCTCCACCCAAGTTCCCAGAAGTTCTTTAATTCTCCACCCAAGATCCAAAACGAAAATGAAAACTAAGAGAGCTTTCTAATGGAGCTCCCCCTTCCTTCTGAAATGAGAGTGATGCCTTTATATAGGCTTTTCAAAGTGAAAAATGAAAATGAAATTAAAACAAATTACAAAAATGAAAATTCTAATTTAATTGATTCATGTGCCTTTGAGTCATGTTGAGTGGGCTTTGCTTGCTTTGGATTTGAGGGAAATGGGTCTTGGATGGCCTTGGTTCAATTGGTGAAGATTTGAGTTCAAAGGGAATTTGAATTGAATTTTGACCCATGGGTGTTCCCAGGAGGATGCCCTGTTCTTGTGGAGCGCAGAGCAGGGAAGTTGTGTGAGGAAGCATGTCGCGTGCCAAGTGTGGGAGAGACCTTCAGGATGCTGCCCTGCCCTTGTGGAAGGCAGGGCAATGTTGCTTTGGTGCGCCTTGCCTCCCTGCCCGTACGTCCAAGCTGTGCGCCAAGGATGTGCGTGCCATGCACCACGGAATGCTGCCCTGCCTTCCTTGTGGGCAGCGCAAGCTTTCCTTTGGGGAGTGCCAAGTTCGAATCCCATGGAGTGCATTGCTTGGCTTTTTCTTCTTGGCACCTAATTCACGCCTAAGGCTTGGCTTCCTAGAGGTCTTGTGTTCGAAACTTGGTGGAGGAAGTTGTTGCAATTTTTCCTTGAATTTTCATGAAGAAAACACGACATTGCCCTCCAAGAGGGCATTCTGCTCTCCTTGAGGGCAGACTTCCTTGGGTTCCTTGTGTCTCCCTCTTCGAGCCTTGGTGGAAGCATTTTGGTTTATTTTCGCTTGTTTTTGGCCCTTAAAGATGCCTTTCACTCATGCCTCAATTGTACGCCAAATATGGACTATTATATATCGTTGGAAAGCTCTGAATGTCAGCTTTCTAACGCAACTAGAAGCACATCAATTGGACGTCTGCAGATCAAGTTATAGCCCTTTGAAGTAGGCATGGTCATGCTGTGAGCGGCCAGATTTTAACTTAGCGAAAATTTGCTCCAACCTCACTTTGTTTCATCATGATTCTGCCCTGCCCTTGGCAAGGGCAGGGCAGTGTGCGTGCTGGCTGCTTCCTTCCTTGATTTGGTCATGGGCCACGCTTTTAAAAGCGTGGCCTAAGGCTCCAAAGTGTACCCCAACTTCAAAGTGTACCCCAAAGCTCTTTTTTTCTCCTTTTTTTGTGCTTCTTTGCTTCT
>NC_029774.3:89798751-89800230 GCF_000817695.3 Arachis duranensis | reverse complement strand
GAAGAAATGTACCTACTGTCTACCTGTTCTTTACTTTCTTCCTCTTCTTCCAATTTGTTAAGAGGAATGACCTCAAAAGGGGAGAAGATTCAACTACTGTCCCTTGCCTTGGCTTTTCCTCAGCAAGCTTCATTTTGCAAATGGCTTGATTGATCTTGCTTGCTGGATTAGGGACAGAATTGGTGCTCTTGTTAGTTGCCTTCACTTCTTTGGATTCATGAATTGGTTGCTGTGTGATTTTTGGAGTTTGATCTTCATCCAGAGCCTTTTGAATTGGTGATTCAATGAGCTTGTCCTTCATGTGCCTCTCTGTTTCCCTTGAGTTTGGACATTCTTGATTGTCCTTCTCACTAGCTTGTTCTTCCACTTCCTCTTTTACACTCAACATTTGCTTTAATAGCTCTTTCATGGAAGAGGATTGTTGTTCTTCCCAAGCTTTTTTCATCTCCTCTTCATATTTTTCGATCACAGACTTTCTTCATCTCCTCTTCATACCTTTCAATCATGGATTCAAGTGTTGAGGTATTTTGGTCCAGGGAAGTTTGTGAGAGTTGTGAGTTGTCATGTGCTCTTGTCATCTCAAGTGACTTCTATGAATATGCAAGTTCAGGTTCAAATATTTCCACCACCTCTTTTTCTTTACTAAAAATCCACTTGACTCAGTAGCCTCTTCCTCTTGTTTTTCCTCCTTCTTCGTTGCACTCACCAATTGAGCTAGCTGCACTTCCATGATTTTGAGGGAGTTTTCTTGTTCTTTCCAAACTTTCGTTGTCTCTTCCTCTTATATTTTGAACATGGACTCAAGCTTTGAGAACCTTGAGTGGTTCATGGAAGTTTGTGTGGGTGGTGAGTTTTGAAAGGGGCTTTCTGTTGAAGTCTGGTCAAGTGATGATGTCTTTGGATGAATATCATATGGAGCACTAGAATTCCCTTCCCAGCCAGCATTAGAATTATGACTTGCATCATTTTGTGGTGGAGGGAAATATCCCATATGATTTTCTTTCTCATCTTGTGGTTCTGAAGCATAGCTCCATGAATTGGAGTGCCCAGAATTTCAAGTTTCTTGGTGATATTCCTAACCACCATTAGAGATTGGTGATGGTGGGTGATATCCCATAAACCACCATTAGAGATTGACGATGGTGGGTGATATCCCATAAAATTTTGTTTGACCATAAGATGAGTTGAACTCCATTTGTATTTTGTAAACATCAATGAAATTTGAAATTCATGTCATAGAGAAAGAATTTCTTAGTGAGGCATTAACTCAAACACCTTGCTATCAATTTAAAACAGAGAACAAAAACAAAAAAAAATGCTTGATCTAGACTTCTCACCCACTTAATCATTGTTGATCTAATCAATCCCCGGCAACGGTGCCAAAAACTTGATGTGTGAAAAGCGATCCAACACAAAACTCACCGGCAAGTGTACCGGGTCACATCAAGTAATAATAACTCACATGAGTGAGGTCGATCC
>NC_029774.3:89796933-89798702 GCF_000817695.3 Arachis duranensis | reverse complement strand
AGCAATTTTAGTTTAGTGGTTGATTTAGTCAAGCGAATCAAGTATTGGTTGAGTGATTTTGTATCCAACAGTAAGTAAATAGCAGGAAATGTAAAGGGAGAAGGATGAATTGCATAAATTAAAGAGAACTGAAAGTAAAGGGACTGAATCTTAAAAGACAAGAAATTAAATGACTGAAACTTAAAGTGCAAGAAATGTAAATTGCAGTAACTTAAATGGCAAGGAATGTAAAGTGCTTGAATGTAAAAGGGCTTTGAGGACTGGGATTGCAGAATCTAAACTAAGCAAGAACGAGGAAGAAGAGAGATCAATTCTCCTCCCCAATTCTCTGAAATCTCAGTGAAGACACCAAGAGAAGTTCCAAAGCGCAAAAATAAAATTCAAAGCTCAAAGAAAGTGCAAAATTCAAAAGCAAAGCAAAAGGTCCTAATTACATCAAACTAGCTCCTATTTATACACTCTCTATTCTTGGATTTTGGGATTTGGATGGACTTTTGATTTGGTGAAGAAATAAATTGAATTGGATTTTTAATTCAATTTTTGGCCCAAAATTAATAGCTTCCAGGAGGCTGCCCTGCCCTTGCGGAGGGCAGGGCAGGATTTGGTGCTTGGTCTGTGCATGGTCGGCTTGGTGCGGTCTTGGTGCGCAGAATGCTGCCCTGCCCTCGCGGAGGGCAGGGCAGAAAAAATTGGTGCGCCAGAAACGTGCCGTGGTGCGCTGCTGGTGCTGCCAGATGATGCTGCGGTGCGCCAGAGGGGTGCCTTGGTACGCAGGATGCTGCCTTGCCCTCGCGGAGGGCAGGGCAGAAAAAGTTGGTACGCCAGAATTGTGATGGTGCGTGCTGGTGCTGCCAGAATCATGCCGTGGTGCGCCAGAATTGAGCCTTGGTGCGCCAGACTCGTTTCTTGGTGCACCAGAATCATGCCACACAAAATGCTGCCCTGCCCTCGCAGAGGGCAGGGCAGTGTTTACTAACTGAAGTCCCGCGTTCGAATCTTGGCTGCTACACATGCTTATTCATTTTCTTTGGCTTTCTTGGCACGGTAATGGAACTTAGTTCCTTGCTTCCTCATGGTCCCGTGTTCAACTCTTGTAGCAAACATTATAGGCATTTTTCCTTTGATTTTCTTCCTTGGTGAGCCCGATACTGCCCTTGTGGAGGGCAGGGCAACATTTTCTTCTTCTTGATTCCAAGGCACAAATTTATGCTCTGCCCTTGTAGTGGGCAGGGCAGAGTTGCCTTCTTTGCCTTGTTCCCTTATGTTGCCCTCCTAGAGGGCAGTGTGCCCTTGTGGAGGGCAATGCTTGCCTCCCCCATTGCATGCGGCACACTTTTCCTTCCTTTGACCACGCTTCCTTCTCCTTGGGTCACGCTTTCTTAGGCCACGCTTTTCTCTTTTATTCTTTTCTTCACCTACAATAAACCAAAACAACCACTCCAAGTATCACTAAATTCATAAGGCTTATAAATCAATTAAAATTCAATTAAAATTAGCTTAAACCTCATGAGTTAACATTAATTTCATGGTGGTTGCTTGATTTAAAGAAGTTATGCATTTTCACTCCAAATCACTTACTTAGGATGCAAGAAAGTGTATAAAGACTAATAAAACAAGTGAAATTAGCTTGAAAAATGGGTATATGATGACTTGTCATCACAACACCAAACTTAAATCTTGCTTGTCCCCAAGCAAGCATCAAAACCAAGAGTAAATGATATGAATAAGAAAAGAACACATATCCTTATTAGGCATATAGCAGAACTTAA
>NC_029774.3:89789616-89796362 GCF_000817695.3 Arachis duranensis | reverse complement strand
GGATTCAAATGGTTATGGAGGATTGATAATTAAAAGATGAATAAAACATAAAATAAAGATAGAGATACTTATGTAATTCATTGGTGAGAATTTCAGATAAGCGTATGGAGATGCTTTGTCCCTTCCGTCTCTCTGCTTTCCTACTGTCTTCATCCAATCCTTCTTACTCCTTTCCATGGCAAGCTGTATGTTGGGCATCACCGTTGTCAATGGCTACAGTCCCGTCCTCTCAATGAAAATGTTCAACGCGCTCTGTCACAGCACGGCTATTCATCTGTCGGTTCTCGATCATGTCGGAATAGAATCCAGTGATTCTTTTGCGTCTGTCACTAACGCCCCACAATCGCGAGTTTGAAGCTCGTCACAGTCATTCGATCCCTGAATCCTACTCAAAATACCACAGACAAGGTTTAGTCCTTCCGAATTCTCAAGAATGGCTGCCAATGGATTCTATCTTATACCACGAAGATTCTGATTAAGGAATCCAAGAGATATCCACTTAATCTAAGGTAGAACGGAGGTGGTTGTCAGGCACACATTCATAGGTGAGAATGATGATGAGTGTCACGGATCATCACATTCATCATGTTGAGGAACAAGTGATATCTTAGAACAAGAATAAGCTGAATTGAATAGATGAACAATAGTAATTACATTAATACTCGAGGTACAGCAGAGCTCCACACCTTAATCTATGGTGTGTAGAAACTCTACCGTTGAAAATACATAAGAACAAGGTCTAGGCATGGCCGAATGGCCAGCCTCCCAAAGAGGGTTCAATCATAAAAATATGATCAAAAGATGATCCGAAGATTGAAAGATTCCTAAATACAATAGCAAAAGGTCCTATTTATAGAGAACTAGTAGCCTAGGGTTTACAAAAATGAGTAAATGACGTCAAAATCCACTTCCGAGCCCACTTGGTGTGTGCTTGGACTGACCATTGAAGCTTCCGTGTGTAGAGACTTTTCTTGGAGTTAAACGCCAGCTTTTGTGCCAGTTTGGGCGTTTAACTCCCACTTTTGTGCCAGTTCCGGCGTTTAATGCTGGGAATTCTGAAGCTGACTTGGAATGTCTATTTGGGCAATCAAATCTCGGGCAAAGTATAAACTATTATATATTGCTAGAAAGCCCTGGATGTCTAATTTCCAACGCAATTGAGAGTGCACCAATTGGGCTTCTACAGCTCCAGAAAATTCACTTCGAGTGCAGGGAGGTCAGAATCCAACAGCATCTGCAGCCCTTTTCAGCCTCTGAATCAGATTTTTGCTCAGGTCCCTCAATTTCAGCCAGAAAATACCTGAAATCACAAAAAAACACACAAACTCATAGTAAAGTCCAGAAAAGTTAATTTTAAATAAAAACTAATAAAAATATAATAAAAACTAACTAAAACATACTAAAAGCATACTAAAAACAATGCCAAAAAGCGTATAAATTATCCGCTCATCACAACACCAAAGTTAAATTGTTGCTTGTCCCCAAGCAACTGAAAATCAAATAGGATAAAAAGAAGAAAATATACAATGAATTCCAACAACATCTATGAAGATCAGTATTAATTAGATGAGCGGGGCTTTTAGCTTTTTGCCTCTGAACAGTTTTGGCATCTCACCTTATCCTTTGAAGTTCAGAATGATTGGCTTCTATAGGAACTCAGAATCCGGATAGTGTTATTGATTCTCCTAGTTAAGTATGATGATTCTTGAACACAACTACTTTATGAGTCTTTGCCGTGGCCCAAAGCACTCTGTTTTCCAGTATCACCACCGGATACATCCATGCCACAGACACATAACTGGGTGAACCTTTTCAGATTGTGACTAAGCTTTGCTAGAGTCCCCAATTAGAGGTGTCCAGGGTTCTTAAGCACACTCTTTTTGCTTTGGATCATGACTTTAACCGCTCAGCCTCAAGTTTTCACTTGACACCTTCACGCCACAAGCACATGGTTAGGGACAGCTTGGTTTAGCCGCTTAGGCCAGGATGTTATTCCTGTAGGCCCTCCTATCCATTGATGCTCAAAGCCTTGGATCCTTTTTATTATCCTTGCCTTTTGGTTTAAAGGGCTATTGGCTTTTTCTGCTTGCTCTCTTTTTTTTCTTCTCTTTTTTTTTAATTCACTGCTTTTTCTTGCTTCAAGAATCATTTTTACGATTTTTTCAGATCCTCAGTAACATGTCTCCTTTTTCATCATTCTTTCAAGAGCCAAAAATTTTAACATTCATGAACAACAAATTCAAAAGACATATGCACTGTTCAAGCATACATTCAGAAATCAAAAGTATTGCCACAACATCAAAATAATTAATCTGTTATAAAATTCGAAATTCATGCAATTCTTTTCTTTTTCAATTAAGAACATTTTTCATTTAAGAAAGGTGATGGATTCATAGGACATTCATAACTTTAAGGCATATACACTAAGACACCAATGATCATAAGACACAAACATAAATAAAACATAAAGCATAATTTTCGAAAAACAGAAAAATAAAGAACAAGGAGATTAAAGAACGGGTCCACCTTAGTGATGGCGGCTCTTTCTTCCTCTTGAAGACCCTATGGAGAGCTTGAGCTCCTCAATGTCTCTTCCTTGTCTTTGTTGCTCCTCTCTCATGATTCTTTGATCTTCTCTAATTTCATGGAGGAGGATCCCTCTATGTCAACTCCAACTGAATAACAGAGGTGACAAATGAGATGAGGGAAGGCTAACCTTGCCAAGGTAGAGGACTTGTCCGCCACCTTATAAAGTTCTTGGGATATAACCTCATGAACTTCTATTTCCTCTTCAATCATGATGCTATGAATCATGACAGCCCAGTCTATAGTAGCTTCGGACCGGTTGCTAGTGGGAATGATTGAGCGTTGGATAAACTCCAACCATCCCCTAGCCACGGGCTTGAGGTCATGCCTTTTCAGTTGAACCGGCTTCCCTTTTGAATCTCTCTTCCATTGAGCGCCCTCTTCACAAATGTCTATGAGGACTTGGTCCAACCTTTGATCAAAGTTGATCCTTCTAGTGTAGGGATGTTCATCTCCTTGCATCATGGGCAAGTTGAATGCCAACCTTACATTTTCCGGACTAAAATCTAAGCATTTCCCCCAAACCATTGTAAGCCAATTCTTTGGGTCCGGGTTCACACTTTGATCATGGTTCTTGGTGATCCATGCATTGGCATAGAACTCTTGAACCATTAAGATTCCGACTTGTTGAATGGGGTTGGTAAGAACTTCCCAACCTCTTCTTCGGATTTCATGTCGGATCTCCGGATATTCACTCTTTTTGAGTTTGAAAGGGACCTCGGGGATCACCTTCTTCATAGTCACAACTTCATAGAAGTGATCTTGATGCACCCTTGAGATGAATCTCTCTGATGATTGGATTTTTGACGGTTTAGAATTTCACAAATGAAATCTCGTTGTAAAGTATAGTTTCTAAACCAAACAATAATCCTTTCGTACAAAAAGTTGTTTGTCACTAGTACAAACCCCTAAATTTATAAACTGAAGTATTGGACCTCGGGTCGTTCTCCCTAGGACTATAATAAAGTGTCTTGTTATTGGTTGTGAGTTATTTTGGGGTTTTTGATGAGAGGCATGAAGGTAAATGGCAATGAAAATAAACTAACAACTATAAAAAGCTCTTGGCAAGATATGAGAACTAGAAGTCCTATCCTAGTTATCTTACTCAATTGTGATGAGAATTATTCATTGCTCCCACTTAGTCAACCCTTGCTAAATAAAGGAAAGTCAAGTGGATGAATCAATTTGATTCCTCAAGTCCTAATCATCTCCTAAAGGAAAGACTAGCTTTAGAGGCATTCAAATCAATTAGCAACTTCTAATTATCAATCAACAAAGGAATTAGATAACTCAAGAGTCACTAATTACTCTACCTAGGCCAAGAGAGACAAAAGCTACACTAAAACCCAACCAAGCATTTCATCAAACACTTGGAAGGCATAAAAGAAAAGCATAGTAAATTGACAACAAGAATAGAATCTAACAACAATTATTGCAAAGAATTAACAACAACAATCAAGGAAATCACAATTATCATGAATTACCTCAAATTGCATTATTGAATTGAAACTAAAGAACAACAATCTATCCAAAACAAAATAAAGAACTACAATTATAGAGACACATAACTAGAAAGAGAGAGATGAGAAGATTGAGAATTGATAAAAGAAAATTGAATCAAAGCATCAATTAAATCTAGATCTAAGAAGAGAGATTAACCTAAACCTAATCCTAATTCTAGAGAGAAGTGAGAGCTTCTCTCTCTAGAAAACTAAAACTAAAACTAATCCTAGTGAGTGTGTGTGTATGTATGAACATGTGTTGTCAATCTCCTTCAATCCTTGGCTTTTATGTGCATTTTGGCGCCAAAGTTGGTTGCTGAAACCTCTCCAAAATCGCCAGGCACGTGCTACATAAATGAAGTCATGTGCCATCATCGGCGCGTGCGTGCATGGTACGCGTGCGCGTCCTTGGCCTGTTTCGCAATGTGCGCGCGAGCGCCTTGTGCGCGTACACGTGCATGACCTGGATTAGTTCTTTGGCTTTTTGTGCTTCTCTCCACTTGCATGCTTCCTTCCTTGCTTCCTTTGATCCATGTCTAGCCTATTTCATCCTGAGATTACTAGCAAACACATCAAGGCATCTTATGGAATCAAAGAGAAATTAGAATTCATCAAGATAAGGCTTAAAAAGCATGTTTTTACACTTAAACACAAATATGGGAGAGATAACAAAACCATGCTAATTCATAGGCTAAATGTGACAAAAGGTTATCAAAATACTCTAAATTCAATACAAGACAAACCGTCAAATTGGGGTTTGTCACTCTCCATCTCCCATGACTCGTAGGTGGAAGCTTTTGCCTTCCCTTTCCTCTTTCTAGAGGTTTCTCCGGCCTTAGGTGCCATAAATGGTTATGGAAAAACAAAAAGCAACGCTTTTACCACACCAAACTTAGAAGGTTTGCTCGTCCTCGAGCAAAAGAGGAAAGAAAAGAGTAGAAGAAGAGGAAATAGATGAGATGGAGTGGGGTAGGTGGGGATCCTATGGGGTCCACAGATCCTGAGGTGTCAAGGATAGCTCATCCCTGCACCAAGTGGCGTGTAAAATGCCCTTTTTACCAATCCTGGCATTAAACGCGGGGCTGCTGCCCTTTTCTGGCGTTAAACGCCAATCTGGTGCCCCTTTCTGGCATTAAACGCCAGTCTGGTGCCCCTTTCTGGCGTTAAACGCCCAGAATGGTGCCAGACTGGGCGTTAAACGCCCATTTGCTGCCCTTACTCGCGTTTAAACACCAGCAAGCTTTTCCTCCAGGGTGTGCTATTTTTCTTTCTATTTTTCATTCTGTTTTTGCTTTTTCAATTATTTTTGTGACTTCACATGATCATCAACCTATAGAAAACATAAAATAACAATGGAAAATAGATAAATATAACATTGGGTTGCCTCCCAACAAGCACTTCTTTAATGTCAATAGCTTGACAGTGGGTCCTCATGGAGCCTCACAGATGTTCAGAGTAATGTTGGAACCTCCTAACACCAAACTTAGAGTTTGAATGTGGGGGTTCAACACCAAACTTAGAATTTGGTTGTGGCCTCCCAACACCAAACTTAGAGTTTGACTGTAGGGGCTCTGTTTGATTCTGTTTTGAGAGAAGCTCTTCATGGTTCCTCTCCATGGTTACAGAGGGATATCCTTAAGCCTTAAACACAAAGGATTCTTCATTCACTTGAATGATCAATTCTCCTCTGTCAACATCAATCACAGCTTTACTGTGGCTAGGAAGGGTCTGCCAAGGATGATGGATTCATCCATGCACTTCCCAGTCTCTAGGACTATGAAATCAACAGGGATGTAATGGTCTTCAATCTTTACCAGAACATCCTCTACAAGTCCATAAGCTTGTTTTCTTGAATTGTCTGCCATCTCTAGTGAGATTTTTGCAGCTTGTACATCAAAGATCCCTAGCTTCTCCATTACATAGAGAGGCATGAGGTTTATGCTTGACCCTAGGTCACACAGAGCCTTCTCGAAGGTCATGGTGCCTAATGTACAAGGTATAAACTTCCCAGGGTCCTATCTCTTTTGAGGTAATCTCTGCCTAGTCAAGTCATCCAGGTCTTTGGTGAGCAAAAGAGGTTCGTCCTCCCATGTCTCATTACCAAATAACTTATCATTTAGCTTCATGATTGCTCCAAGGTACTTAGCAACTTGCTCTTCAGTGACATCTTCGTCCTCTTCAGAGGAAGAATACTCAATAGAGCTCATGAATGGTAGAAGTAAATCCAATGGAATCTCTATGGTCTCAGTGTGAGCCTCAGATTCCCATGGTTCCTCATTAGGGAACTCATTGGAGGCCAGTGGACGTCCATTGAGGTCTTCCTTAGTGGCGATCACTGCCTCTTCCTCCTTTCCAATTTCGGCCATCTTGATGGCCTTACACTCTCCTTTTGGATTCTCTTTTGTATTGCTTGGAAGAGTACTAGGAGGGAGTTCAGTAACTTTCTTACTCAGCTGACCTACTTGTGCCTCCAAGTTTCTAATGTAGGACCTTGTTTCAGTCATGAAACTTTGAGTGGTTTTGATTAGATCAGAGACCATGGTTGCTAAGTCAGAGTGGCTCTGCTTAGAATTCTCGGTCTGTTGCTGAGAAGATGATGGAAAAGGCTTGCCATTGCTAAACCTGTTTCTTCCACCATTATTGTTGTTGAAACCTTAT
>NC_029774.3:89788209-89789112 GCF_000817695.3 Arachis duranensis | reverse complement strand
AGTGTCAATCTCAAGAACTCCTTTCTTCTGATTAGCCCCATTGTTCATAGGATTCCTCTCAGAAGTGTACATGAATTGATTATTTGCAACCATTTCAATTAGTTCTTGAGCTTCTGTAGGCGTCCTCTTCGGATGAAGAGATCCTCCAGCAGAGCTGTCCAATGACATCTTGGACAGTTCAGACAGACCATCATAGAAGATACCTATGATGCTCCATTCAGAAAGCATGTCAGAAGGACAATTTTTGATCAATTGTTTGTATCTTTCCCAAGCTTCATAGAGGGATTCACCTTCCTTCTGTCTGAAGGTTTGGACTTCCACTCTAAGCTTACTCAATTTTTGAGGTGGAAAGAACTTTTCCAAGAAGGCATTGACTAGCTTTTCCCAAGAGTTCAGGCTTTCTTTAGGTTGTGAGTTCAACCATATCCTAGCTCTGTCTTTTACAGCAAAAGGGAATAGCATAAGTCTGTAGACCTCAGGGTCAACCCCATTGGTCTGGACAGTGTCACAGATTTGCAAGAATTCAGCTAAAAAATGATGAGGATCTTCCAATGGAAGTCCATAGAACTTGCAATTCTGTTGCATTAGAGAAACTAATTGAGGCTTAAGCTCAAAGTTGTTTGCTCCAATGGCAGGGATAGAGACGCTTTTCCCATAGAAGTCAGGAGTAGGTGCAGTAAAATCACCCAGCACCTTCCTTGCATTGTTGGCATTGTTGTTGTTTTCGGCTGCCATGTCTTCTTCTTGTTTGAAGATTTCTGTTAGGTCCTCTACAGAGAGTAGTGCTTTAGCTTCTCTTAGCTTTCACTTCAAGGTCCTTTGAGGTTCAGGGTCAGCCTCAACAAGAATGCTTTTATCTTTGCTCCTGCTCATATGAAAGAGAAGAGAACAAGAAAATATGGA
>NC_029774.3:89782906-89786033 GCF_000817695.3 Arachis duranensis | reverse complement strand
GGTCAGCCTCAACAAGAATGCTTTTGTCTTTGCTCCTGCTCATATGAAAGAGAAGAGAACAAGAAAATATGGAATCCTCTATGTCACAGTATAGAGATTCCTTGAGATGTCAGAGGAAAAGAAGAATAGAAGGAGGAGGTAAAAGAAGAAGAATTTGAATTTATCAAGAGAGATAGAGTTCGAATTGTTGATAGTGGACGAGTGTTAGTCCTTAAATAGAAGGATGTGAGAAGAAGGGAAGAATTTTCGAAAATAATTTAAAAGATTTTGAAGAAATTTTGAAAAATTGAAGAATGATTTTCGAAAATTAAAGTTGGGAAAGAAATAAAGTGATTTTTGAAAAAGATTTTGAAATTAGAAATAAAAAAAGATTGAAATTATTTGGAAAAAGATGTGATTAAGAAGATATGATTGAAGAGTTATGGTTTTAAAAAGATATGATTGAAAAGATATGATTGAGAAACAATTTAAAAATATTTGATTTTTAAAATTAATGACTTGGCTAACAAGAAATTTAAAGGGTATGATTCAAACATTAAACCTTTCTTAACAGAAAAGGCAACATACTTGAAATGTTGAATCAAATCATTAATTGTAGGCAAGTATTTTTTAGGATGGAAAGAAATTGATTTTGAAAATATATGATTGAAAAGATATGGTTTGAAAAAGATTTGATTTTGAAAAATTATGAAAAAGTATTTTGAAAAATGAAAGTATTTGATTTTGAAAATTTATGAAAACTTGAAAAAAAAATCTGAATTAAAAACAAAATCTTCCTTCTTGTATCATCCTGGCGTTAAACCCCCAGAATGGTATCCATTCTGGCGTTTAACGCCCAAAATGCTACCTGTTCCGAGAGTTACCTGAAACTGTAGGTCGATCTCGGACGAGATCTTCTGTGTTGGTCGGAGCCGACGTGTCCGACAGGTGTACAGCGGCCGGAGCTGGTGTGTCCGACTTGTTGGACTTGGTGGTGGTGCTGATCCTTCGTCCCCGGAGAGTGGGGGGTACCTGCAAGGGACTCCGATGCTTATGTTAGCAAGGGTATTAAGCAGGTATTGAGTAGAATCAGAGTATGAGTCATACCTGGGTGCTCCAGTGTATTTATAATAGTGAGAAGTGACCTTTCTAGATAAGATAAGTTAGTTATCTTATCTTATCTTATCTTTGGGTGAGGTCAACTTATCTTCAACGGAACCGCCTTTGTCTCTGTAGGCTGGGATTGCCTCTGGATTTGGGTCGTGTCCCTCTATTTGGGCCCTTTATTGGGCTTTCTTGTCGACTTGGCCGAGCTCTTTGAGAAGAGGTCGGGTCGTCCTGACCTGA
The DNA here is from genome assembly GCF_000817695.3 of Arachis duranensis. Taxonomy (NCBI): domain Eukaryota; kingdom Viridiplantae; phylum Streptophyta; class Magnoliopsida; order Fabales; family Fabaceae; genus Arachis; species Arachis duranensis. Next base: position 89,784,707 of record NC_029774.3, on the reverse strand, counting down.
AGAGGTCGGTCGCTTTGTCTTGTAGAACATCCCGGGTCGGACAGCTCGACCCAGGGTATGAACAATGCCCCTGCTTGAGCTCGGTTCTTCCTTTGGAGGTCGAATCTTTGACTTCGGTCCTTTAAGTGAAGTCGAACTCAAGCATTTTGTCGATTCCTTTTCTTTGTAGAGTCTTTTTTGAATGTACAACGTTTTCCTCTAAAAGCGCGCGCTCTTGTATAAGTGCTTTTTTGGGAACGCAAGCGGTTTTAACATCCGCATTTAATTGGCATTTAATTGCCCCATTCTCTCTTGGCTTTTATTTTGAATCCCTCAATAAAAAAAAATGGTTTCTCTTCTTCACTTCTTCTCCGTAACTCCTCCCTTTACTCTCTCGTTTTTCTGTTTCTCTCATCTGCTCTCTGGCTTTTGCTTGCTCCTCTACTTTTCTTGTGTTTGTGGCGTCGCTTGGCGTTCTTCTGGGCAGCCTTTATCCCTGCGCTTCCACTCTTCCTCGAAGCTTCTTTCGTTTCCAGGTTAGTCTCATTTTGCATTTTGTTTTTGGCTTTTGTGATGAAGTATTCCTTTTGATCTTCTTTTTGGAGAAAGTTTGGATTTTTCTGTTTTTATCATGCTTGACTTTGTTGCATGCTCTGGAATTTTCTTTGTTTTTGGTGTGTACCTTTTGCTGCTTGAATCTTTTTCTTTTGCATGTTGCCGCCGTTTCTGTTTGTGCCTTGGCTTAATGATTTTTGCTTGATTTTGAAAAGTTTGTGCCTTTGCTGTTTTTCCATTGGCCTTTTTAGTGTTCTGATAAATTGTAGCAGCAGTGTTGGTAAACTGTAGGAGCAAATGCTTTTCCTGATAAACTGTAGAAGGGTGGATTTTTTGCGTTTTTTGCTCCCTTTGCTTTCTGTTCCGGACTTTATTCTGATGAGTGCCGAGATGTAGATTGTAGAAATGATTTTGAGGACCCTACTTGTTTACTGCCTCCAAGGGATGCTCCAAGACTTCTTCTCTTGAGTCTTGGGGTTTTTCCCTTTTTGGTTTATCCGTCCGTTTGAGACGTTTTTGTCCCATGTCCGAGATGTTTTTAAGTAATCCACTCTTCTTTTCTTTTTGTAGGATTTAGTTGGCCTCATGTCTTCCCGAAATAACGTTGTAGAGATGCCTTCCCAGGTTCCTGCGGGTATGGCCGATTGGGTGACTCCATGGTTCTCCTGTGTGTCTCGCTGGCTGGTTCTGAGTTTTGTGCTCAGCTTAGGCAGTTTCATAGTGTCTGTAGCAATTCTGGTGATGAGAAGAACTATGAACTTGTCCTTCCTTCTTCTGACGAGAGAGTCTGTTTTTCAACTCGGGTTGTTGATGGTCGCCCTTTCTTTTATGTTTATGACTTTTTCTTTGGTCCACTGGGTATTACCCTTCCTTTTACGCAATTTGAAACCGACCTGTTATGGTCTTGTAATATTGCCCCCTCTCAACTTCACCCTAATTCCTGGGGTTTTATAAAGATTTTTCAATTGTTGTGCAATGGTTTAGGTATCCCTGCTTCCCAATCTCTCTTTTTCTATTTGTTTGTCTTGACTAAGCCCGGAGTGGTAAAAAAGAAGGCAGCTTGGGTCTCTTTTCGCTCTACCCAAGGAAAGAAGGTCTTTTCCATGTTTGACGAATCTTTTCGTGATTTTAAAAACTACTTTTTCAAGGTCCGAGCTATTGAAGGAGCTCGGCCCTTTTTTCTGGACGAAAATGATGAGCCTGCCTTTCCCTTGGAATGGCAAAAAGATGTGAGGGTCTCCAGGTATTCTTGGGACATGTTGGATGA
>NC_029774.3:89779835-89782743 GCF_000817695.3 Arachis duranensis | reverse complement strand
TTTGCTATCTGTTTATGTTTACTTGTAGCTGTATTTCCGAATTGTTTGATTTGTAGCTTGACTTCTGTTTTATTTGCAGAGGCAATGAAGAATAATGAATCCATGAAAGCTTTGAAGAGGGCGCAGAAGGCGACTGCTGCCAGGAATATTGCCGCTAAGGCGGCTGGGGAGGGGTCCTCCCAAGTGCGCGAGAAGCCATCAGTGCCGAGTTCCCCCTTAGTGAAGAAAGCGATTCCGACACCTCAGGTCCGCTTGGTGGATCCTCATCCTGCTTCTGCCGTTCCATCTGCTGCCCCTCCAAATAAGAAACAAAAGACGGTTGAGCCCTTCGACCTTAATGCCCCTGACTTCAATGCCATCGAGTTCATAGATCAACAAATTGGGCCCTATGGCACCCTTTCGATGGACGATGTGTCCATCCTCCGTCATTTGGAATTTATGGCCCGGAATCATGTGCAGATGGCGTTTATGGCGGCCGCTATACACCGGACTTACACCGGACTGCTCAAAGTCTCCCTCTTCATGCCACCAAGGCATTCATGGAGGAGGCAAAGCAAGAGTTTGACCGGATGAAGGGACTGAAAGAGGAGCTCAAATTAAAGGTGACCAAGTTAGAGAAGGATCTAGAGAATGAGAAGGCGAGTTTCCTTTCATTGGCGGCTTCTTTGAGGTTGGCCGAGGACACAGCCCTGATGCATAAAGATAGTTATGTTATAACTTATCGGGAGGTGATGCGTCTGAGGGGGGAGTTGGACAGTGCTCGGGAGGATTATTCTGAGCTCCAAGGTCATCTTGTCAGCAGCGTGACTGCTGCTTACGAGAACTTGAAGGAGCAAGTTCGTGTCATTGCTCCCGAGGCCGATCTCACCCTTTTCAGTTTAGACAATGTTGTCAGAGATGGCAAGATTGTCCCTGATGACGAGGGTGATGATGATGCTGATCCTCCTCCTGTGTCCTCTGCCAAAGTGTCAACTACCTCTGCTCCTCCGGTTGCACCTGATTCGGATTGCCAAGTTCTGAACTGGGAGGATGGAACTATAGATGCCGTGCCTATTCAGACTCGTCCTCCTTCTCCCTGTCCTGATACTGCCAAGGATGTTCCTGATGCTTGCTGATCTTTTTCTGGATTCTTATGTTAGTTGGCCCGGCTTGTGGGCTCTTAAAACTTTTTATTTATTTGCTGACATTTTCTGGTTGTTTTGTTTGGCAACCTTATTTTAAAAAACAAAAGTAGCTCGTTATCCTTTTTTTGATGGCCTCCGAGGCTTTAAAACTTTGTAGATCATATCAAGGTTTTTGATATTTTCTTCTGTTTTCTGAGAATGTTGGACCTTGCAGTTTGACCTTTTTGGATTGCCTCGTGCTTATCGTTTGTAGCTTGGATCCTCTGCAATTGTGTGGATCCGACTTGTTTTCTTATTTTTGTAAGTATTTTTGGTGTTTCTCCAACTGATTTTTTTGCGTTGATTCCCTTTATTTTTGTAATCCTCTTTTCTGGACCTTCGTCAGGTCTCTTTCAGGGATTACTTTTGTTCGTAGGAGTCCGACTTTGTTTAGGTTGGTCTCTTCTGTAATCCTCTTTCTTGGATCTTTATCAGATCTCTTTCAGGGGTTACTTGTATAACTTTTCAGTAGCAGGAGTCCGACTTTGTTATGTCGGTCTCCTTTAAGTTATAGCGTAATCCTCTTTCTTGGATCTTTATTTGATCTCTTTCAGGGATTACTTGTATAACTTTTCAGTGGTAGCAGTCCGACTTCGTTATGTCGGTCTCCTTTAAGTTATTGCGTAATCCTCTTTCTTGGATCTTTATCTGATCTCTTTCAGGGATTACTTGTATAACTTTTCAGTAGTAAGAGTCCGACTTCGTTATGTCGGTCTTTAAGTTATTTTTCGTAGTCCTCTTTCTTGGATCTTTTGTCAGATCTCTTTCAGGGACTACTTTGATAACTTTTTATTTTGGGCAGACTTTATTATGTCGGGCCCTTCTAAGTTAAAGTAATCCTCTTTAATAGGGTTGGCCAGACCTCTTTCCAGGGTTTACTTATAACTTGGGTTGACTTGGTCCGACTTCCGCACGTCGGCCAGTCTTTAAGTTATTATTTTAGCTATCCGTAAGACCTCGTCAGGTTCTTTTTTTTGGATTGCTTTCGATAACTTCTTACATTATTCTGTGTTTATCTTTACTGATTTGTAGAAAATGGTTGGTATCTTTAGATCGTCCTTTGGGTGAATCGCATTTTCACCTTTATCGGACGATTATCTTTATCGTGGTCGGGCAGTGAATTTGTTTTTCACTTTCTGCCGACCTGTTGCTTTATAATCGGACGATGAATACTTCAAATTAATGCGTCTTGGACTCTTGTAGAATATCTAAAATATATTTTATTTAAAGGAAAATGCGAATATATACATGTGGGATTTTTCTGGTCTAGGTCTTGACCTGGTGCCTCATTAAAAAACCTTTTCAGGAAAAAGAGTACATCCATTTAGTGAGACCTTTTACCTTTTCTAACTGTAGTACCTTCGTAGGTTGCAGGCGTGCCATGATCGGGGAAGCTCTCATCCATCAAGCTTGGACAGTCTGTAGTAGCCCTTCCCAAGTACTTCTATGACTCGATAGGGTCCTTTCCAGTTCGCTGCCAGCTTCCCTTCTCCGAGTCGAGTTGTTCCAATGTCATTTCGGATTAGGATGAAATCATTCTCTGTGAAACTTCTCGGCACTACCTTTTGATTATATCTAGAAGTCATTCGTCTCTTTAGAGCTTCTTCCCTGATCCGAGTTCTTTCTTAGATTTCGGGTAACAAGTCGAGCTCTTCTCTCTGAAGTTGGGAGTTTGCTTGTTCATTGTAGTGGACTACTCGGGGAGATCCTTCCTCAATTTCTATTGGAATCATTGCCTCCGCTCC